>NC_141558.1:75735568-76200568 GCF_036417535.1 Chlamydotis macqueenii | reverse complement strand
AGGACTGTGTAGGTCAATTCTCCATTAGGTTTATTTGGGGCAAGCCATTTTAATTGAACTTCTTTGGACCCATCAACAGTAGCAAATATATCAACTGTTCCCTCAGGGGAAGCTTCCATAGTCCGAGCTTCTACCTGTAAGTTCGAGCACGAGATTAAATTTTGTTGCCTTAGTTTATAAACAGAGAAGGAATGAGAAATGCAAAATTTTAAGAAAAGTTATTTCTTTTGGAAAAAAAAAAAAAAATGTAACTAACACTGCAGACATCCTAATCACACATCCTTAAGTATTTTACTTTCCTTTCATCTACACTTGTTTGAAGCTGTCCAGCAAGTAACATATTTTATACAGAGACCTCTTTAAGGAACAAGAGAAAAATACTAGAAAAGAATGAAAGATCCATTTCTGGAAAACACCATTACACCTCATGTGGATCAATGATATCAGCTTAGCATTAGGGGAGGAAGCACCAATAGAAAATCACAGATTTTTTTAGTTTCTGCATTTTAAAAGACAACTGTAAGGAACGTGTTTACACACTGCAGTAAATTATTATAGATATTTTACAGAGAAAAAATATCCTTTGTGGAATATTGGTTGCTCCCCAAATTAACCTCTAATTTCACCTAACAAATTTAAGTTGCAATAAAAAGTAGATCTTTAAAAGAAAACAAAATATGATAAAAGAACTAGAAAATGTAATGAATATGAAAGGTTTTTCATATAAATAAATAAATATTCATTCAACATTATAGAAATTTAGTATTTAAATTTCACAACTTGTAGTAAATATTCAGTACTATGGAAAAAAAAATAATTTGCTATCACGTTATTTATGGCAACAAGTTTGTTTCTCCTATATTATTTATTTGATGTTTTCTAAGGTATAAGATGGTTTCACACCTTTCTAAGCGCCTCTCAGCTGCAAGTTCATGGGAGTGCTAATAAATGTTATTTTTAATCTGCCACACCTGCTCTGTCATTAAAATAACCAAACATACTTCCTCTGTCCTTCAAACATGAACGTTTTGCTTTTTAGCATGTAAAATTTTGAAATTTTATTGTTTACAAGGGCCAGGCTGTATCTTTTACCTGCATCAATATCACTACATGTGCTTCTGTATTTATACATTCTATTGTATTTCAAATAGATGAGCAGTTGCAGTAAAGTCAACAGGACAAAGTACATACTTAAAGACAAACAAATGCTTCACCAATTTATTGGATCAGTTCCAGATTGATTATTTGGATATTTCAAAAACATCCTTATGGAAGAATTTTACTAAACTGTGCTTTCTAAACTCAAATAATTTACTGTAAAGTTGTGCTGCCAAGTGCAGGTACTCCGATTTCACCACATCAGAAACATGGAGAAATTGATACTACCTATTTTCTTCTGCTAAGGAGGACTAAAATATTCTTAAAACAATATGATTTTGTAGCAATCTCTACCACTTTCTAAACAGATGCAACAGCTGTATTGTATCTCTAGCCTTCTCTTTAAACCAGCTATTCTTTTCAGTATAAAAAAAATATTGAAACACTGTTCGGAATCAGTACATGTAGTAACCTCTCAGCTCACCTCTGCAGTGTATTTTGAAAATAGTAGTTTCTGTAAAACATATGGCACAAAAAACGTTTCATATTTCTTTTTCTAAACATAACTTTATACACAATTCTGTGATATTTTCAGATGTATTTATTAACAACTTAATAAAAACACTCTGCTATCATATAAGTAACACTAAATCATAGAATAGCAATAATAATATTGGGAAAATATTGTTATCCTTGAGATAACAAAATATTGTTATCCATCTAAGTTCAGAAAAAAGGGCTAACATACATATAAGCTAAAACCCTGAGATTTAAGTTTAATAGCAGAGTATTGAGATGACAAATATTCAGTGCAGACAATTTCCATTTATTTACAATATATTTATAAGACCACATTTTAAAACCAGCAGAATTTCAGATCTCCCAAATCCCTCTGAAGAATCTATTAGAGGTTACACTATTTCTTGATAAATCATATTTTTATTCCTCTTTAAGCAACAAAAAACAATTAGAACAGACACAAAAGCAGTATCTTGGCTTTACTAGAAAGAGATTAAAATTTAGCATTTCTCAATTTACATGTTACTGATTTGCATCTTACTTGAAAACAAATTAAAATCACTGAAAAAAAAAAAGTTAAACAAAAGCTATCTAACCCAAATAAAAAAGTTATTGAAACACAGTAACTGCTAATGCTCTCATAACCAATTAAGATCTTCAGAGCCACTTTCAGAAACATAAGCTGGAGAAATCCCATATTTAGGATAGTCACATAGCATTTGTTCATCGATTAGGACACATTAAGCACAAGATCAGCAACGAAAATAGCTGGAAGTGTATCAGTTTACTGCTGGGAGGTGTTTCCCATGCTATTTAGAGTAAAGGCAAAACATTTGGTTTTTCGCTTATTTTACGTGCTGGATTTATTCTGTAATTGATATAAAAATATTTCAAAAAATCAAATGAAGATGTAGTGCTTTAACTTCCTGGCAGCACTTAGGTGAGCCTAAATAAAGATGTGCTTCAATTCCTGTGATTAGAGATGGATCACTGGCTTTAAAACAGTTTGTGTACTGATCATGGCATGCAGACGGTTATCAGCTACAGCGACCCCTACTTAGAATTATTTCAAAAGACAAGTTACGAGTCCACAGTTCAGTGGAGATGTGCAAAAAGGCTCCTAAAAATATTTTTCTAAATCCTAACTACTGTCATTCTGTTCTGTCCTTTTGATGCCTATTTGATCTGACAGAAGTACTGAAAACACACATATTTCATCTGTATGCAAAGTCTGGTAACGACTTGTCTTAAACATCACTACTAACACAATAGATTAAGTTATTGTACATCAAACACCTGAAAACAAGGTTTGCTTTTAGGGTATATGTGAAGTTGTAAAAAACGTACAAGAAAAACTGGCAAAAAGCCATTCAAGCTCTTAAGAGTAAATATCCTTCAAAGTAGAGCAAGCTATAAAATGTTTAATGGTTATAAAGTCTAGTCTTCTTCTACAGATAGATGATGTTACCAGCATTTGAAAGAAAGCAATCTTGGAAAGAATATTGGAAATGTGACTAACGAATTATACCATCAAAATAAAACCTGGACATTCTTTCCAGAGCACAATATAGTAATATTATAAATTATGACAGAAAAATAAGCAGAAGAACATGAAAACTCCCCAATTCTCCCTTTTTTTTTGCTTTTTTCTTCCTTTTCTTGTTAGCAAAATTAAAAGTGCACATATAAACAAAAAATTAAATCTCAGAATTAATACAGGTCTCTTTCTCAATTATACTTGAAAACAAAACCAAGCATAATAGATACTATTCCCATTATTAATCAGCTACAGTACTATGAAACCATACTCATTTATCAGTTCAGCTATACATCTAAAAAACTTTAACAAAATAAAAGTGCTGCTGAAGGTTTGTTTTTCACATGTCAAGTTTAATATTCCTGTATTCTCAAATGCTGAAAAAATGGGATGTTGTACAAGACTGGTAAAATATGTCCAGCATAATATTTCAATCACATACTTGCATTCAAAAGATATTTACGAATCACCATATTTTCCCCATTCCTGTTGCCACTTCTGGCTTCTGCAATTCTCAAATTAACTTCAGTCCTTTCAGTCAGGCAGCTAGAAATTTGCTCATTACTGGAACACTAACTCTTTTTTTATATATGTCCTTATAAATCTTGCTAAAGCACATCTGCACCTTTCAAACAAATTAACTGTATTTAATTTCAATAATGTCTGTTTCAGCCTCAAATTTTGCCTTTCTTCACTGTATCTATGTTCTACTTTGGAACGGTGCCTAACAGTGACCTATCAAATCTTCAGCAGCTCTTAAATAGGATTTTTTTTTTTTTTAAATGTCACATTTTGCCATATGGGTTAGTACTGACCACAGTGAATCATCACCATTTACTCTGATATTCACTGCAATCTGACATTTATTACACTCCCAGAATGCAAATTACAGTACTCACCAATGGACCCAAAGCACAACCTTTTGCAGTACATGCCTGGACTCTGAAGGAATGCAGACTCCAAGGAGCAAGTCCATAAGCATAACAACTTAGCTGTGATGAATTCTGCATCAGAACACCATCCATATACAATCCATAGCCAGTAATAAGACCTATAAAACAATGTGATAGCACTTACTTAATATCTAAAGAGCTACTGAGTTTAGAAGGAAACTAATGCTACAGACATTAGGGTGGTAGTAGTAGTATTTCAAACACTTTATAGTCGAGCAGATAAGTCTTTAGCAACACTTAGGAAAAACAGCCTCTCCCATCTTCAAGTGTTGAAAGCCTCACAAGCAGATTGCATTTTTTGAAAACAATTACACTGTTCCAAAGATTACCCCTTAACAAACTTGTTTCTGAACAGCAGCTAACATCACCTTGGAATCAGGAAAACAGAGGCAATTCTGTTTCACAACCTTCTCTGCATATGGCTATGAAAACAAGAACTGGAAAGACACACACAACCTCCTCACATCTTAACAGCTTCAGACTTCTGAATTTAATGAACTAAGGATTGAATTTTACAGACTTGCTTAGACTTTCAAAGTTGAGCTTGAAAAGGAATTCTTTTTCTCAGGGCTATTCCATCATCTTTCTCACTTCTGAATATTCTTAAAATAACTTAAAAAGCTATTTAAGTGTGAAATCTTAGGTTCAGTAAATGCAAAGCTATAGGACTCATTAGAAGTGAGTTCAGTTCAGAGGATGCCTTCTAATCTTCTCATTATAGAAAACATCTTCGTATTGTAAAAATATAGTTCAGTTCATCTTTCCTTCCCTTAAAACTGAATTGTTCGAAACTACATTGAGAAGGATTCTGTTTGAAATTGAGATAAGATTTTCCCCTCTACTGAATGGAGAAATGCTTCGTAAATAAAATTGTATATACTTCAGAAGATTTATATGCTAAATCAATGCAGAGCTGAGTATGGCAAAGTGATTCACAAACTCCTTGATTCTTTTCTCTTCTAGAAAAGCGAGAGGCTAAACTCAAGTCAGACAGCAGAGATGTGTGTGTGGGATGAAGTCCTGGTAAATCTCACACTATCCATCCTACCACATTTGACAGGCTTCCTAAAGCAAAAATCCCGTGAGTTTCCATGTCTAGTCGCTTGTAAAGCAAGGGCATTAACAGTTGATATTTACCCTACATTAAATAAACAAATTTTATACATATATAAAAATATTATATTTATCTCAGAGGAAAATTGTGAATGCTGGCATTAAGGATGGGTTTTAAAGGGGGAAAACAAACAAACAAACAAACAAAAAAACCCCACTGAAGTGCTTTAAGTACCTATACCAGTATCACTAACCCTTTAAAATAATGGACAAATCATTATTAATTCCTTTGATATTTATAGTAAGGACATAAGGGAATGAAACAAAATGAGATCATAGGATATTAATATGGGTGTCATAATCTATGAGATTCCCACTGTAACTCAGTACTAATTAACTGGACCGTTATTTTGAAGCATTCCTAAAACCACAGCACTCTGCAGCATCTCCACTCTGAGGAGCAGCTTGTTGAGCAACACTGTCAGCTTTTGTTAGTCCTTCCAGTACTGTCAGAGAACACCAGTATTGACAGTAGATCCCCTCTACTGTCTCTTGATTTTACTTCTGCCTTTGCTTTATATGACTCTGATGGAGAAAATTTACTATGCCTAATATTTCCCATACAAATTCCATATAGCCTTGGAAGATACAGTCCAGATGAAGACTTGATTTTATTTATGACTTGTACACAAGCAAATTGAAGTTTTGAGAAGTGACCAACCACGGAAAATTTTCAATGGTGTAAAGAGATAAAGGTCACTTTTTTTTATGTGAAAGGATTTTAAAAGAGCAGACTTCAAACTATATGGCAAGACTACAATGGATATCTTTTGAGGAATATATGGTTCTTTACTGAGGCCACTAGAATAGTGAAGGCTCAAAACAGAATGTCTGATGCCACATGCCATTTTACAAGCCTCTCCGTATCTTGCACTCTAACCAAATGGTCAATATTGCTTCTATTACACTATCTACATACATGACATGTATGTGATAGAAATAGAGGAGGATTCTGCTGTAAAGTGGCATACCTCTGGGCCATGTCCCATCAACCATTTTATTGTTGGTTTGAAAATAAGACAAAGCAAAATGTGCATATTACAAATATATTTGGCATGTCATCTTCGAAATGTCTTTTTTTTTTTTTCTACACCTGGTACACAAATGACAGTTCTGAAGCAACTTTCAACAAATAATTTTATCATTTTTCATTTTCCATTTTCTAAGAAATTAAGATTTTTCATAAAGTAATTTAAACTGGCCCAGAAATTCAATATCCATGTCTGGATAACATTAGCTTTTGATGTCTAGACGGTCTCGTATCTCAAAGCTTGCCTCCCCCCATTGCACCATGTTTATGAAGAAGCCAAGTAGGCTTTAATACTGTTTGCCACCTTTGGCCTCAAAAGTAGCAAATTAATTCCCCTTAACTTTTTCTCATTGATGATAAGCAGTTGGACTCCATATATATCCATATATATATATCAGTTGGACTCCATCGTATATCAAGTCTATGCTGTCCAAACCTCAGTCAGCCTACATATCCATTCAACATCAGCAACAGCTAATAAGGTTCGTCAGCCCACAGAAATAAACAGAAACTTCCATCACAGATAAAAGGAGGGGGGAAATGAAGGAATGGCCACAGGGATCTGCTAAGGAGATGACAATTAATGATATGCAAATCTTTGCAATTCTGAGGTTTCCACCTAAAACAAAGCCAAGTTCAGTAATTTCAAAAAGTACTACTTACACCTAGTAGACTGAAATTCACCAAATTTGAACCATTTAAGCCAAAAGTAGGAAAGAGTTTCTGTGTTTTTGCAAAAAAAAAAAAAAAAAAGAGCTACATTAGAACTTCTGACTAGGAGAATACACCAGTAAAATGCTGAAGTCAGATAACAGCAACTGAACATCCTTCTTGTGCTGAGTGGCCCAAAACTGCACACAGTGTTCAAGGTGCGACCTCACCAGTGCCGAGTACAGGGTGACAATCACTTCCCTACTTCTGCTGGCCACACTGTTCCTGATACAAGCCTATTGGCCTTCTTGGCTGCCTGGGCACACTGCTGGCTCACGTTCAGTCGGCTGTCAACCAGCACCCCCAGGTCCCTTTCTGCCAGGAAGCTTTCCAGCCGCTCTTCCCCAAGCCTGCAGCGTTGCATGGGGTTGTTGTGACCCAAATGTAGGACCTGGCACTTGGCCTTGTTGAACCTCGTACAATTCATCTCAGCCTATTGATCCAGCCTGTCCAGATCGCTCTGTAGAGCCTTCCTACCCTCTAGCAGATCAACACTCCTGCCCAACTTGGTGTCATCTACAAACTTTCTGAGGGTGCACTAACACCCTCAGTTGTTTCCTAACAAACTATTTATTGTATTTAAAAGGAGAGCCATGCTATACATAGTAAATGCCCTATTAACAACAAGATATGATAGGCAAATTCAGTCATATATTCCCAATTTTTGTTGTTTTAAAGGAAGCTTGTGGAAATTTATTTATCAAACTATAGATCTTCATCCTCTGCTATTGATATGCATATATAAATATATGTAGGTATATATTTATATGTATTTAATTAGTTAAGCCACTCTCTAAACTACTGGGATTTTTTTTTGCCCACAATGCAAGGATAACAGGATCAGGTCCTGACATGAACTATTACATGTAAAAAATGCCCATTTCTTTGAAAATTATTCAGACTTTAGCCACTAAGCCACATAGACAGCCTTCCTACCTTCCTTCCCTGCTTCTTCCTCTCCCCGTCCCTTATCTCTCTTCCTTTTTCCTTCCTCCTTGCTTTCCTTTAAGCCTTTCCCATAAATACTGTTGGAATTTTAGAAACAGGGTTAGAGGGTTTCTAAGGGGCTAGGAGGCAAAATCTTCCAATACAACCCCTATATCAAACACATTATTGAACAGCACATGACATACTCTTATTTCTTTTTTACAGTCATGTAAGACCTGACAGAATATTACATATATGTAGCTTTACAATCACCAGTTTTTGGGGAATCATTTAAAGTGCCTTGGAGTGACTAAAACTAAAATGTGCTCCACCACAATTGAAAGTAGGGAAAAATGAAGTACATGTGAAACCACAGTGAGAAAGAATTTATATATAGCAATATAAGCCAATGAAGAAAAACATTTCTGTTGTTTTAAATTCAGTGACTTCTGCATAGCTTCTTCCACTGTGATTTAAACTGTCACATGCCTGATCATAAAATCAATGTGAATTCCAAGGCCATATGATACTGTGCACTACCAGTAGAAATGTGAAAATTGTCCAAAAGTTTTACACATGCATACTTCACAATGGAAAACATTTCTAAACAAAAGAAAGTACATTATTTAACTTCCACAGCCATAGAAATGTACACCTTCAAGATGACTACATAGAACACAAATCTAATGATTATTAGATATAAATTAATGTAAAAGAAATTAATGTTTTATTGGAGGGTGAAGTGAACATGCTAGATTGATAGTCTCCAAGAATGCCTGTTCCTCAGCTCAGTTGTCCTGATTAAACAACGAGATGCAGTACACAAGAACTATCAAAAGGGAGCACTTTTGAGCCACTGAAATCGTACGATAGGCTGAAAACCACAATCTCGGCTACAGACAATGATACTATCTAAGGTATTTTATGTGCTAAAATGATCATTAAAAATTAAGCACCACATATAAGCTGCTATTTAGAATATTAATTTACCTTTACTAATCATCTTTTTAACTTGAGGCTAAAAGAGTTCACTTACCATTCGGATACTCAGGCTTAGTCCATGAGATGTTAAAGGAGTCAGATGAATATGACTGGGCTTTTGGAGCAGGAACACCTTCTGGTGTACTCTCATCTGTTATAGCTCTACTAGCTTCACTTATTGAACACCCACCTCCAGTGCAAGCCTTAAAAAATTAATCGAAACAAATAAACATATTTCAATGTAATACCAAAATATTAGTAATTTTTTTTTTTGTAAAGTTTTATAATTTTTACATATGTAAACTTACTGTGTGCTTTTCATGGAAGACACTTTTCTTAGCATAGATCTGTTTACCTCTTTTCTTAAATAACAAGATGTGCTACTCATGACACGATTTCTAGGTATAATATAGCTAAAACATTATACTAATGTTTAACTTGCAGCATTTGGCATTTGACTGTGAGTCATAATCACAGTTTGATTTCCACTTCTTTTGCAGCTGCAGATAAAGAAAATGACAGTGCAAAAGATATCATTTCCAGTGCACAACTCTTCTGAAACTGACCAAAAAGCTCTCACAAGTTCCAGACACAGAATATACTGACCAACTTGCAACACACTTAAATGATCTCGATGAATAGTCATTGAGAAAAAAAAGCCACTCAGACAGCCCTGCACTTCATGACAGCACACAGAGTGGCATGCAGATGCAATTAAAAGAGTGAAAAAAACACTTTGCATAAATCGATATGTAACAGTTGTTATTACATGTTTATGGATAACAAAGTAAGGCAAATCATTCGTATTTCAGTCACCAGAGAAGAAAAGATTCATTACATGATTCTTACATTTTGCTTGCTTATGAAACAATACAACTTGCAAGAAAATGTGCATATTGCTTCATATAACAGGCTTTTAAAGTTTTACATGCATAAACATAACACTACACAGCTCTGGTCCTTTCATGTGCTGGTTTTCCAATTACTTACACTAAGATCAATGACAAGAAAAAGGCGTTCTTAGAGAAGTTAAAAAAGGATACAAGAATATATAAACTCTATACCGGATTTAAAGATTTTTTTGTTTAGTTTATTGTTTATTTTTAATTGTATTGCTTAGCAATAAAATAAATAGAAACTTGAATTCAATAAAGATTCAGAATTAGACCTACTCTTAATCAAAACTGTTGGGATCACCTGTGTTTTTAGGAGTTGCCTATGTGCTGAAATGGACAAGTAGCCCACTCTGGATCATCAGCACACAAAGGAAAAAATAACCTTGCTGTCCAGATCTCCAGGAATAAAATGTTTCTCTCAATCTAGTATATTTTATTTGAAAGGATTAGCTTCAATTTCCCAGTGTGTTTCAAATCAGAGAGCAGTCAACGTATTTCCTACCCTGCTCCAAAAGTGTATACTAGCCCCATGGGTAATAATAAGAACTGTTTGTAAATGAGAGGGTGTTTCATACACCAAGATTGTTTTGATTTCACTGGAAATTACACTCCAAACACAACTACAGAATAGTTTGGGCTATAAAATAAAGATGAAAGAATGCCACCTCAGTTTTGACAACATCCAAAAATGGCATTTGCTTTAAACATGATAGTGTTTAAAAAAAAAAAAAGTCAGCTTAGGCAGATGCTCAGATAACTGTTAGCATTTTGATAAGGAAAATATTTAAGAACATCATCCTTCCAGCAAAGGCAGACCATTCGTTCTATTCTTTAAATTATTTCCCTTCTACTGGCTTCATGAAGAAGCCAAAAAGACCAGCTCTGGAAGACTTCTTCCTCATACATTCCTCACTGCCTTGCTAAACAAGTTCCACACAGCCTTCCTCAGCAGTGGAGGACTTTTTTCTTTAAGGGCTCAGTAATAGCAGCCTCCTCATTCATTTATATCTTGAATTTCATGAAGCTCAATTTTTGTATCTCTGAAACTTGCTGGGGTATGAAGTTTCTGATTCTTCTAATGAAAATCAGTAAAAGAAAGTTCATCTGTATTTTAAATAGTGGGATTTTTAGATCATTATATACAAATGGACTGGACATTGATAGCACTCTGGCAATCACATCCTGTAATACTCAAAGCCATGAAATCCCATACCTAGATTGTGTCTCCTTGTGACATTCTTCACTGAGAAACAGATTGGAGGCAAAATCTGCAAAAATACCAAAGCACCTAGAAAGCCAAGGGATAGATACAAACCACGTAACAAGACACCACACAGCAATCCTCCAGCTAGTGGCTGAGTTAGCTTAACCACACAACGCAGTCGAGAGGAGATATTAACTTAACAGTTAAATCACAGAAGCACTCAAGTCATATAAATGGCTGTAACACCCCAGCTACTAAATGCAGCCTTTCAGTTTTTCATTTGCTTTCATATTGGCCTGGCTCACATCCATTCAGCTTAGAGCATGAACAGAGTAAAAGCAAATTCCTTTGCACGAATCCATGGAGACGTGGCCTTAAGAGTTTTCACCTGACTTTCAGAAAGAAGCACTAGATTTGCTTGTAAAAGCTGTTGCACTCATTTATGAATACAATTGCTACATATTAAATGGCAGTAATCAATAATGAAAATTGGTAACAGCACACAAAGATAAATATTTTGTTAACTTTAACGTACTTATATTAATCTGTCATATGAACATTAAAGCCAGTAGACTGTGAGGTGCTGAAAGTTATGAAGATCCTGATTCCTGTGTTCAAAGCTGCAACTTCTGATAACTGAACTTGCAATTTCCCTCATAAACCAAAACTAGATTTTGCATGGATACAAGCCAAAATCAATATTTCCTGTGAAACAAGGAAAAGAAAAAGGTTCTAGCTGTTAGAAATATTTCATTCTGACAAAAAAAAAAAAAGGAAGCATTTAGTTAAGTTTCCAATGTTGAAGGTATTCTATTCTTTTTACTTTGAAAGTTTTACTGAAATTCAGATTAAATTATACGTGAAACACTAAGTATTTTGATTTCTTTCCAGGTGTGTGTGTTTGATTTGAATGGTTTTGGTTTTTTTTTTTGTTTGTTTCGTTTGGTTTTTTTACTTTCATCAAGTATAACATTTGGCCACATTTAAGCTTCATAACTTGTAAATCTCTAATATTACATTCTTCTGAAACTGGTCTGACAAGTTCTAAATACAATGGGTCCAAATGTTTTAAGAAAGCTATCACACCTCAAAGATATTGGGCATCTCATGCACTTTTAGAGTTGCCATTTTCAAAGCTGCAAAGACATTAATATCTTTTAACCTGCTTATCATGGAACATTGCACTTTATCCAGGTAAATCTGGTCATTTACATCACCAGAAGAAATTATCTTTTCTTACTTTCTGGTTACCACTGATGCAATGCAAATATTGGAAAAAAAACCCCACCAAAACAAAGAAATGAGAAATGAAATATAAAGATCAAAGGTTCCTAAAAATGTATTCAGTAACTTTTAGAAAAGCTGTACACGTTTATGAAGTATAAACAAAGTCCACACAACACTTTGTTTTAACCATTTCCCAATGCAGAGCCACCAAAAGCAGCAGTCCCAGTTGCTCTCCTGAGCCTAGCTGTTAAGTCTCCCCTGATCCTCTCCCCTTGTGCCTCTATGCACAGGAGCTGGGCAGGAGCAGAGAAGAGCTGTAGCAGAGTGAAGGACAGCATGAATTCTTTTGATAGTCCTGATGCTTACAAAGGGATAAAATCCTTGTTGAAGTACTGCCTTAGTTTTGGACATGGTGCTATTTTATATGCTATACAATTTACTATGCGGAAATATCTAGGCACAAATGAATTAATTTCAACATGAATCTAAGTTTTAATTAGACTCAATATCCTTGCTTTTTCAAGTTCAAGTCAGATCCTTATCATTACCTGAAGGTAGTTTATTTCTTGTGGTATAATATTTAGAACATTCAAGAGCATGTTAAGAAAAAATGAATGCCTACTCAGTCTACATAAATGTAAATTTATTCATAATCAACAGCAGAATATTTTTCTATGGCATTTATCAAAGCAAATATTCTTATATAGGTATTGTTATAAAATGAACAGTGTGCTTAGAACAAGGGACAATCCCATGCTTTTATGCACATATTTTCAGGTTTGTTAGTGAGCTGAAGCTGTTCTATTTCATCACAAAATAAAAGCAATGATAAAGAAATGCAGGGAAAACACCATGGTCTTTTAAAACGTTTTGAATAAACAAATTGCTACTTTACACTGAACTCTTCTTCTCTGCTATTTTCTTCTACACACAGAGTTTATGAAAAAAAAAAAGAGCAAATTATCATAGTAAAAAATATTAAAGGCTAACATTTTTAAATACATTCAATGTTTTCTCAAAAATTGGGGGCAGGAGACATTTTTTAAGTCTTTCATATGTTCCTAGATGATTCTCTGTTAGTTATCATCCAACTTACCCTTTAAGAAAATCACTATTTAAATTACACACACATTTTTTGAAGGTCTGTTTTGAAACAAAACACCTATCGTTGTTCAGGATGGCTCATCCATCTTAGTTTCAGAAAGAAGAGATTTTAAAAAAGCAGACACATGAACCAGTAAGTATTTAAGATGTTAACAAAATCAGAATAATTTTCATCATTTTACACCTCTACTACAGATCTTTAAAACTTACAGCTAGTTTTATGAGGTATTCAGTACCCGGGGAAAGCTGCTGAATAGTAAAATCCAGAAAAAGTTCTGTGTTGTTATAGATTACATTCCACTTTGTAAAATTCTGCTCATTGTTGGCAAGGTAAATTATATAGCGATCTAGGATTCCATTTACTTCTACCGGATCTTCCCATCTGCAAATAAAAGCAAAATATGATCAAGCTCAGTAAATATTCAGACCACACTGAAAAAAGTAAGCCTTTGTTTAGGGGACTTTGCGAGGTTTACTTTAAGAATTTGAAAATACAGTTGTGCAACCATAAAAATAAATCTATGACATATCTCTAATGCAGTATTTGTACTCAATAAATGATTACAGTAACATACAAAGCAGGGGCTACGAAATGGGCATATCACCAGAACATTTCCTGCACTGAAGTTTGCAGAGGCTATGCCCATATGTAGGTTATACTGATTGCGTAAAGACAAAATGGAAATTAAGTTGGCAAGTGATAATCAGAAGGTTCACAGAACCACTAAACTAATCACTTCTATGCATTTAATCATAATAAATTTAATTTTATGTCACAAACCCTTCCCCTGATTGAACTCAGTGGAATTCTTGAATAAACGGATACATTATTGTGTTGTCAGGAAAGAAGAAATCCTTACTTACTGTACATATATTGTTCTAGAATCCAAAACCGTCAGGACCGGGGCATCTACGTGAGATGGTGGCAGCTGTGCTGTAAACAAGGTGACCTCAGAACTGTTTGTACAGCCAGCAAGCGTGCATGCATTGAGCAGAAACTGGTGTGGCATAAAAACTGCTAAATCTAGGACAAAAAAGGAATATTAATTTACTTTGTATATTAATTTTACCTTGTTTTTCTGTAACTTTCAGAGGGCAATGAATTCAGACAATCAAGAGGAAGAGGGAGCTGTATCAAATGTTTCAGATTTTTCCCAGAGGAGTAAATAGGTGCTAGATATTTAATAGCAAATAACTGCAACTTTTGACTACTAATAGGTCTACAGGGCATGCTTTGGTTGAGATGACCCTATTGTACAGTACATTTACACTGGAATGTACGCCACACAAACAAAATAAAGATGTTAGTCTCTTAGATGCTACATACTATATTAATTTGCTACAGTGGCAAATGAACACCTTTAAGATTATTAAATCAAAACAAATTAATGGTAAAACAGGCACAAGTTCATTATCCCAGTCAGATTAATATTTTTTTAAAATGTTCTGTATGATATATGAATGCCAAGCATCAATGCATACAACGACTCACACCATGCAGATTTCACTATAAGCGTGAACACAAAGGAAGCTCATTGTTGCCACCATTCATATTGTGGTTCTGTTTGCCTGCTTGTCTTCAGCTGCACAAATGCCAAACATTTGTAAAATATACTTCAGTAAAGACAATCTGTCTAATGCCATAGCAAAACAACTGTTATCTTGAGTTTTAATCACTGCAGAAAATAGTAAATAAAATGTAGCATCTTTGCTGAATAAATATTCTAAAAGATATTTAACTTAATAAATTCTTCCCTATACTAATAAAGCAATGTTTGTCAGCAGAATTACAGTAGGAAAGTAAAGCAGGCATAATTTTCTAATCTTTTTCATTTTTTATTAAAATAAAAAACACAGATTTTAATGAGCAAATCCTTTAAGAAGGAATTTACAATTTTTGCAATAGTATAAGGTATAGAAGTAAAATGCATATATTATAGACACACATTTTTAGTATGTCAGAAAAGTTCTGGGTTTTTGCAAGACATAAGAAATGCTAGTGTCTTCAGAGCCAAATAGTATCAAACCATCATTTTGTACAAAAATATTTGCGAGCACACATTTAAAAACTGCAACTGGATGACAAAGACATCACTAAAGTAGAAATGTTGTAGACCCAAATTCTTTCTCATTCATTTTCTCCTCATATAATATCTCCAGTCCCCGCTGCAATGGAATTCCTTCTGATTACTCCACTCTGTATGAGAAGAGAATAAACTCGCGCACTTTTACTGAAAACACAGTATCACTCAGTGTTATTGTTCTAGGACCACATGGCAAAGCGTGAGTTAAAAAAAATGCTGTAACTAAGAATAAAAAAAAAAAAAATTCAAGTGAATGTCTGTAACACAGTGACATGTTTAATCAACATAATGGGACTGATTCTACCAGGGTTAAGCAGTGCTTATGTGGGTGAGAGGGAAAGCACACTCCAGAGCAGGTGCTCAAGCTGGGTCAGCCAAGCAAAGAAAGTAAAATCCACATACTGCACCAACTCTATTGCCCTCAGTAGTGTACACCTCCCTGGATCCCTTGTTCCTTGCAGCTACCATCAGAAAAGCCACAAAAATTATATATGGAGATGGAAGTCTGTGAGACAAGTATCACGTACTCCATGTTCTGGGTGGGCAAACAAGTGACCAGAAGGATTTTACAACTGAAAGCAATCCGCGGCACCTATTTAATTCATATTCCATGTAGCACATTCTTCTTTCTAAGTTGAAATTGTATGGTGGGGCTTCACTTAGCAGAGTGAAAATAACACAAGGGAAGGGAGAAAAGAAAAAGTGGATTTCTCCTTTTCCATTTGTTTATGGTGGATCACTGTTTTCCTTGCACACAGATTCAGGATGGGAGTTGGGAAGGGGTATTTTTGTCTCCTTTAAGGAAAATTCATCATGAAGGAACCACTTTTTTTTTTTTTTTTTTAAAACATAGCTTGTACTGAAATCCTGATTTGATGCACACTGTAGCTGATGAGACTGCTTGCATTCATGAGTTTCTGTAAATACCTGGTTATATTTGAAGAGAGAGGAACTTTGTCAAGAATGAAGAGAATGGAAGATGGAAAAATGTTTTATTTCCCTCCCTGGAAAAAACAAGTGACTATAAGTAACTATGTGTTTCTCAGTGCCTGGAATGGAAAAAGCAAAAAGACAAGACAGGGAAACATGCAAAGTTTAAAAGAATAGGAATGACAAGGAATGGAAACACAAGACATACTAGCAGCAAGATCCCTTAGGATCAACCAGTAAGCATACTGAGAGGGGAGGGAAGGAGAGGAGAGGTTAGAAAAAGAGTAGAAAGATAAAATATGGAAAAAAAGCAACATGTCACCAGGATCAAAGGAAATTTTTATTCCTCATCTTAATTTAACAATGCCAATGTATTTTGTCTCAGAAATTCCGGACAAAATTTCAATGGAATCTGAAAGATTTTGGTAGGAGAAATGCTAGAAAGAGAAATGACATTAGTAGGAGCAGAAGAAAATACAGAAATTAGAGACTCAAAGCACAATATTTGCAGTCAACGCAAATGTCTCCATAGACTTCATCAAGGTTTGGATGAGCCTGTAAATGTTGTGTAAGTAGTATTTCTAAAAGGTTCAAATCAGAAACTGACAAACTGAACAATAAAAATCATATTACATCATACGTGCTGCAATTATTTGTCACAATCTGATTTGGCAGATATTTTCCTGTTTAAAGTTCAAAGTGTTTCATAATGGATCAATGGATTCAAACAACCACAGATACAAACATGAATGTGAATGAGGAGGGAGGAGGTCCTTAAAACTACAAAGCCACTGTTTGTCAAGGTCCTCTAGCAACAACGCATTGTTTTCCATTTGCTTGATTGCATGATTTGCATAAGATCAAATGTAGGCAATTGTGGACATGAAAAACAGATCTCTCTCAAACACGTTAGAAATGGATCCACAAGCATTCCCCAGAAACGTGTTACAAGAAAATGCATCTCAGTGCATGGAAAACTCAGTGATTGATGTCAAACAAACAATAATTTACAATATAGGGCATGAATTATATGTTATTTTACAATTGATTTCATGCTGTTGCTGGAAGACTTTCATTGATCTCAATTTACAAAATGAACCCAATAAGCACACAATTATTTTCTTTTTAACTCACAGCAAAAACCAAATTATTATTTTATTTTTTTTTTTACACATTTTCTTTATCAGGATATATTCCTGTGTATCTCAAAACTCCAGCCCTCTGTGTTACTCTAAAATAATTTCAAGTGCTTCTTATTGCAGTTTTCCAATAACTACTCTTTTAAATCACTTATTTCTCTCTTTATATCACTTATTTAAGCTAAACTTAAAAATTATAGAGGCTTACTGAGGATTTGGTCTTGTACTTATTTCAAGACTCAGAAGGGCAAAGAGCACCAAAGGGCAAAGAAAAAAGAAACTTGCCTGGGAGTATAGGATTCCCTCAAATCATCCTGTTAAGACAGCAAGTAGCCAGAAAAATAATCCTGTACTTTTCATGTCAAAAACAAAAGAAAACTAAAATAAACCCCCAAATATCTGTTTTTAAACCATTGCTTACTTTCCCCAAAGAAAAAGGCAGGAGGGGGCAAGGGAGGGGAAAGGCAGGGAGAGAAGGGATCAACTTGCCTTTTTGTCTCTTTGACCTCAGAGGCAATACAAACCAAACTCTTTTCTAACTCATATGTCAGCAAGAAAATTGATAACTATATGGCTATCAATCATTAAAATCAACATTTGCATACTACTACATTTATTATATATGTGGTTTATGTGGAACTTCCCACACTAACCAAGGCCACTATATGAAATACCATTGTAAATCTAACTATAGTGGCTGGTATATATCCAGTTTCTAATAACCACCAGCATAAGTCCCGATAGCACAATCAATGCATGAGAGAGAAAGAATAAAGAATGACCCTGTTTGCATGGTCAATAAGAACACTCACTTTGCTTTGATCAAATTTAATGAGTAGTCATTGAAAGATAATATGGAACACTACAGTGCTACTTTTAACATGCAATTTGAGAGACATTACTAAGATAGAGAAGAAAAACACAGTAGAGCAGTTAGTAGAGTTTAAAAAAAAAAAAAAACCTCAAAACCAGAGATTTAAGAACTTGACTTAAAACATGAGCTTTACCATCAGACGTCAGAGTACATCACAGTTCAAAAATAACACAGTAGCAATGCCTACAATGTTTTAATTTTTCTGTAACATGCAACATTCTGTACTCGGGTTTACAGCAAGAGAGTCACACACTCTTTTTTCCTCCTCTCTTCCACCCTATTTCCACTCTGTCTAGTTTCAGGCAACTATTGTAAGGACAAGAAGTGACAATGTCCTCTCTTGGTGAGTGCTCAGTTGAAATGTGACTTGAGTAAGGAACCCCACACAGTTCCTCTCAGGAAAATAATTGAGACAAAGTCTATCCCATTGCTATATTCAAAGGAAAATAATACGGCAGTACTGTAGCAAGCGATTGTTAGCAGCACAACAAAGAAAACCTGCTGAGAGAGTATGAAGATGAAAAATTTCCAAAGAATTCAAATCACCACGTTGTTTATGTAGGTAGACTGTATGACTACCTCAGCTCATTACTCACATCCTTATTCTGTTCTTATCTTCTTTCTCATAGTTTGTTAAATCAACTCACAGTAACTTAATATTTGATTAGAAGGTGAACTCTTTGGGATCATAAATCTGCATCACCAAATACAACTATGTCCCCATCTAATTGTTATGCACTACCAAAAAAAAAAAAAATCAAATTCATAAAGTGAGCACCAAGATCGTATTATCAGGTCTGTCAGACATCATTAGCAGTTCTTTCCCTTCCACCCTTTTCTGAAAGCAAGCAACAACTCATATATAACTTTTAGTACAGTATATTCTACTTTCTGTATTTATCAAGTACCAATCAATTGTATTGGCTCTCAAAAAAGACATCAATAATGTACAATATTTTCTGGAAGGTATTATAATAATGCTACATCTTTTCCACAGATCTCCTGTGAACCCCATGCCATACTCATCACTCCCTTGAAAATATTTAAGAAAAAAAACAGGGCATCACAAATAACAACACTTGCCTGCTTCAGGCAAGTCAATCAAGCCCAAGAAAACAGTGTGCTAATGTACCTAATTCTATAAGCTAGCAATGAATGGCCTCTCATATGTGGAACTGGCCCATTAATTGAAGAAAACCTCTGTCTTCCAAGATATCAGCCAATACTGCCAGATATTAATTAATAATTAAGAATGTTCAAGAGTGAGAATTAAAATAATTTTGTGAAGCTACTAAAAACAGGAGCAAGAAATAAAGAGAGATAAATAAACTCAGGGTCACAAATAATTATTTTCAGGAAGCACCATAAGCTGTTTTTCTGCTCTCTAATCAGCAAAAACTTTGACACAACGGCATATGGATGAAACGACTTTGCTTCTAGCTGGCCAACAAATGCTGATGTGTTTTAGAAGCTATTTGCTCAGTAGTAATTATCACTTGTTTTCCAAATTACTCATAAAGGTGTAAATCCTTATTCCATTTAAGATTTATAAATCTCAGAAGAGTTCAGGAAAGGTACAACTTCCAGGTCCCATCTGAGGAATTACAGAGCATAGCACAAACCCACGTATCATAAGGAAGCACCAAAAACTTAACAGTCATGTGTAAAAAAGTTAGATTCAACAAGAAAAACACTTTGGCACAAAACAGTGAAACAGAAAGATCTTTAACCATTTCAGTTTGAAATTATTTCAAATAATTAATGAAGCTACTACATGCACATGGTAGAACTACAATTCCACTTTTGGAAAAGTGGTAGCTCCAAAGTACTTTAATGGTGTTACATATAATTTTGCTTGAAGATCAAAGATTATAAAGTCCATTTGTTTTCACATTTAGGAAAAGTGTCTCTTGGTTATGCTCCTACAACTCTTAACCTTTGCACAGAAAATCTTTTGGCCATCTACCAGCCCAAACTCTTGTGCTACTTTGAGCATAAACTCATCCCTCAAATGTTATGTTTCATCCTGGCCAATTCATAAGGCCACATTAGCATACATTCCTGATTATTGTGTTTCATTTTTACTTTTTTTTTTTTTTAACTATTAGTTTTAACCTTACCCTAGCAAGGTACAGATCTTTTTAATTAAACATACTTATTATTCCTTTCTTATTGTAAACCTTGGAATACAAGGATTCCAGTCTTTTATTTTAAAGTCATATCCCTGAGATAGCTACTACAGGTACATTTTCCAGGCTGTTCTTGCCCTCCAGTTAGGACACACTAGCTTGAAATTCTAAAGGTGCTCAGCTGAAGAAAACTCATCTCATGGGCAGTGCCACATACCACATTGTTTAGAAAAAGTTGAAGGGAAACCTTTAAACTTCTCTTAATATTCTACCACCAATTAATCTACCTGATTCCCTGTATGTCTCTAAACACATCTCATATCACTGACCACAGAAGAATCATGGAGCACTCATGAAGCTCCTTGGAACCCTCCTTCCTGTAACATCCCTAAAGTGTTCCCGTGGCCCACTATCATTAGTCACCATCAGAAAAATATAGAGGCAAGTTTGGGAGTATTTTTAAGGGCTTCTCTTGCTGCCAAAACAATACATAGCTAGTCAGTGCAAACATTCAGCATCAAATGAACCTAATGAACTTCTAAGTTACATCTTTGTTTACTGGACTTTAATACATGCATTGTCTCCATAGTTTATCTAAATTATAACAGCTGGGCAAATAAGGTGAGTTTGAAGGTCAGAGGGGGAGAAAGCAGAAAGAGGACAGAGCACATTAATTTTTACCAGGCACGTGAAGAGAAGTAATTGTGGTCATACCAATATCACTATCTTGGTTTTATTTCTCTCTCTGTCATTTCTTCGCACATCATATGGCATGACACAGCCCTGTTTTAAGATTTACATGAAAATTTCCATTCATGAATGCTTCCAATCCAGTCACTGTACTGCTATCAGCTTAAATAGAGGGGAGTTGTTAGTATACATTACAAGAACCATGATCGCTCAAGTCAATGTCAAGCCCAAAGAAGTAAAAAAGGAAAAGAAAAAAAAAAAAAAAAAAAAGTGTTTTGAACATTTCACATCCGTATTACTTCAGTTTTATGTTCACAACTGGAAATATATTTGCACTAGGCAACTACATTGTCAATTTGAATCTCAGATAGGTGCTGCTATAAAACTGGAAGTACTCTGGATTCACATTAGTATGACCCCTTTGCTGACTAACATCCTGTATTCCCAAGTAATTCCGATCTTGCTGCACTGGGAGAAACAAAATTCAGATCCACCTTACATTTGGTGCTGAGTTAATGGTACCAGGTCAAGAGAAGCACCTGACTGCCACTTTTACAACCCACTGAAGAACTCATATGAAAGTGCAGCTGTGGTTAGAGAAGCCGGCAAGATGATAAGTTATACAAGAATGTATGGTAAGTAATACAGCAACTGTTACTATCCATTTTATGTCAATCAATAGTGCAGTCTCATCTGGAATAGTGTATATTACAAAGGATAGAAATAAAGTCTGTCTGGAAAAAAGGCAGTGACAAAACACAGGCTTACAAATCCTCTCTTAGGAAGAGAGGCTGAAACAAAAACCTGAGAAAAGTGAATAAAGAAGATGACACACCATACAGGTATATAGGATAGTAACTGCTACACAAAAAAGCAATTAGGATCCTGTGTTCCCATAAATTCCTTTTCAATATCACAGGGAAAAAAAGGACGTCCAATAAATTTAGAAAGTGGAATTTTGAGAGAAAATCATCCCACCTAAAATCATGGAACACCTACTGCTGACAAAATTATTCAGATTTATCTTTATAAATTGTATTCTGGGGGATAGACGTTAATTACCAACATCATATTTTAAAAATTATTTTTATAAGCAGCACTGTAATTTGCAAATCTGTAGAACAGAGTCCTGCAAGATTCCTATACTTCTCTTTCTGTACCTGAGACTACTTAGAACTCCTCAACACTGTATTTTATTTTATAAGTGTTCTTGCCTAAGCAATGAAAAGGAGGGATGGGAGGAAAGAAATTAATTTCTTAAAGAAAGATTTTCTTTGACAAAATTAAAACAATTTACTAGATTTTTACTTTAAAAATTGAATATGTATACTAAATCACAAAATACCATTTTAACTCCAAAATAATTGCTTTAATTAACAAAATATTCAACAATAAAAAATATCTTCAAGTAAACAGAAACTTGAGACAGCAATTCAGACTAGAAATTGGAACCTAAACAAGAAAAATATGACAATGGTTGTTTGAACTGTTATCAACTACAGGTTACAGAATAGTGGTTTATATGTTACAAGATTTATTTTGCTATATATATGTTTTACATCCATAATGGGTAACTTGTTCCACCATTTTGTATAGTATCAGGCACGCAAGCTGATTACAGAACAACTCTCACCATCTAGCAAGGCATCATGTGATTTAAGAGTTTCTGCAGAAGAGATACTATCACCTTTCCCAGGACCAGAACAGCTCTGTATATCTGAATTATAGTCAGAGAATAAAGAGTTTTGCTAAAACGTGCCTGTAGTACTGGAACAAAGGTAGTGGGAGTACTCAGCTTCTGAGTACTGTTCCTAAACAAGACAATTTATAGCAAGTTAAATTAGTTGCAAGACAAGAAAAGTTGAGCTCATGTTCAGCTGGCCACAAAATTAGCAGCATAGTAAAATATACTGTACTTCTACCTGCTCTCCTCTTTCCTCACCAAAATAATCAGACCTAGCTGTTAATTCATTAATATGGTCAACACGTGGTTGGGGAAAATTATTGGGATTTCTTTTCCCTTTTTTTTTTTAAAAAAAAAAAAGTTTACTTGTTTTATATTAATTTTCAACACACATACACAAAAAAAAAACCCACCACAATCCCAAACCCTGAAAAGCCTGAAGTTTTTTTTTTTAACTTGACATGTTGCACTACCCAGTCATGTCATGTAGTGTCAGTAATGTCATCAGATAACTGCCACAATCTGATGTGATGCATTCAACTAGGATTACCAGAATAAATCATGTTTGTGGGTACACAGATCACAGGTGGTGCAGTCAGCTGCTCTGTATTATGGCGTATCTATAGGATGTGCAGATTAGGATATAATGTTCAGAGGCTTGTTCTCGTTTGTGAAGTGCTTTGCAACCATAACTCAACAGTAAGGAGCCACCAAACAGTTATAATGACATAAACCATCAACAGGGAAAAATACAAATCGATCAGTGCCAGCAATATAAAAGAAAGAGCATGCATCTGTCCCCAGTCTCATAAATTCAGTGGCTGTTGCAGGCTTTTTCTCTATCCCACATGTACTTTATTAATAACAGTAACTATCATAAATAATAATAATAACACACAGTAGTTTATTTCAAGATGAGTGCGCTTCTTATTATCTGTTGATCCTCTCCCTTATTTCTTACATCCTGTTTCTATTCCTCCTGTAAATGGAGGGGGAGAGCTAGTTTAATTTATTGTTTGAAGTTTATGCCCTTTAATTGGCAACAGTGCACTATGCCAAGTTGTCTACGTAGGCTCCCTGCAATATCTGCATACCTTAACCGGCATGTTAAGCTTCTACAAAGGAGGCATAGAATTTACATTCTACTGCATGTTATAAATAAGTAATAAGAACAGATTAGAATTATGCATTTACTCCTACTAGTGAGAGTGAGATGCATAATTCACAAGTGGCAAACCTTTAAGAGGCTTTTGTATTTCACCCCAGCCTTCTCCCCACTCCAATCTCATGTATGTAGAACATAGTATATTTTTCAGTCTTACTGCTCCACAATTTTTTTTCCCAGCTAAACTGTTTAGATTTTATAATCACTACTTTTTCTTTCCTGCAGAAAAGCAATAGACTCTATATATTAGTAGTCACTGTTGTGACTGTATCTGCTTTATGTTACAGTATTGGTGTCATCTTTCTGAATTTTCTTGCGATAATCAGGGACACGACTTTAAAAGGCAGATGTTAAATGGCAGTGCTTTCAGAAGGTGCCAGAGTAAACTGAAGTCCTCTACCTAACTTACAGAAAGAATGCAGAGCTTGCAACTGAAAATTCCTCACACTTCATAGTTAACGTGACTTACTACTCCTCTTGTTGGACCTCCTGGAGGAGTAGACTAATCTCTATACCCATTCATGTCCCCAGCTTCTCTGCTGAGGCCCGTAAACTAATACCTGTTGCAACCACAATTTATATGACAGCACATGAATGCCACAGATTTTGCAGAGCCTGGGCTTTCCCCCAGAGCAGTTCTGTCTCTAAGAAGCACTTTGTTACCTGGTGATAAGATGTAGCAACAAGGAATTATTTCAGTCTACTCGCTTTAATATTTTTCGGCTCTTTGGCTGGAGCACTACTGTGTTGATTAATGTACCTTCCAAAGAGGCATCACTAGGGACCAGCTCTTCAGTTGAAAAAGTCATCTTGTAATTTCTCTCGACTGTTTTGAACTTAGTCTATTTAGTTCCCAGATTTTCTTTTTGTTCTGTGTGCAAATATTTTAAATTATATTGTAGTTCTAATTAGCATTTGTTTATTCTGCCTCAATCTCTGCCGTGCAACTTCTTTTCATAGTTAATCCTAGACTTGTACCTCTCTTTTTCTGGCCACATTTATTTATTTAATCTTTTGATTTCTTCAGTGTATTTCACTTTATTTTGAGTTTGGCTTTACTATCTTTCTATCTTTTCTCTGCCTGTAAACTGAGGAAGATGACTTCAGTAATGCATGTATTATTTCCCAGTACAATTTAACAGCTTAAAAATTATTACACAACATTCCAATAATGGCATTAAATACCAAGAGCTATAACTCAAAAATTCAAAACACGTTAGTTGAAATGAAAATAATACTTTTACCCTAACTTTAAGAATAGCAAAAGGGAGCACAACTATTTTGTTATTTAGGAGAGCATTCTTATCCTTGAGCTGATGAAAAAGCTAGCATGCCAACTCATGAGAACTTGTGAACATTCTTGTCAATTGTATTAAATTATTGTTCCTTGATCAGAAAACAAATGATTAACAATATTAAAATTAAGTGATTGTAACAGCTCCAAAGTTGAAGTCAGTATGAAATTCAACTTTCAAAAGGAAGTCATTGACATACTGTACCACCAGGGGTTACTTTCCAGTACTGATAATTTCCTTCATTTCTACATTTCTCCTGGAAGAGACTGTGGAAATTTTCACCACTTACACATGCCTTGTATGAACTCACCCAGTCTAGCTAATGATCCTGGAAAGGTAAGCAATGAGGACCCAGAAGCTTTTAATAAGTCAGATTCTTTAGTCACCTGTGAATAACCTTTTCCACTGACTGAGAGAGGGGATGCAGAGCTATTTACCCACTGTCTTAACAATAAAGTTTTCAACTGTTGGAAGAGCTGGTTCAGCTACCTTTACTATCTATTCAGCACTGATTTAAACTCTAGTTTATACCAACTAGAAATATTTTTATATAAAAATATGTCTTCCCCAAGATATTTGTATAAACTTTTATATATTTATGAACCTCTGTTGATGGAAACCACATTTGCTCACAGAAAGAACATAGAAACTTATTGATTGAATTGATTAAATCACAAATTAGAGTTAGAAATTGCTAATGATATATTTCCAGATACAGAACACAGGCAGTATATTAGCACCAGCATAAAAATTCCCTCTTTCCCACCTGATCACTTATTCTCTTGCATGTGCAGACCTTGTGCAGCACCACTCCTCAAAAAAAGATTGAACAGAACAATTTTTAAATCAGAAATACAGATGCTTATTTACATTAGTCATAAACATACCCAGACATGCAGAGAAAGAAATCAAGATATACATATTGTAAATGTGACTTAAATGTGCCTCTGTAATAAAGGTACATGGTACATCCAAAGTAGCCATCACAGAAACAATAACTATGTTTATCATCCACCTTTCCATTCATCTTAAGAGCATGACTCTAAGCTTTACTTAAAGCACACTAATCAAATGTTCTTAATATTCTTCTTAAATGTTCAGTTTTATGTTCACTTAAATATTTTTTCCCATGCACTAGTTAATGTACCAGTAACACATCACTTTAATGTGTTACTGTATTTATACAATAAAAACCATGGAAAAGAAAGAAAAAAAAAGAGAAAATGCCCAGAAAAGAAAAAAAGAAAAAAATGCCCAGCAGCTTTCAAACTCCAACTACAATTTATGTAAAATGCTTCAATCAGAAATAGGTTATCATAAAAATACAATATTTCTCGGAAAACTAGTGGAAAGCATGATGGAATACTGACTAAAAGGCTATTAAGCTTTATGTAAACAATTTAGGCAATCAGTGTAGAAACCTATGTTAGATTTCTGGCAGTGATTCAACAGGAAAGGAAACGAAGGAAGCATCCTAGAATGTTTTTAATGCTTTTTATGACAGGATTTATGCCTTGCATACATTTCCACATAACTTAAGAGGATAGGAAAATAGACTTTGAAAATAAAGGAATCATCCTCCAAATATACAGACCATCAAATATTTTTTAAAATCAAACTTATATCCAACTATTTTATGGCCTTGTAACACTCAGTCTTGTATCATTCACACACAAGACAAGACTTATGAAAGATGAAAAATACTAGGGGAGATCTGACTTACAATAGCAGAAGACATTAAGTGGTGAAGCATTTTAGAAATGCAAGTTGTAAGGAAGCTGCTCAGATTTATTGAAATAACAAGTCTGTAACAAGCAAATATCAAAGATTTCCCCTTTCATAATTTTGTCTCATTATAGTTTTCTGGTTTTTTAAATAAATAAAATGCTGAAAATATTTATGTAATGGTTAATGCCTCAACATCCTCATGGCCATGCATTTAGTACAGCCAAGAAAAAGGGGAACCCCCAGTTAGGAACTGTCCAGAAGTATTACTGTGGTGTTACCTGCCTGAACATTGTCATTATTTACTAATATTCCACTGGTATTAAAGGAAAGTTGAGATATATTGAGTATAGAGAGAAGGGTCTGTGTCTACTGCAAGCCAAACCAGAATGCATGTACTGCTCAGTCAGAATAATTATCACAGCTGCTAAACCTACACAATTTGTAATAGC
This sequence comes from Chlamydotis macqueenii, assembly GCF_036417535.1. Classification (NCBI taxonomy): domain Eukaryota; kingdom Metazoa; phylum Chordata; class Aves; order Otidiformes; family Otididae; genus Chlamydotis; species Chlamydotis macqueenii. The sequence continues at coordinate 76,173,101 of NC_141558.1, read as the reverse complement.
AGTATGGAAGAAAATATCTATCTTAAACTATATATACATCAAGTGTTTGGAGGTTCAGGAGATCAAACAGTCCTAAATAAGTAAGGAGAAATGTAAGCGTGTTTTCCAGACGATAAGGAAAATTTCAGAGAGAAGCTTCATTATGCACCTTGCAACATCAAGAAGGCTGCCCCACTCTTTCCAAGCCTATTAAGTCAGAGCTAAGTGAGGTATATCCTTATGAATGGACATCAACAGAAGCAGCAGGTTTGGCTTCAGTCCATCTGTGCAAGAGGTGTCATATCTTTATTTACCTGAGTCCAGCATTACCTGAAACTAAGCATGAATCATTCACCAAGCATTTCAAAATGATCCTGGCAAAAACAAAAAACCTCACAGGAAAGTGAAGATGCTTTTCTTTATCTATAAACACATGAATTAAGTTGAACAGACAACCTTGCACAGTTTCTGATGTTTTGTGAAGCATTTAACAAAAGTGTGATTTAATGAAATTTTGACTGAAACTATAAACTCATATGTCTGTTTTATCAGCAAAATTAAAACCAGAACAGAACCCACACTTCACCTTACTAGCTTCAGGCAAACCACAATTACCAGACATACTGCTGAAAATATGATCCCACAAAAATTTTTTCAGTGTATGCGCACAATATGGCCAAGAAAGCATATTCTACTTCTCAAATCTAAGGAGATCTCTCAATGTTTAATAGCAAACAGTGGTCACCACTAGACAACTTTTCACAAAGACAAACTGTATCACTTGATAGACCCCTATATGAAATTCTCATTGATGAAAGACAAAACACAGAGAAACAGATTACGTCCTTCAGAAATCCCAGAGGAAGGCAATCAAGATGCACAAGATTGGGGCAGTTTGCCCAAGAGAGGTTCACACAGGCAACATGACACCAAACTCATCTCAGAAAACAACTAAAGAAGAATTTGCTGCTATCTGCAGTGAATATGTCTTGGAGAAGACCTGCAAATCCACATAACTGCAGAACACCTCTAAGATGATAATACATTGGAAGTAACCTCTGCTGCTTGCAAAGGAAAAAAAAAAAAAGGAAAAACGATTTTAAAAAGCTGTATTTAAATTTTACACATTGAACTTAATGAACACTTGATTTAAATCTATCCTACTCAGTCCACACCTGTTTTTGAACAGATTTCAGCATCTTTAAGTCTGCTGACCAATCTAGACACTTGTGAAGGAGAAAATAAAGAACTAGAAGCCTATATATGTCTAATTCTGACAACTAATTTTGAAGTAAGATCACAGGACAAAATAATCTGACAGTTTTACATTTTTTAGTGCTTTTAATTCTTTTCATGGATTTTACACAAACCTAGAAATAAACGTTTTTCTTCTCTTTGTTTAAAAAACAGAGCCTAGAGCCAAAGTATTTCCTATGTTATCAGAAGGAGAAAAAGGAAAAAAAGGACTCTTCCTGTTGTACAGCTACTAGCTCTGGAGAAGCTATTCGCTCTAGTTTGCATTGGTAAATACAGAAGACTGGGAGGTACCAATCACTCTCATTTTATAATTTGCATTGCATTTTAATTTTTAGAAAGCAGTACTAAAGCAACCTGAGAGCTCAGCAATTCCAGCAGGGTTAGCGTGAGATCTCTCCTGGCTTGCTGTGTTACCCAAATCTGATCAAAGGACAAGGACTCCAGAAGCTTGCCCAGCTGTGGTTTTACAATGACACCATTAGGTTTTGCTCTATAATCAAGGTCCCTAAAAGTCTGTGTAGCTTCAGGCTTAATATCTGTGACAAGGTTAACTGAAATCTGCAGCAAGGATAACTACTTTAGCAGATTGTATCAGCAGGAAATATTTAAACACTATTTAAAAGGATTTTAAATAAGCAGATTTTATTTAACACTGCACTAATGCACTGCAATAGAAAATGATACAACAGAGCTGCTACAAATAAACATAATGCTTTTACCCTTACCCCACCCCTCTCCCTTCTAAATTCCCCACATCTGTATTATTAAGTCCAATGAGTGCACCAGATCTTTCTATCTGAAGCTGAAACACAGGAATGCCAGACTCAGACAGCCCATTTGCCCTTTAGTTTTGTGCCTGCTGAATCTGCATTCTGGGTCTGCCGAATTAATTAGGATAGTACCAGTCACTGGCAATGTCAGTGTTGCCCATTCAGGGGTATTAAATGTGTACCAAGTGTATGCCTACAGCTTTTAGAGGAAGGCAGCTTCTCCTGTAAGACTGGTGTACTCTGCCCTCTAGTGCTAGGTGCACCAATATAGAATAATCAAACGGTTTGAGTTGGAAGTGACCTTCAAAGGTCATCTAGTCCAACCCCCCTGCAAGGAGCAGGGACATCCCCAACCAGGTCAGGTTGCTCAGAGCCCCATCCAACCTGGTTTTGAACGTTTCCAGGGATGGGGTGTCCACCACCTCTCTGGGCAACCTGTTCCAGTTTTCCACCACCGTCACTGTAAAAAATTTTTTCCTAACATCTAATCTGAATCTACCTCCCTCTATTTTAAAACCATTACCTCTTCCCATCGTAACAGGCCCTGCTGAATATATATATATGTTTACTTAAATGCATACTCAGGACAGAACAAAGCCTGAAGCAGCAGGTGTTCTTTATAGGCTGTCCTGGAAAACATGGTATTTCCTGTATGACTTATCAGCTGGATATGCTGCTAAACCAAATATAAGGGGTGGGCCTGGAACCATAGCATGGTATTGTAAGACTCTAAAATAAGAAAGAGACACTGGGGCATATCTCATTGGGTCACGTGCAAGACATTTCAGACAAACAATTCTATTTGTGAAGAGATTAAGACTAACTTTTAATAGCTCACAATGCTGTTAAATAAGCCTCTGCTTCACAAAAAAAAATTGAGGAATTGTGACACTCAGAGCTATAATATAAATAAATCTAGCATCAACTTTTTATTGGATAGCAAACTACTCTTACGAGAACACTCTAGTGAAAGAACAGATTGGGTTCATTTGGTACTTTTATGTATTTCACTGCAACCTGGAAGACGGGAAACAAACCAGAGAACTACAGAATTTTTCTATTGTTTGCCCTTTAAGGCAAAAGCTGTCTGTCATTTTTGAGCAGGACCGAAAACAAAGGAACAGAAATCCTTAGGTTTAGAAATCAGTGTTTTTAAACATGGCTATCACTAGAAACTGTATGAAAAGTAACCAGTAATCCATAATAAGGATTTTCTTCTCAGTGATTCATCATCTTGCAGTGATATATCTTATTGCAATTATCGTTTACTTATAATTCTCTGGATTTTCTTGTTCAAATTGTTTCATTTGGCAATTAGTATAATATTGATATTATGATGGATTTTGCTTTTATTATCATGATCTCTCATTTAAAACAAGCAGTAATAGTGATAGAGATTAAAAGGAAAAAAAACATTGCCAATTTTTCACTAAAATGAAATAATTGTGCATGTGTGTGCATAGTGTGTACTGTAATTACTACTGGTTTAGAGCAACATTAAAAAAACACAGGTACTAATTCGGGGTTCAGATATGCTAAGCCCTGTTTGCACAGATGTCAAACATCTGCTTCTTCCTCACAGAAAAACAAGGCTCCCATTCTAGCCTGATTTTGTAGGATCAGCATTTCCACACTCAGGTCAAATAACAATTTGAATAAGCCAAAGTTTAGTTCACACTCCTAGACAAAATTGTGAAGACAGCTCCTTCTCACCTTTTCCAAGGCTCTCCTTAACATTTTTGCCCAGAACTGCTACAAAGCAGTCTGTCACTGTTTTTTAAACTCTCGGGCACGTAATTGAGGATAATTCTATACTTGTTTAACTCAGTGGAGGGTCTGCCCTTATAACAGTTGACAGGATTGCTTTCCTGAAAAACTGGAAACACTTCTTTCAGGTTGGCGGAGAAAAATAAGTTTCATACAGCTGAGTCTTCATAAGAATATCTTTCTTTTAAAGATTCATGATAAGAACCATTAGATTCTGCTAGGACAACTATACGAACACAATTTGTTAACATTGTCAAGTATCTAGCGCTGCAGAAAATGCAGATGTACATCCTCAACGCCAAACTCACTGCAAAGGCAGATTTATACATTTTTTTGTTTTCTATAGATATCTACAAAGCAATTTCCTTCTGTAAACATGTTAGGTAACAAATACCTTTTCTTAGTCCATCAAATGCTCAGCATTTAAGAATAGAGGAATATTTTGCTCTAATATTTTTTCTGAAGTTTCTGCACAACAATAAGGCTTCCATCAAAACAAAACTTGGTACTTGAGTCACAACTGATACTGTCTCTGTTTATACTATTCCTTTCTGCATTTATTAGACCACCTTTCTGCTGGTGATATTGGCACCACCAGCTCAGGCCACTGCAGTCTAATACTTTTCAGTGTAAAACCCACTCTGTTTTCTCTTTCCTCTAAGGCAGGTGGGAAATTTTCGGGATTAATTTAAAGGAAAGAGAAAACAAGAACTAATACCTTGCCTAAATTTAAAATTATGGAAAAAGAATTATGCTAAGAAATCTCCACATTTCAAAGCAGAAGCTTCAGTTTCACCTGTGAGTGCTTGGATTGGTGAGAGAAATGTATTTTCCTCTCCACAAGAAAAATCAACTTACATTTTCCTAAAATCAAAAGCCATTGTAAGAGCAGTGTGTATATGTTAAGAGTTTTGAAAACAACTGTACATGCTTCTCCATCTCCTCACAGCTGCAGGTCACCTCTACAGACCAGTGTTTGGAGAGTTTGCAGGTTTGGAGAGCAGAACCCTATCACAATTGCTTTCCTGAGCTGCAGCTGTTGGTTTTGGCTACAGGAGCTTCTGCACTCTCACATAGAGGAACTGAAAGCATGAATACAGGGGCATGGATTCACACAGCGTAAATTCACACACCTGAGATCCTCTACTGAGTATTTCGTCTTGGCTTATCCCTACTCATTGCAGACATTATGCTTTCACTGGAATTCAGGATTTGAAACAGCACCCAGAGTGCAGGAGGTAGTACCACATAAGGCAGACACATAAAGGTGGGAAGCAGAAAAATCACAGACAGTTAACAAATGTGCTGTGGTACAGAGGCTGGCTTCATTTCAGTGCTTTATTACTCACAACACAGAAACCGAATTTGTCAATACGAGGAAAATATTTAAAGGCACTAATGTATGATGAATGCCTAATGGGTCCCCCTTTTCAATGTGGTAAAGTGTACATTTGCCATATGTGCTTTTAAAAGGTTTCCTTTTTAATTACAGCTCAACCCCTAGAGGAAACAAACACTTGAATTTCCATGAAAATCAATTATTATTTCAAGCCCTCAACAACTGTCAAGATGAAACTAAGTTAACAATATATTTGCAATTGTGGTGTTGAGAAAACATATTCCTCCTCAAGTTATGGATTAATCAGTGTGCGCCTAAAGTGATTGCATTTTCCATGGTCTGAAGTAAAAGTTAGTGAAGTACTAATTTTTAGACAGAATTGATGCCTTCCTAAAAAGAAAGGTTTTAAAAAAAACATTTCAATAGATACAGCACTTCAAAAACCACAGAGAGAATCTATAGCTTTCTGATATAGACTACTGGTCAGGAACTCAGCTGTATAGTTATCAAATTAGGAAAATTATTTTGGTGAATGAACAAGAAACAGATGTCAGAGACAATGAACTTTGTCTCTCTGTTTAGAGTCAATAACATATTATGTTGAAGCAATAAGTCACCAACATCAGTAGCAGAAATGTTGAAAAGAAAAGGATAAAAATATGGGAAAAGCCAAAAAGGTAGGAAAGAGACATGTATAACACTGGCAAGTCAAAAGCTGCAATTTTTCATTGTAAAACCATAACTCTTGGGGGGGAGGTGTGTAGGGGAGCAGGGATATATATATATTATGTTATACCTCTTTTACCTTTAGACTACAAAGAAGAAACTCTTTGGCTCCGAAAGGAAGCAGAACCAGGTCAAATTAAAGAGATATGCAGATCTAAGCAAGATCTTGAATAAACCTGATTCAGAATGACTGGGATTTCTAGTGACCCAAATCCCAGCCTGCTGGCTCACATTGTCTGTTCCCCCTCAGGCAGAGTGAGGAACTGGCAGTTAAATAAAATGGATCCAAAGTAAACAGACTGATTTCCACGCCATGCTCGGAATGGTCAGCAAGAGTGGCTTTTGTGCTGTAGTGCACAGGGCAACACAGCATGATTCACTAGCCTTCTCTTTTGAATAAGCAAAAGTCTCTGTTCTCTTTATATCTTATGTCTGCCTAAAAATTAATTTACATCAAAGTTATGAAATGCTCAATAGGACCAAAAATATCAAAATTTCTAGAATAATATAAATAATTACTTTTAAACTAAAAGCAACGAGAGCTCCTCTTAGGAAGCTTATGAACTAGATGATGTTTTCTTAGACTAGTTTAGCTGAATGTACTCTGATGTATCATTCAAGATTGAGAGGTAGAACATGAAGAATCAAGTCTTGACCCTTTTTATTTTATCCTTTGCTACATTTTTGAAGAACAATTACAAAAGTTACTTGACCACCATTTCTATCAATAAGTATTCATTTTGGCTTTTAATCAGAATACAATCAGACATGAATCTAAAACCAAAATACATTATGGTGAACATTTCCTCAAATATTTTACATGGCTTATCAATTTTTAACCAGGTTGCAGATGCACACATCAGAAAACCATGTGTGATGAACTTTCAGTAATGATTTTAATAAGATTTAATAAGATTGGAAGCACAACTATTTGCACTTCAAAATTCTTAAGAATAGTGTTATGGTATGGGAATAAGAGATTAATGGAGATATTGCAAAAAAGATAAATGGCACTACAAGAATACCAGAAAACTGGGGGGATGGGGGAGAAATTAATTGAACCTATACTTTTGATAAATATTTATTTTTTTTCAGAAGAAAAATGCATACTAGTTTGAGCTGTCATTATGCTAACCTATATCCTATTTTTCATATTATTAGTAATACATAATGTGGTAGTTTATATTCAAAAATAAAACCAGAATGTATATACCTCATGTATTTATCCAGAAATACACTAAGGTTACTATGGTTACGAAAAATCCATTACCTTTGAATACAGAATGAAAAAGTTTGACTTAAAGTGTGCACTATTTATTATAGCGATCATCAAGAGCCTTCAGGAGGTTCTCTAACTGGATTCATTTTTCAGTGTCAAAACTGACCCACCACACCAGTAGCTTATGGCCTGTGCAAGGCAAAGAAATTTGAACTATATGAATTTTTAAATATGTTTCATACTAACTCAAGATGCAGAAATGGCTTTGAATTTTAAGATCTTACATTAAGAATAAAGTAGGGTCTTGGTACCCCTTTTCCACATGTTTTTCGATGTGAAATGCTTTATTTTTATTTGTACCTACTACCACATTGAAATTCTGCTGGGTCCAGTATAGTGCTTATGCTGTGCTATGATACTTCTAGTGCAATATTTTGGTTTTTATTTTGTTGGGTTTTGTTTGAATCATGTCTGAACAAATAACTTGGATACTTCATTAAACTACACCAATTACATTAAAATAGGAAGTCAGATTACCATGCTTTACCGTACTGCCAAGTAACAGTCATTTAGCTTCTATGTCATAGTTTAAGAGTACTGATATAATTTGGTTATTGACACATTGCATACTGTTATCAAAAGAAAATGGATTATTAGTTTATGCTTTTAAGATATGAATTAAATATGGGCTATTCAGGAAAGCAACACAGTGTCTCTCTAATTAAGAATATTTAAGGAAGAAAGTAGGAAAATAGATTAAACCTGTACATAATATATTGTTTTCAACAGCTTACAGTTTACTTGTTTTGAGAGCTAGATGGTATGAGATCAAAAAGTTATAAAACCATTAAAAAGATGACTCAGGTCCTGTGAAAGAGAACAACACAGCATAAGATTTAGCTACACCACAGTAACATTGATTTCTGAGAGTCCCAAAAGAGTTTTATATGAAGTATTCTTTAAAAAATGGAACCCAACAGGGTTTAAAATGCATCCAGTCAATTTTAAAATTCTTTTTCTTTTCCTCTGAAGTGAGTCTGTCATATAATTATTCATAGCAACTACAAGATATCCATCTGACATGCTACCTAGCAGAGAACTCACCTTTTACAATATAATTAGTTCCATTTCCAAAGTAAATTGGTACTCCATTCATATATAACGTATATTGTGTAATAATACCATTCGGTGTTTTGGGTGGACTCCAACTCATCATCAGGAACGTGGGAAAGGATATCGCTGTGGGTGACTGCACATCTTCAGGGGCTGGTGAAATAAACATATAACATTATATTATATTATATTATATTATATTATATTATATTATATTATATTATATTATATTATATTATATTATATTATATTATATTATATTATATTATATTATATTTCCACAAATAATAAATAATTTCAGTGAGCAGCTACTACAATAATGATTTTTGGTAAAGTTGAAATTTCAGAAAAGATTTTATGCTTGCAACATACCAGCATTTTGAGAACTCTGCGAACACTGAGGTTTCCTAGCCAAACAGAAACTTCTATGCAAGACAAGTATATACTCTTTGCTTTTTAGGAGAATAATTATGCTCATATAATTTTATCTTTCCAGCTTGATAACACTGAGCAAGGGGAGGGGTACATGATTATAGTACAGTCCTTTTTAATACAAATGATTTTCTTTTCCTTCATGCTTTTTATTCCTAACTACAAAGTGATCATTCTTTCTAATCACAAACGTAGATGCTGTATTCTTAGGTACTACCCCTTATTTCAGACTTTTCATAATTCAATACACTTAGTAATGTTTGTTTAGTGTAGATTTTTATGTATATAATATACTGGAAGTTGGAAATGGATAATAATTTAAAAGTCGAGTTCTCTCACTGTTCCAATGAGTTATGTGCTAGAACCACAAGCAATCCCACTGAATATCGCAAGGGGAGCAGAAGTCAGGCCTTAGTCTGGGAGGAATATCTTGTAATTTACAAGCTCTGTGCTAGCAATTTAAAACAATAACTAGCAGTGGCTGGCAATGTGAAAACAATATAAGGTAATGAATGTTTCAATAGGGAAAGAGGGATAGCTGGAGGGTGTGATATGGTGTCTGTCTTCTGTTTCATCAATTTATTGTTACTAAGAGCATGCAACAAGAGCATCCAAAAATAGAAACTCCAAACATTGAGTTTTTGTTCAATTCTTCTGAGGGATAATACACATGTTCCCCATGGCTTTATTTGATCTCGGGGGGGGGGGGGGAGGGAGAGAATAATAATAATAAAAAAAAAAATCCGTTCTTGCCTAAACCTTCTCAGTATGACAGTATGTCTGAAAATAGTGGATGTTTTTCCCAAATTCATGTAAGAATTCCTGCTTTATTCACTAAGCTGAGAAAATAAGACAAACAACTTATTTTTAATTACTATATTACACCAGAAAGAAATATATAATACTGTATTTCATGTTTACATCATGATGTCCATTAACTATTTGGCGGTCAGAGGCTATATCCTCTCATGGATAATGTCCCCAGACAAACTCAGTTTATTTAGAACTTCCAAGAAGGGATAATTGGATTTTGATTTGATCAGTGCTGCTGGCAGTTGCTAACATGTTCACATCAAAATGCTGTTCTAGCAATGTTAGACTGCAATCTTCAGGACTGTCCTCATCAGGACAACGCCTTGCATGACTACCTGCTTTGGCAGCAGTTCAACACTCCAGCACTCTTTTAATCATTATGGTTGTAATTCACATAATTTCATGCTAAGATTTTATTTGTTTTATTGGTACGGTATTACTACCCAGTTTACATGAGAAGATAAAACAAAGAACTGTGGAAGGGAGGGAATTTTGAAAACTGCTCCACATCACGGAAGATTAACTACTGTCCTATAAACACATATCAAAGTCTTCAACATTCTATTGGTGTAAATTTGGAGTAACTGATTATTTTAAGTGGATTAACATGGCTTTAGGATCATAGAACCAGGGGATGTGGACTTAAAGCTTAATTAAGAATGGAGTTAGATATGTCACAGGTATTTGGAGAGTGTTTTCTCCAGTAATGGATGTGTATCACTTAACAACGTCATCTCTAAAGTCAAAACTGTAATGTATTTTCTGTTTCTTCCTGCTCTAGTTCTTAATGTAAGCACAGAAAATATTAATCTACATTCACAACCTTTAAGTTTGAGCACAAAAACAAGTAAGTGTTTAGAAAAAAAAAAAAAAAAAGGGAAAAATCTGAACAGTGGTTAATAAATAACTCAATCAGCATTTGGAGGTTTCATCACACTGAAATAATTGTTGCCTATAGCTGGTGGTTAGCAGTTAAAAGAAACCATGGAAATCAACCATTTGATTCTCAATTTCATACTGTGCCATACAATCAATTCTTTTTAGTCAGACTGTCTCTAGATTTACTTCTGAGCCATAGTAAAATGAGGAAGCTTTCATTAATCTTTCAGATGCTTCATATTAATGACAAGGCTCTTGCATGAACAATGTAACAGCAATTAAAAAGCCCATTAATCTGCATTACAGCTATTAAAGATGCATGTCATTAAAGGGTATGGAGTTTGATTCATTTTCGCACCCCCCCAAAAAATGGAGCAATTATGGTCTGGCAATGCACTTTGTCATCAAATTAGGTTGGGGTTTTCCAGCAAATGGCTTTGCAGCATTTAGCTCTTCTCCTGTTTTATTATTCATGACTGAAATGTGGAAGTCAAGACCTTTGAAATTACTTTACCTTCTTGTGGAGTGGAGATGTTCAATGCATGCAAGCTCTCAGTACAGCCAGCCAAAGTGCAAACAGTTAGGGTTACAGCATAGTTCGTGAAGGGATGCAAGCCTGTCAATACGCCTGCAACAGAAGAAAGCAAGGTGTTATGCATGTACAGTGTACAGACTGATTACATACACACATAGACAGAAGTAAAAAAAAAAAAAAATTGAAGTTTTCTGTTACAGGCTTCCACTTGTGTGGGCTGAAAAGAAAAATGACTTTAAGGTTTCATTCCTATTATGTCACGACTTAAATTTTGCAAAATAAATTAAGAGTAAAAGGTATTTTATTCCATTCTTAATACTAATCATGCAGCTAAGTTTCTTTAGTTATGCTCACTATAACAGATAGTACTTCAAGATCGAGATGTATATTTTAATACAACAATTACAATAAAGGAGTTGTTTTTTTTTTTTTTAGTCCCTGCTTCACAGTATTTTTTTCAGTTATTGATTTTGGCTTTCCAAGGAATTTTCACTGTCTCCTAGAATAATTTTTTTTTAATGCTTTCTCTCCAATGTTGCCCCTATTCATCCATAAACTGAAATCTCTTTTTTTGCATGAAACATCCCACTTGTGTTGCCATTACTTCAGTGGCAGCATATAGAACATATACTTGCTATACTACTACAGTAACATAATTAAGGTGACATAATTCAGGTATCCAAGTGTTTACAAGAAAAAAAAAGATCTGTAATTTTATGCTTTTTCAAGTCCTGCTTATGTTAGTGAAGAGAAGTTGCTAGATTCCCATGTATCAATCAGCTCATTGTTGTAGCGAATACAAAAAAGCACTGCTTACCACGTCAAAAAGTTAAACAATATTTTTGAACTGCTATATACAAAAGAACTACATGGAAAAAAATGTGGCTTACAGAAATTTTCAGAACCATCAGCAGTTCTCATTTCAATGTAGGTCTGACAATAAAGTAATATGGAATGAAAATGCAGTAGTAATTAAAACAAGGCCAATTCATGTCAAGTTTTATTTCAAACCATGTTCTCACCTCAACTCCCACAGCTTTTAGTAAAATCAATGAGATGTTTCATTAAAAAACAAAACAAAACAAAAACTTATAGCAAACTATGTTATTTTGGAACTGTCCAACACTGGGGTTTTGCAAAGCAGCTTCAAAACAACAGTACCTCAGAGAACCATAATTCTTGGTCAAATGTCCCATAGTACAATTAGGCTGCAACCCTCAGCATTAGATGTACAGAAACAGGTAGAAGAAATTAGTTATTATTATTACTCTTCCATGAGTTCCTACACAGAAAGCAACAAAACTTTGGGTTTCATTAGAAATGTCTTTTTTTCCCCACATAAGCCATTTATACTGACAAAAAGTGCCCAGAGAATTCTATGTTGGAAGTTAACAGCTACAGCAAAAATATATTATTTTCTGAGTGGGACAATAAAAGTCTGTGAATGTGTATATTGTGTTTACTAACAGATGTGTTCATATGGAAAATATGATATTAGCTTTCACTGGATTATTAATGTTTGTGTCTTCTCTTGTAATTAATACAAAACTTCAAAGGTTGGCATCGCAATCATCTTTCTGCTTAAATTCTCTGATGTCCAGTTATAGCTGTACACACAAAGAGATATTCAGAAATAATCACTTTTACTTCAGAGTAGTGTTAAACTAAAACCAGTTGATCAGAATCTGCTCTCTCTGGTTATAGTTTCGATTTTGTAAATCCCTAGTTAACAGTGGAAAGCTGTACTGCCATCTTACTATCTAATGTAAATGCAACAGGAAAGAAAATGAATGTTGTCTCAGCCACCATGCCAGTAATCTTCCTGTGATTGAAGGCAAATATTTTTAAAAGCATTCAGAAAAGTAGAATATAGGAAGTAATTATGTTTTAAATCATTACTATCTCTGTTAAGCAGGAATATTGCAATCTACAGTAAATTCTCCAGCACAGAAATTTCATCAAAAACCCATCTTTTCTGCATAAGACGTAGTACAAAGCACTTATTTCCAGATCACAGAGAGTTAAACAGGGGAAAGTATAAAATGTACTATTGAAATTACCTTCAGCAAATAAAAACATGCAGAAACCAAATCCTCTAACTGTGACATTTGCAAGTTCTCGGTCAAGAGGAGCACGGTACATTGTATATGCCATCTCTCTATTCACTCTGCTATGCTTTAGGAAGCAATTTAGTTTTATTTGTATGTATGTTTAGCACTTGTAGCATTCTTTTCTTGTGAAGCAGTGAATTAACGCTCCTTGTATTTCCTGATGGAAGACATTCTGTGGGGTCACCAATGGCTTCAGGCACTGAGAGGTGCAGTAGCACATATCCAAAAAGATGCCTGTAGCCATAGACAGTTTAAATTAGGCTGTTTGCTTTACTTTTGACAAAGTAGAAAGGTTTTATATAGAGCACCTGCAGCACAACAGAGTGTACATTACATAGGTAGGTTTGTGAAGGGCAGTAAGAATTTGAAAAAAAAAAAAACAAAACAAAAACCTTTTGCAACAGGAGATTTACATTAAAAAAAATATTCTGCAGAGACAGCAACCTAAAAATAATTTGTTCATTTCCTAATTAATGTTTTTCCTTCACATGTACTCTTGCACTGTTTTGTTTCAACAAAGAAACAGATGTGCTGAAGGTAGGCAATAGAAAGTGCACAGATTTTATTTACATACTTCAGCAAACTACTTTTTTCTCAGCTGCCAACCTATCTGTTTGGCCAGCATCCACCGTAATCTGTTCTCCTTCATTATGTTAATCTGTGGGCGGAAAGATTTCTGTCATCTTCAAATCGCTTGTACAGCAATGGTAAACACCTTGGCCTGTCTGTAATTGGACAGGTGTCTGCATTCGTGTCACCCGGCTTTTAATTCAATTAAAGAACTGGCTGCTCTGCTCTCATTACCCACTCATTTCCTCTGCACTTTTAGTCAGTCAGTGAAATTTACACTCAGTGCCTGACTATCTTTGAGTACAAAGTCAGCAATCCCATCGCAAAGATCATCACTGATAAACGTGAATTAATTTATACCACAGCAAAATAAATTTTGCAGTAAAAAAAACAGCCTATGATCCAATCAAGTTGGTTGACAGCTTTAACAAATTTCCCTAACTCCTCAATTATCAGACTCTCAGACTGGCATCTCTTGTCTATACTCAATAATTGCTGGTCTGAGAAGAAGAGTCCATCCGGCTTTCCAAGACGGGATGCTAACAAAGCAAAATTTGGCCACAACCACACTTGCGTATATTCTATTACTGTTAACAGGAGAGAGGGAGATAAATTGTCACTTTAATCAGGAGATAGAATTAGAGGCAACATCAATATTTAAGAAGAGGGTCAGCCTCTCACATTTGGGATATGAGTCCCATTCATTCAGCTTGCCTCTACAGAGCAGCTGAATCCATCTAGGTTTAAAATGTACATCATAGACTATGTTCCAAGCCTTAAAATCCACATGGGGAGTTGGAGATGGTAAATCATTCTAACACACCACTCCTATCTGCCCACTCCAAGAACCTTTGGAAATAAATTAAAGTTCTAACACAGACATTTTGACACAGTGACCCCATGAAACTGAATAATGTCATTTGTTAAATACGAATGTAAAGTTAACAGTCTAAAAGAGTGATCTGGAATCACACCTAGAACATTAAGCCCACTTTATATGCAAAACTAGTATTTAATTTTCTATACTTTTATTTAAATGATCTTTAATTATTTGCAATATTTAAAGTTGAGGTTTAGAGTTGTGTCAGAGAGAAAATGCTAATTTCATTCTTGCAGATAAGGGATAAAAACCTTAACATGGACAGTAGAAAAGGGTCAACAATTAATTTATGGTAAAATGGATGCATGGACTAGTCAGAGTTAGTTGCATCTTTATAACCACTCCATTCATCATTCTAATGCATACAGCATATAAGAAGATTAAATATCCACCTTCTTCCTTTAACTTCTCCATAAAACAGGTATTTCTTTTGTTCAGTACATCTAAAAGGGAGGTCTCGTATATTTAGGTAGCTCAGCCACATTTCACAGTATTCTGGCAGATTTTGAGTGGGAAAGTAGTACTTCTCATTGAAGAAAAAAAAAAATTGGTTTACCCCTAAGGTATGAGGGCTAATATTCTGTTCACAAACACTGACAAATAGATTCCAAGGCAATTGTATTTTAGCAACTTCCTCATCCAGATAAAAGACTTCTATGAAAGCAGCTGCCTCACTGTTCCAATCTACCATCCTGCTTTTTCAGAAAGTTGCTTCAAAACACCACCAGGTCTTCAGAGACAGAGAGACACGCTTGCCTATGGTAACTTCTAGAGCTTTTATTCTGCATAATGAACTGGTTAAACAAATATAAATTTAAGTGAGTTTTAAAAAATACATTTATTCAAGGAGCCTTCCCACAAAAGCAAAACTAAACCCACTCACCCACACTCACAACTCACACAAGAAGGCTATTTAATCTTACAGATATAACACAAACACTGAAATCCTTTTCCTCACTTCCACAAAAGCTAAGACAGTGGAAGAGTACCATTTTGCAAGGCTAGTTCAATTTTTTTTTTTTAAAGACAAATTTACCTAATTTTAATAATAGTAACCAGGCACTATTTTCATATGCAGCCTGAAAACTCAGCTCTGCTGCTGAATAATAAGATTCCCAAAGTCAATCACAGAGCTTACCCACAAAAATACCATTTGTTTCACAAGTTGAGTGTATTTTTGCCAAAGGGACTTCTTCTTGCCAGATTTTTTTATTGTTTCTTCCCTAACACTCTACTTCCTAAGGACCTGTTTTGAAATACATATATTGCAGTCGAAACAAAACAACACTTCACCTTAAAGATTTACCTTAATTCTTGTTCAAGCTCTTAAAGAAAAATTACCAAATCTCCCCTTCCCAAACCTAAAGATTATTTAGCCAACTTGAATGCCTGAGGTCATACAGCATCTGTCTAACAAAGTCACTTGTGTGTCGAGATGCATCATTGCCACAGTACACTTAATCACAGTCCACTGACCAGAAAAGGAAGTCCTCAACTGACTTTGTGGTTTTCGACAGATTGTAGCAAAAATTGTTTAAGTACATGCCTCTTCTGCATACGTATTTCTGGACTGAAAGCCTGTGCACATCAATCTGTCGCGTACATCTGCATTTTTAAAGCATCTTCTCATATGACTCTTTATGACTCTCATGAGTCATAAAATTTTGAGGAATTATTGAACAAGAGGGCACCTGTTTCAACGCTTTGGCTTATAAGAATAATAATAAAAAAAAAGGTTTACTTCAGTTACCGGATTTCTGTTGCTTGGAAGACCCTTTTTTTTCCCCAACAGAAACATTTCATAACCAACCATATACAAGCTCCACTGGCCTTGAAGATGCAATTCAGGCTGCAGAGGTTCAAGGAAGCCTGTTACATTCCCCATAACAGAGGACAACTCTCTGGCTGCTTTAATTTGCAGAAAACCTTAGCCTAACAGTCCAATTTTGCACCGAGAGTTAACTAACCGCATAGAGTATTGGTTCTGTAATATCTATCACTATGTTACTCCTGATCCTTCCAGATAACTTTATCATTGTTCATTTTCTGCAGGATGTTCAATTTTACAAGTTTGCAGGGAGAGAAAGAAATACTGTTAACTTTTTTGCAAACTTTTTTGGATATATCTATAAAAACCATATTAATAATCCTTTCTGTTCTCATAAATATTAAGTAGATTTATTTTTATTAATAAAAGTATTAGTATGTAGCTAAGAGTTGATGCAATTTTGATAAAATGTTCAGGTTTATTTCATTAGACAATTTACATTCATTATGAATAAATTTATACAACAGCATTGGCCTGTAAACAAGATCCATTTAGGTCTAAACTCAATCAAGTTAGAACCCTAATATTGCAGAATATTATTATCATTTATGTTTTAAAATGCATATGTTGGAAAGATATGCTAATCTGCTAGAGCCAGCTAAATGAAAGGAGAATCTGCCACTCTGATTTAGAGTCATTAGGAGGTCAAGCACCACCTGACAACTCACAGAAACCTAATGGGCATAGACAGATCTATCGGCTCCCCTATGTTGCATTAGCTGCCACAGTCAAACAGGGATTTGAGCAGGGGCTCACATGCAGCTTCTGGTACACCCCTTCAGTTGCTCCCACTCAGAGAGGTGTGCACACATGTGAGCAAGAGAGAGGGAGAAACCAAATCTTAAGACACTCACAGTGACACAACAGGTCAACAATGAGCATCACAGCCCTAAATCATTACATGGGTCTCAGCATGTGATATCCCTTTGTGTGGGAAGGATGCATAGAGTATTCCACATCTAGCACATTGTGGCATGGCGCTGTAAAGCACGTACCATCATTCTTCTGGCTATGGGAAACATTCAGATGTTCTCTGTCACCTATCTGTGCTTCCAACCAAAGGTTCCTTCTACCAAATGACAATAAAGAGAAAAAATTTACCTGAAAATTACAATCATCCTTGTATTTCAGCGTGATTCAAGCACCTGATGAAGCGGTTCCTGAAAATCATACTTTCAATACAAAGTTTCAGCTTTTATTACTTCAAATGTTCTGTCAGATTTTAGTTCTAAGTAAATACAAGCTAAATATACCAAACTTGGTTAGTACATTGTGGTTTTTTTGTATCTACATGAAAAGTTTTAGAACATTAGGAATTCGTCCCAACTTGGAGTAGAGATTTGGGAATCCTAGTGCTCTGGCCCTGTGTATACTTACATTAGTTGGTTTGCAATTCTTTTCTGCAAATTTACAAAAATGTCATTAACTGCAGCGTAAGAGTGTTTTGAGTGTAAAATATTTGCACAAACCAAGAGTTTTCAAGTAATTTCAAGTACATGAAAGTCACATCCAAGTAATTCATTAATAGTTGCATGTGGCAAACTACCTGGCTGAGCTAAATTGCTCACGGGCCCCATGTAGGTCAAAGTACCCTAAAGAAAACAATATTTTCTAAGAGACACCACAGAGAGTAAACTCTCATTTCAGGCTTGCCCTGCCAGCATAGGCTCTCCCTGGCCTATGTTGTGGCCATTCTCAGCTCCCGGCCTGTGGAGAGCAGCTGGCTCCTGGCTGTTTGCCCCAGGCCTTGCGGGGCCCCAAGTGGTACCATGGGACCTGGCCCTGGGGTGCCTGCCGCAGGCCCCGTGACTCCCAAACCCCACCAAAGGCAGTGGTCACTGCACAAGGCCAGTCTCAGCACCTCAAGGCTGCTTTGGCAGTGCCTGCTCGGGCCCAGTAGAGCTCTCCCTGAGAGGGAGAACCTCTCAGCCAGCAGTGTTTTCCTGAGCACAGGCATGTGCCAGCCTGGCAGTGAGCTTCCCCTGGGCCCGTGGCCCTGCCAGTGAGCCTGGGACTATCAGCCGCTGGCAAGAGGCTCCATCTCCTCTTCGGAGAGACTCCCTAGCTAGAGCGCTTTCAAAGCCAAGGCAGAGAGAAGCCACTTTGATTAACCATATTAAATCATTAAATTAACTTTTCCTGAGATATTCATCTGCCAAGCATAAAAGACTAAAAGGTGAAAAGTAATTACAAACACATGTCAGGGGAAGGAGGGAACATTCAGGGCATTCAGAAGGGAAGCCCTTGACAACAATTTTCTCCTTATCACACGTGCAGCCACAACTTCAGCACTCGGCTACTGCGGCAATGGCACAGGCAGGATGAACCTCAAAAAGTATACAAAATTAAAAGAGGAGTCTGTAATAGGAATACCAAATGTTTGTGAATTCTTTTGCAGGATATTTTGTTTAAATATTTACAGATTTTGCTAGCTTTCTTCACTGCCCATAACTGCGGGCTGGTAAAATTTAGAGACTTGTGGATCTCCTGAATTCTACAATGTGAGCGATCTGAATTATGATATGTTTTTCTTGAATGTGCTTGACAAGTGAAGAGTTAGATGATTGTGATCAGTGGCACAAAATCCTGTTAGAGGCAAGACAGCTGTGGCATACACCAGGGGTTGATACTGGGGCTGATACTGTTCAACATCTTCAGTAATGACCTTGATGACGGGGGAAGTGTGCACCCTCAGCAAGTTTGTGGACGATACAAACAGGCCACTAAGATAATAAAGGGACTGGATCATGTCTCTTATGAGGAGATGCTGAGAGAGCTGGGACTGATCAGCCCAGAAAAGAGAAGGCTCAGGGTTATCTATCAATGTGTATGAACACCTGATGGGAGGAAACAAAGAAGAAGCAGCCAGACTCTGCTTAGTAGTGCCCAGTGATAGGACAAGAGTCAATGGGCACAAATTGAAATACATGAAATTCCACCTGAACACAGAAAACACTTCTTTACTGTGAGGGTGGTGCAACACTGGAACAGGCTTCCCATAGAGGAATATCTCCATCTATGAAGATATTAAAAACTTGACTTCCTGGTCCTGGGAAACTGCTCCAGCTGACCTTGCTTGAGCTGGGAGGATAGACTAGAGGTCCCTTCCAACCCCAACAATCCTGTGATTCTATGATATTCTGGATTCCAAAGGAAAGTAGAAGCAAAAGCTGCTCACAAACTGCACTGAAATGGTGTGTTCTAAAACTTCTTTCATTTGTTTAAACACTAATTCTAATTTATATTGCAAATTTGGATGGTAGCATAACAGCATGTGGAATGCACTGGAATGCGAAGTAAAACACAGCCATTAGGAAAAAAATTCTTTGATCAGATGACTCTGTACTTCCTTTATTACTCTGCTGAGTGTGACTGGCTGTATCCAAAGTGCACCAATATTATTACATGTTTCTTTGAAGGCAAGATGGGCCTCAAGTATTCCTTGAAGCCCCAAAATTTACACTCTTAACTTTTTACTCTAATCCTATAATACAGATCCTGAACACCATGTCAAAATATACTACCTTATGCAATAAACTCCTGGTTCAACAGTCAGAACCTCATTTTAAGGATTTAAATCTGCTGAATATTCCTTTCTTGGATGAAAGTGAAAAAACAGTTTGACATTTTGAAGGTTACAAAGGTCAGTTTTTGAAGGATTCTGGTTTCTGAGAAGTCAGAAGTAGGCATTTGAGACTGTGGGATCATGCCCATCTTAAGACCTACTTTACCTTAAATATTTAGCTCAGCTTTTCTTCTTGACAAGGGTACAACAGGTTCTTCTGAATTTGACACACACAGGGCAGCTTTCTGGGAAATAAGTAATGCTATTAATAATTTTTTTTTGTTACTATGCTCCAGTTATCACTCAGGACCCTACTGCTCAGAATAGGTCATGGTAATTGTTCAAAAGAATTTACAGTTTAAATATAAAACAAAACACAAGAGATGGGTATTAAAAGGTGTAAGGAAAAAAACAAGATAAAGAGGGTTGTCAGTGCCTTCAGATACATTTGCAATCAGCAGATTAAGTGGTGCCCTAGGCTTAACAGTGAATGAAAATTTGAAGGAGGGAGTGGAAAAATTCCAGAGTTGCTTCATCAGTGATCTCACTGAAAGCTGTGGTGCTTTCCTTTCTCCTGTCGTGTTAGCAAGCCTGGCTGCTGGGCTTACTGTAGCATCTTCTCGTGGAATTCAACAAAGGAATTTCTAAAGAAGTTTCCCTGAAATTAGGGAGAAAATAAGCAAAAGTTCCCTTTCCAGTAAACTTGAAGGAAATGTGAGCAAAGATAGCATCTGATGGTGGGGTTCTGTGTTTATGTTAATATTTGATTAACCAGGAAAGATAATTCATCAAAGCCACACATTTTCTTGGGAGTCTTACATTTGTGAGTGACCACTTCCCAGTGTCCACAGACTAGTCCATCTGTGTAGGCTTCACTGAAATCAATGGGCTGAAGGTAAAATAATTTCAAGATCAATGATTTATTTTTTCACTTGTCTCAGCTCTGACCTCAGCATGCGGACATGAATTACATATTTCATACAATGCCAAAACTGGAAAACACATAACTAAAGTATTGGGCAGCAGTTATAAATAACAAAAGGAGGCACTCCTTCCACACACACAAAACTGAATTGGAAAACTTACTGCCATAGCAAGTTATAGAAGCCAAACCCATAAATTTAATAAAAAAAAGAAAGACAATTCTACCACAGACCATTAAGCATGATAGTTCAGATGCCACTTTCAGCTCAGGAATTCCACAAACTAGCAGCTGAATTTGTATTAACAGGAAGACTCACTCTATGCTTAGTACATCTCTTACATTTCTTCCTAAGCACCTGACATTGAGTGAACAATGGTTGAATACAGCCATTCTGAAGTTCTCAGGGGTGGTTTTTTGGTTTGGTTTTGGGGTGGGGTTTTTTTTTTTGTTTGTTTGTTTTTTAATTTTTATTTTTATTTTGCAGTATTCAGCAACCATCTGGTATAACAGACTAAAGAACAGGGATCCATTTATTATCTCTATTTAATATAAACGAATGTCTTATTCTCTGCCTCCTGAAAGCTGCATGTAGATAACCTCTTCCCTGTCTAGCGTAATGTAGACTTTTTCACCACCCTGACATATAGTCGTAGCACAATACCAACAAAAATTAAACAAAATTTTAGTTCTGACCATTAGCTGTAAATAAGGTATCTAACCCATATGTTTCTAATATGGTCTTTAATTTCTACTAACATAATTTGTATTGCTTTACAGCATAGATAAAGAGTATTCAATCAACAAGTTCATCAAAGAAATCACAGTAAGAATAAAAAGTCCATGTAGTTTTGGTATTGTAAGTACATTACTCACAAATAGTCAAGAGATTTCAAACTGAAGAAAATAAATTATATAAAGTGCTTTCATACATCAGGTCAAATAATATCTTATGGGACCCACACATAGAGTTCATTTAGGTAAACTGGATTTAAAAACAGGGAAGGGGAAAAAAAAAAAAAAAATCACGTGTACTAAGCAAATAAATCAAACAAAAGAGTATTCTCCCCCAAAGCATCAATAGGTTGGGGAGGAATACCTTAAATAAAACTGCTTTTTAGTATTAGAGTTGTATCTTACTTTCTACAGTTCTTTCAAGTCAGTACATTGCTATCTATGTATGTGGATGCTAACACCAAAATCTACCCTTCCAAATATTATAGGTGCTGTGTATACACAAAAATAGACAAGTAATACTTTATAGCTCAACAAAACAAGGTATAAGCATTCCATTAATAGATGTGCCTAAAAAATGGTACTTAACAATATTTACCTGTGAGCATACTAGTGTCAGCAAGCTCAGCACTAGCAATGGGTACATTGGGACCATCCTCTTCATATGCTTTCAAAATGTACTTCTCAATTACACCTATGACCCCAGCAGGTTTGTCCCAGGTGACCTCAATGCTGTAACCATTTATACTGTGAACTCTTGAGGGAGTTGGCACATTTTGTGGAACTGTAGAAGGATAAAATAGAAAATAGAGAAAATGGCAGTTCTAAGGAGACTATTGCCCCTATTCTTCACTTTTAATGGCTGCAGTAAATCAGACTCAACCATTAGCATAAATACAATTTATTAGAGTTGTAACTTTTCAGCATTGATTTAATATGACTGCACATCTTGAGCTATTCAGTTTAAGCTATATTTCAAAACCATCAAAACTCCATCTACATAACATTCCTTCTCGTCTCGTTGCGATTTTCCAAAAACATTTAATGTATCAAACATATTTAAGCATCACTCAAAGAGAGAAGTGGACTGTATGTAGCTAACAAGTTCAGGCATTAAAATCATACAACTGAATGAAGCAAGACAGTATGGCAACAGAGAAGGTTTTGATATTTATCTTTTGGATATGTACGCCACAGAATGCCACAACTACTAAACATTTATAAAAATGTGCATTGCCATTTACAAAAGTACTTAAAAAAATTTAAACTCTTCCATTTATTTTCATATTTCCACACTGCTATACAACTATCTCAGGGTAAAGCAGAGATTTGTAAGGCCTTTTCACAAAATCCTTTTCTTCTGATCATATAATAGTAAGAAAAGAAAGGAAAATGAAGATGTTTAAAAGAACTGGAAAGTCAAGCCTTACATACAGTGCATACAGTTGCTAATAAAAAAAAAAAATCATCCCATTCCCCATATCATTTAACTATTTATTAGATATTACTATACCAAGTAAAGGTCTGGCCAGTAACAACTTCATTACAGATGACTGCACAAGGGATGCAGAGGAAAGGCCCAAGGAACACTATGGCAGGATGATGGATGATGAGTTTGCTGTAAACGCACATGGACTCCCTAGCTCTGTTGATGATCATTGGCTTTTCTCATCATCAAATAACCTCTTTTTTCTTTTTTTTTTTTTTTGTAATTTTATTGTTTAGTTTCATTAAATATGAATGCAGTTCTGTTTTTTTTTAACGACGGCACCAGAATGGAAAGTATAAAAATAGCTGGGAGTTGTGATTCTTGTCTAAAGTAAGAATATGATACTCTAGGAAAGCTTCAGTTACTACAGTAATACATTGATTTTATTAGTTCTGAAGTGTATCACAGGGCAAGGTAAGGTACCGTATAGCAGATGGTCTTCTCATAAGGGACATAACAAAACCAACTCAAAAATAATTAAATAGTGCAATTATTCGCCAACCCTGGGGAACATGGAGCTGCTCAACGCTGTGGTTAGCTTGCAAAGATAAATTTATGTAAACCTTACAGTTGTCAGATAGTTGATATGAAAATATGCATGTATTTTCTCTATTCTGGGTGGTACACAAAATAATGCAGTAAGTTGTATAAGAATGTATTTGCAAGTTCAATATTTATGCAGTTATGTCATTTTTTAAGATCATACATTGAATATCTTTCATCAAAAGAATTTTCTGCATTGACAGAATGCCATTAGGCTTTCACTTACAGAAGAGGGAAACTTGGTTAAATAAATCATGCAGAACTGTAAATCTTCAAAAACTCACTGGCTTAATAAAGTTTGCAAAAACACTGAACAGAAGAGGAAAGGAGCTTTAAATTTTCTTCATAAAATATATGAAAATTTTGATCTTTAAGGCTCAACAGGTATTATGTTCCTAGTTTGAAACCTTCTCCACAAGCAACACATTTCTTTTCTGTTAAATATTACCAGGTCTATGGACTATTTGTTAAAAGAATCCTCATTCAGCAGCACTGAGCAGCATACCCATGTGCAGGTAATGTAAAGAAAAACTTTCAGAAGACTGTCTTCTCCCAATCAACTACATGGCTTCTTATCTTCCACAGCTTGTGCCTGCTATCCCTGTATCTCCTTTCTCCACACTTGATTTTGGATCACTAAGTTATACACATGAAAATACAGATTTATTTACTCCAGCAGACTCATGTAATGTAAGGTTAGATGTGCACGTATGAACATACCTAAATGCATGGCTGCTCTTAGTAAATGCAGTTCAATCCTTTCACATTCTTTGCTCACACAATTACATAATCTAATATATATCTGGAAAAGACCTTAAATTATGCGTGGAAAATACTTGCCTGCACACTTTATAGCTGAAGATAGTAATATGGTACCTATTCAAAGCGTTAAGCAGGTTTGCTCCTTCAGAAACACTATGCAATTTACACTATTCAAAATTGTTGTGGTGGTATTTTCTCCAACCTGACATTAGATAGCTAATGAAAAATGGGAACAAGCAAGTTTTAAAATTATATTTACCTGATTCCCTTGTACGAACATGGGTCCATATACTAGACACTGATCCTTCTTCATTTGAGGCAACCACCCTATAAAGGTATTCTTCAAAGAACATAGAGAGGATAGAGAAAAAAAGACAAAACAAAACACTGAACACAGTAATACACTAGTAGAGAACAAAATAAAAATTATGTATTTCATTTAAGGAACCAATGTGTTACCTGTGAATGGTTGTAGACCACTCTCATAAACACTCTGCTCTTTTCCCCGGTATACTAGGATGGAGTCATTTCCCCTGCAGTTAACAGCACTGTCAGCTGATAGGCATCCATCCAGATTGACTCTGACAGCACTGCTGGACACAGATGCCAAGTTAACGACAGCACCTCGTGTAAATTTAACATCCTTCATGCAACCACCGAAACCTAGCAAACAGTAAGGGATTAGTATCACATAAAGAGCTTCAGTCATTAATTAAGAATCACTTTTATTCCTTTCAATTCTGTATTTTCAGCATTAAAGACTGTAATGTGAATACGTTAACTTCCAACATGACATTCAGTCCTTCCTTTCAAGATACTAAGCCGGTAAAAATTTCTGGTATTCCAATGTAGAGTTCCTGCATTACTGAAATATACTTTTATTGTTATCAATTGCATCCCACAAAGAAATAGCTTTCTGTTTTCTCTTCTGTCACTTCTTTCTTCAAAATTATTACCATAAAAGTGATTCCGAATTTGAAAACCAGCTTTCTGCTGTTTGCTAAAATTTTTTTAATATACACTTTTCCTCAAACTGAGCACATTTACATTACATATATAATTAAATTCAGGAGATCACAGAGGTATATAATTTTATCCTAATGGGGATATAACTGGTATACCGTTTACAGTCGCACTCCGGAAACATAATCCCAAATTGTTAATTTATGAGGAAAAAAAATAAGTAACCTCATTGTATATTTATTCCTATATGTACATACATATATTTCTCTCTGCGTGTGTAACATTCCTATGAATGTTACAGATATGTTAAATTAGTTATTTGCAGTAAAAACACCACTGCAAAATTTCAGGATGCAGTTGTTCAAATTTCTATATACTTCTATGACTTAATTTATAAAGAAATTAATAAATTGATACAAAATAATTCTCAGATCACTGTAAAGTATAGTGATCGGTGTTTAACGTAAAACCAAAGTAAACAGTAACCAAGCTGAAGATTTCAGTTCATTGAAGAATTAACTTTAATAAATTACAGATCTGCCTCTCACAGATCAGTGCTCCTTTTTAGCTTTGTGAAAACATCATATTTATATACTATGTACTTTTGTGGCCTTTATTACTGCTAGATGGCAGGTCAGAGTAGTATGCGTGCGTAGCCACCCGATCTGAGAATCTAATATTCATACATAGTTCATGCAAAAAGAAAAAGGCACTGAAGGTGAACACCTATTTTGAATCATCCTCTAAAACATCTTCTCCCCCCACAATGCTAGGAATTCAAACAGACTGCCCCTTAAAATTAATAGATCCTAATTTAAGCTCAACTCCTACTCCACAGCAATACACTCAGTTTCTTAGGCAGCCCATGGCAGAAGAAAGAATTAGTGTCAGTCTGCACAGGTATCTTAATCATTAGACAAAATGAGCAGCTGTTTAATTTGTGATGAGATGCATACTGTATAACCTATTTTAATACATTCTTTTTAGTATTTTTTTTAGCTGCAGTTATCACTACTGAAGATTTCTGACTGACGTCAGCCAAGTAATTTTGTTTACTCTCAGGTATCTGCAGAATAAGTAATGAGAGTACAAATTTTCACAAACACTCCTGCCAGCTCCTCTCCACCTTGACTTCTCAGGATGACAAGGGAGGGGTCATGCAAAGATGTGAAATTTCCTAAAATAAAGTTGTAACTGACATGGAGGTGGGGTGGGAGCAGAAGGATATTTGTCCTTTATTTGCTGTGAGCAAGTGAGCAGAACAATATTCCTTTATTCAAAATTAACTACCAAGCAGTCATTAATCGAGAAAACATTTTGTAAATACTTATTAAACTGGGCAGGTCTCCATATTCTATTATCATACTATTACATCATTATAGTCCTAAATAAAAGTATGTTTCAAAGCTGTAATGCCTAATCTTGCTCATCTAAATCAACACTTAGGAACACACAAAAATGTTTTTATCTTCAGATGCTCTGAATATAAATTCATAGCCACCATCTTACGTTGCAGCATGCTGAGGAGGCTTAGTGAAAAAAGTCATGTTTATTGATGTGCTTCAATATGCACTTTAGATATTAACTTTAGACATTATTTTGCCCTAGATTCTTTGTTCACAGATCTCTTTGCTGGAGGAGTTGAGAATGCATCCGCTCACGAGGCTACACCATCTGCTACGAGGCAACACTGACAGGGTACGACTAGCTAGCTCTTTTGGGCCATAAATATTATGCACACACAACCTGAAGGAAGATTATATTATAAGTAATACCTACAGCTGAAAGAATACTTAAAACAGTATTTTTGAGCTGTGAACACCAGTACATGGATTTAATTCAAACTATTCTATAGCTGTGAAATCACATGCCTCCAATGGAGCACTGCAGAGCTTACTTGAATACATGCACTCAGTGTGAGCTCATGCATTCACAGCCACTTACTAGATTCCCCACTAATCACTTACTGACTACTATTTTTTTTTGCACACGGGTGTCTGAAAAATACACCATGACTGATTAATAGCTTCATAAGTAATGAAAAAACACACTCAAAGTGTAAACAGAGATAGTTTAATAGACACTTTTTGACTACATTTGATACAGTAGATCTTTTTGTGGAAGCCATTAGTATCAGGCTGTAATTAATGCTTGTCTCTTTTCTCTAGATATTTGACCTGTTCCAGCACAGAAGGGTCACAGTGATGGCTAAAAACATTACTGTCTCCCCTTGTCGTGATAACATGGAAAATACCATAGCAACATAGTCAAAATCCAAATTTAGGGGTTTATACTCTTAATTTTTAAGACCAGAATCAGTATCACCTAAAAAAGGTGAAAACTCCGAGCAGTTCTTCTATGTGGCAGCATCCAGCCTCATTACAGTGACTTGCACTATGTTTATTCTCTTCCACTGGTTTTGTGTTCCAGATCTGCGAGTGACTCAAGTTGGTCAAGTCAAAGAAGTTTATCTGAACTCGCTTTCTCTGATGAAAATTTGAGATCTCCTGGTTACACGTTAGACTACTATTTGCTACTCTCCAGTTCCTCTCCTATGAGTTAGATTGCTTCAGATATCACTGGTTTGGAAGAATTTTTATAGCATTACAAAAGGATCAGGACTAAGTAAATCTAGATGGGTAAGGATAACTGGAGGTAAAGCAACAATGTGTGGCAGGAAAAATACATGCTACGCATTCATGAATTTACACTACCAGCAGCAGAATATCCACCTTGCGCATGACACCAGTTTGTGAAAAACATACGTTCTTCTTGGTGTCATCTTACCTTGTTCTAGCCCCAGTTCTTTATAAAAATTCTGAATCTCAGGTGGGATTCCTCCTACGTAGACAGGTGAGTTTACTTTCAGCTGCTGAACACGGGGTTCGAGTGTCTGCTCTCTCAGTTCATTCATAGTTGCTGAAAGTACGGAGCCCTCCTTGTTCACTGTGACTTTGTTCCACTTTCCATCGCAATAAGACAGTCCTAACCAGAGATCCACTTGTGTAAAAACAATGCCAGTTTTTAAAAAGATGGTTAATGTTCCACTTTTCAGTTCAATCTATAAATTTTAAAACAGAAAAAAGATATTGAGAGAGACATCACAGCAACCACAGACACAGTTGTTTTAAAACAAAAATCAAGGGAGCCAATGAACAAGACTAAGGAACAAGATATTTTTATCTTCGGATAGAAGAAATGATAATAAAATTGTTTACACAAAACATGCTAAATACAGTGTATCAGTTAATTCAGAATGTAAGAAAATATATTCCAATTTTTTGACAACTGGCTTCGGCACTAACGTAACTAAGTAAAAAGAAAAGACAATGAACGAGGACTGTTTTGCTTTTTTCTGAAAAAGAGAAAACAGTCTTTTATCTATCAATTCTTTTTTTAGAAGAATGTAACAAGATAATAAGGAAATGAAATGTCAGATCTGATTAAGGTCTTTTTAATTGGCTGGTGAACTCAATTTTAAATTTTTCCAGCATACTTTGATTCTGTATTTCACCCTTACTTTTCTAAAT
The DNA here is from genome assembly GCF_036417535.1 of Chlamydotis macqueenii. Taxonomy (NCBI): domain Eukaryota; kingdom Metazoa; phylum Chordata; class Aves; order Otidiformes; family Otididae; genus Chlamydotis; species Chlamydotis macqueenii. Next base: position 76,144,374 of record NC_141558.1, on the reverse strand, counting down.
CTTCTAAGAAAATAATTGGTTTTGTATGTACTTTTTGAGATTAATGTGCCAATTGTCTAATAGAAATACATTTTACTTAAATTTTCACTGCAGAAGTTTCCAAATGCTTTACTGTAAGAATCTTTATCCTAACTGAATAGAACAAAGTGGGCTGAGACTGTAAATTGGCAGGTATAGAGTGCTTAACACTTAGGTGATGAATTGGTGGTTGAAAAATATGGATACCTTCAAAAAAAGGCATTCTTGTTTTCATGCTAAAATCTTAAGTGAAATAAAAGCTACAGATTTAATACTTATCATCAGTATTGACAAACTGACATATTTAGGTTACTGATAATATTAATACTGCAATATTTGTAATTGTCTTGTATTTCCTTAACAGAGACCTCAAATGAAGAAAGAACTCAGTACTTGAGATGTCAAAACAGGTCCTGTTCCAGAATGCACATTGTGTACTCATGAGACAGAGGGATTTTGTTTATTTGTGTCTCTGGGACCAGAACTTTTCCTATTTCCATGAGTCCATAGCCTCTCATAGCTAAGGAGTCTACAATACAAGTGAAGGACAGATCATGGCATCAATGTTGAGGAGTATACCTTGAAAAAGCAGTCCAGTGGACGAGTCATTGTTTTTCTTCACTGAAAAGAATTAATATGGAGCACATTGTGCTGGTGTGAGGAAAGCATTTTAGCTGCATGACTACAGCACTGTGCCAGCAAGTCTGCCAGATCTGCAAGCTGGAGAGAGGGCATGGTTCTTGACATAGAGTCACTTCTCAGCACATCCCTCTTCCAATTTAGTCATCTTGCAAGCAGTGAATGGTCTTAAAGCAAGCAGTGAATGATGCTTGTCCTCTTTATGTTGACCTGGACTGACATTTAGAATACCCAAGTGCAGCTAAAGATAGAGGACCACTATTCACTTTGAACTGTTCTGTACGGTAGAAAAAAAAGCAGCAAAGTCCTGCATAGATCCAGCATTCTCTCTGGTACTAAGCATAGATTCAGAAAAACAACAGAAATTGTTTGCTTTGGATAAAATTCGGGGACCACTTTAAAAAAAAAAAAAAGCTTGATTGCTTGATTGTTAATCTATCCTTGGAAAATATACTATTACTTTAAACCAAAAATGCACGAAGATCATCTTCTTCTATCAGACATCTCAGTTACCATCTCTCAACAGAACAGGAGCATTGTATCACAGCTCTAAACCTAAGCAAGTTCTCGGTTTAATGTTTAAAAGCATACTTGTTTTTCAGAATTTGGGGTACAAATATTAAGCACCCCTGCAAAATTTTATCAATACTGTTCTCTATGTACACAATTCTTATTTTGATATACCTGAGTATGTAAAGTTGGAATTACAGATGCCAATGCTTAGCATGAATCTGGAAGACATGAGGAGCAAGAAGAGCTTCTGCAGGCCCACTGGCAGGTTGTGGCATCGCTCTGAGACTAACACAGGAACTGATTCAGATTAAAAATTTTATTAATGACTTGGGCAATAGGATGGGGTATACCCTCAGAAAGTTAGCAGTTGATAGCAAAAAGGGCCAACAACTGGCATTCTAGACATAGCAGCTTTGAAGAAAAGGATTGAGGGTCAAGATGTCTCCTTGACAGGCTGGAGAGGTGGGCCCATGCCAACCTCATGAAGTTCAACCAGGCCAAGTGCAAGGTCCTGCACCTGGGTCATGGCAATCCCAGGCACAAATACAGGCTGGGCAGAGAATGGATTGAGAGCAGCCCTGAGGAGAAGGACTTGGGAGTGCTGGTGGATAAGAAGCTCAACACGAGCCGGCAATATGCCCTTGCAGCCCAGAAGGCCAACCGCATCCTGGGCTCCTCAAGAGGAGCGTGGCCAGCAGGTCGAGGGAGGTGATTCTTCCCCTCTACTCCGCCCTGGTGAGAGCCCGCCTGGACTACTGTGTTCAGTTCTGGAGCCCCTAACATAAGAAGGACATGGACCAGTTGGAGAGGGTCCAAAGGAGGGCCACGAAGATGATCAGAGGGCTGGAGCACCTTTCCTATGAGGACAGGCTGAGAGAGTTGGGGCTGTTCAGTCTGGAGAAGAGGAGGCTCTGGGGAGACCTTATAGCAGTCTTCCAGTACCGCAAGGGGGCCTACAAGAAAGATGGGGAGAGGCTGTTCAGCAGGGACTGTTGTGATAGGACTAGGGGTAACAGTTTTAAACTACAAGGAGGTAGATTCAGATTAGATATTAGGAAAAAATTTTTTACACTGAGGGTGGTAGAACACTGGAACAGGTTGCCCAGAGAGGTGGTGGAGGCCCCATCCCTGGAAACGTTCAAGGCCAGGTTGAATGAGGCTCTGAGCAACCTGATCTAGTAGGGGATGTCCCTGCTCCTTGCAGGGGGGTTGGACTAGATGACCTTTGAAGGTCCCTTCCAACCCTAACCATTCTATGATTCTATGACTCTATGGATTATAAATTGAACAGTGGTCAGCAATGTACCCTTGCAATGATGAAGGTCAACATGTGCAGGGCTGTATTAGAAATAAGGTAGGCAGTGGGTCCAAGGAGATGATTCCTCCCCTCTATTCAACATGTATAAGACCACATCTGGACTACTGTATCCAGTCATGAACACTCCAGTGTCCAGAAAGATACTGGCACATCAGAGTGAATCCAGCGGAGGGGCACCAAGTTTGTCAGGGGTTGGAGTACCCAATGTATGAGTTGAAGCTGAAAGAACAGAGTTTGTTCTTAAGAGTAAGCAGGCAGAGAACTTAACTGTTCAACTACCTTACGGGAGGAAATAAAGATGACAGACTCAGACTCTTCTCAGAGATGCATAGTGAAAGGAGGAGAGGCAAAAGACAAGTTGTAATGAGAGAAATCAATGTTAGATACCAGGATTTTCTTTTCTATAATGAGGACGGTCAAAGATTGGAACAGACTGTAGAATTCGAGAAGCTGTAAACTGTTCATCCAATAAAAGATGCACAATACTCAAACAGAAAACACCTGGAGTAACCTTATCAAAGTTAAGTTGGTTCTGCTTTTAGTGGAGATTTGGAATAAATTACTTCAAAAGGTCCCTTCAACTTAAATTATTTCATGCTTCTGTATTTTCCTTTTCTGCAGGGACCAGTCCCTACCTCACTCAATCTGCTTACAAACATATGATTTTGAAGATGAAAGGAATGTCCAGCCATAACTCTGAGAAATAAAACTCATATAGGATAGGGGCTGCATCAGAGACTGAATGACATTTTCTTAAACCTGCCATCCAAAATGGCCTCAACCAATGTAGAGCTACAAGAGTGATTATGGCTTTATTTCCTTTGAACTGGGAAGTCTTCCTGAGATTCAGAAACATCAGCAGAGACAAGCAATGCACTTCAAAGAATTTGGCCACAACAGTCAGTCTGTGAGCCCTTTGAAAGTAAAAGTATATGGTACTGATGTTGAATTAGTCTTTCCAGTTCAAAATCAAGAAGGCTAAAGAGATATTCTGTACTGGTACTAGATCTGTTCAAACCTGCCAGACAGAAGGCAAAGGTCCAAAAACAGACCTCTCAATAGCTTCCTCAGAATCAGTCACTCTTTAATGGAAAGGAAATAGGAATCTCTTCCTGACACCAGACAGAGAGAAATCACTGGTGACCATTAGGAATATCACCTTTATGAGTCCCACATGAGTACCAGTCACTTCTTTGCTAATAAAAATACTTCCACTTTGAGTTCTCAGCAGGCTTATTTCACATTCCTCCTTAGTTCCATCACAGGTAACACTTTCATCTTGGACACTAGTTATTTTACTTCATGCAGCTATTCAAAAGTGCAATGTTTTTAAAAAAGTTCCTGCAGGATTTTTTGTTTACTTTGTAGTTTTGCAGAAGCAAATCATCTGATGCAATGTCTTGGGAGCTGGTGCCACTCTCGCACTTAATATTGGCAGTGCTTTTGCTTGTTATCAAAGTGGTCCGCATCAAAATCAGTAGCACAAACTCTATCAGGAGTCACAGTACCTTCTTTTAGTCACATAAACTCAGGAGGAAACACATGCCAGAGTCAGAGCTAGTGATTCACGCTAGTTTATCTCGTCAGATTTGCTCATAATTGTTATGCCTGGATCCAAAGAAAATCAGATTGACCTCTCTGGTTTGAGTTAATTCTCAGGGCATGGAAGTCATGGAAGAAGTGACCTTTACACACAGCACTTTTCTAGAACATAATTTTGTCTTGGGCAGAAGACAAGACAGAGTCTTCAGTTGTTTAGTAGCAGGCCAGCCATGTGTCTGGCTATACTCATTCCAAAACCATAAAGCTAATAAGAGAGCTATGATCTATGCAAAGGGAAGGGTCAGGGAATACTGTCTTACACCGGCACTCAGGATAAGTGGTATAGCTTCTAATCTGTTTTGCAGTGCAAGTGTCTCCTGACCAAAGCTCCTAACAAAGACATCGTAGCTCATGCACAACATGCTACACACCTCATTTTCACTTTCTATTAACCTTTTTTTGTGAACTCAAGTGTACAGAAAAACCTTCTGTCATCATTATGTATGTGAAGAACACAAAGCTGCAAGGGTTGGAAAAGCATGCATACACTTATCCTCTAAAATTCTTCATCTTAAGGCTATGGAGATGCTGAGGATTAGGAGTAAAGTGAGATAAAAACATTTGCTTGACTTAGGACAAATGTGAAGAGAATTATCTAAGCAGTTTTCAGTGCTAAAAATAATATAAATAAATATAAAACTGACAAAAATCTGGATGTATGAGTAGGAAAGTGTTTTGTCTACTTTGTTCTTTTGACTGCACTTTCAATTTAATAAGTCCCACTTTTTTTTCCTTTACAGTCAGAAGCTATTTTCTCACATTTGTTACTCTTTCACAGAGCAACAGAAAGGAAACAGGGATCACATTCCACAAGAATCTCCAGAAGAACCCAAACCCCATGTTTGTCCCTGTGAGTACCATTCATGTAAATAGTGTCCCTATAGTGCGAATTATACACATATAAAACTTTTTAGGGTGGGACAGTAGTGTGTGTATAGCATCTTATGCTATTAGCTCATGATTTTGGTCATTATTTGAGGGCAAAACTAAAGTAATAATGTAATTAGCAAGACTCATTATTGGAACTCATTATAATTTTTGAACTAAGGCTACTTGAAAACAAGGAAGCAATCAGGTCTAGCAGAATTCAAAACCCAGGAAAAAAATATCTGCTGAAAAAGTCTAATATAAAAAGTAAATATAGAGTAAATTATAGTTGACCTGAAAAGGAGAAAATTATATTTATATGGTTTAGGTCAGAAGTTTAAAAGAAAAGGCACATTAGATATAATGCCATGCAATAAAACAGGCTGTGACATGACAGCCATTAGCAACACAGTTGCGTTATAATAAATAAATAAATGAAATTCAATAAAAACGCAGAAAGGGCAGATTAGTTCACAAAGAGCAACAATACCCTCAAAAATCTCTAGATATAAATGACTGCTTCTTGGACCAAATAAAAAGATATATTACTTTCAATGTAATATGTACTAGTTGATGCAACTAGTAACAATAGTTGACCTGCTAAGCAATGGTGACCGCGGTCTAATTAGACTCAAAATCTTTGGGGGAAGAAGAATATGAAAATCCAGAGTCATGTAACTAGTAAAAAAAAATGTGAAAAACTGCAACAAACACATTTGACCTTAAACAAAACCCTCCTAAACACAGAAGCCGTGAGTGCTTCTGAGCATAAAACAATCTTAATTAACACAAACCAAAAAGAAATTCATAGGCATTACCTCACAAATTTCCTTAATACAGGATTGGTACAGCTTCTTCTACAGTGTTGGGAAAACAAAGATAGGGATGAGATGGGATTAAGCTGGACCAATAATTTCAATCTATATGTTTCAAATCAAATGAGGAAATGGTATTGATCACCAAAAAAAAAATGCACATACCTTAAAGAGAAAGCTTTATTAGGATACTGGATAATTTCCATCATGAACTTTTTGATTTACAACTTAATTGATTTGGTTCTAGTATGAGAACTTGGAAATTGGGTAACTCTACACCTTCCCAGGAATGAAGCAAAAGCTTTTAATATATGTCTTTTATTCTCTTTTATAATCATTTATAATCCAGCAAAGAGTATAATTCTGCTTTTAACATCTTGATATCTTTCTTATTTATGATATAAATAACACAGGTAAATTATTCTGAGCATTTGCTGGAGCCTTTTTGCTCCCCTAAGAATTTGATGTGCACAGCATTTCAAAACAAGCAAAACAAAAATAACTTGGTGGTTTGAAATTTCTTTAAGTGTTGGACATATCTTAGTAGAAAAAACTCACTGGTCATATCTGAATATAGTTATTTGTATTTCTGAACTTACTGCAAGATAATCTGGTCCATCTTTATTGTAAACAAACAAAAGCAATCCGTTCAGTTGATCTGTTCTAAATTTGAATGAGATCTCAAATTCCAGTCCACCACTGAAAACACTTGAGTGCAGTTCCAGGAAGCCTTGAAAGAAAGTGAATACATGCATAAGGCTAATCAAACACACAAACAAATGGTTTCAAGAAACCAAAAGCAAGAATCTAGGTGCTACTTTTAACTTTGACATGAAGAACTCAGAGTTTTCAAGAATAAGGTTTACAACTTTTATCACTCCTTTTTGTAAAGGACAGTTATCCATAATGCACTGCAACAAATCAAACTGGTGCAGTGTCCTAAATTTTGCTATCTGGCATTTTTTTTATACATTGTAGGCATGTCTGTCTCAAAAGTGAAACTTCAGCTTTGACATGCATATCAAATCTGTATACTGTTATAGCAGCACTACCTGTCTGCAAATTCAATTCCTTTTTCATGTGGCAGTCCTCTGTAAACCCAGAAACCAAATTTTAAGCCATTCAAAAATACTCCTATATTATTAAAACTGCTTTGAAAAGTCGATCACTGCAATACTTTTCATACGGTCACCTTTTATATCTCAAGCACATATTGGCTACTGCAATAGTACAGCAAACTACCTTTGCCAAGAAAATGTGCTCCTTCTGAGAGGACAACGGGGCATCCTTCCCAAATATGATAGACATTGTTTTGCTCTTCAGCATCCTGCCAGTTCAAAGATACCCAGTTTTCATAGGGAGTATGCACTTTTTTCAAAAATATGTCACTGAGACATCCCACAAATCCTTTCTGGACTATCATCTTCATCCCTGCAGAAAAAAAAAAAAAAAAAAGATTTTTTTTTTTTTTTAAGCCAATCACCTACAACTAACCACAGGGATTAATTTATATGTTTTATACATGCTCGTCCTATCATATATGTCCACATGTGCATTGATAAACAATCATCAATCACTTCATAAAGCTGATCTCCAAGCTAAATCCAGATTTAAGAATGGGTCTTGTCACTAAAGACAGCAGCTACTGCTATGTAGCTGGAAAATATTAAGTTTTTTGAGATTTTGCATCTTTCAAATCAAGAGTATAAACCTGCTCCGTGAAGATTCCCAGGGAAGTTTTCAGTTTTCACAAAACAGTAATTGTGAAGAAAGGCATGCATCTGCTTAATAGGAAGAAACAGTGTTGCAAAAGCTAAGGTAAACTAATATATATTTAGGAGCTTCATCAGGAAGTTTTCCTTTCCTTGTTTGGGTTAAAAAAAAAATCGTGTCCATGGTTGCAATTTCTTTTTTTTTTTTTTTTTATTGGGAATAGAAATATAAAGCAGGTTTAATAGATGTTCTTCTCTTGAATGGTATTTATAGTCAATCTCATTTTGAGTATTTAGCTGAAGTTTTTGAGGGAGGCATCCTGGACTACTTTACGAACCAAATATTTAGAAGAACACATGCATGTATTTCTGGTTTTAGTAAAGTCACATAAAGAAGGAAAAAGGGAGTTGTATGGTAGTGTACCTCACATCAAGTCATCAGCTAGATTTCACATTCTTATCAGTGGTGGGAATAAACTTAATAAACAATTTGGCTTTTAGGCTAATATGAAAAAAAAACCAAACACAAAAGCCTGGATATGAATCCACTAAAAACAATGAATAAAATAGTGGTTTTGTATGCAGTCACCTCTGTTATCTGCTGGTAGAATACACTTGGCATATATACCAAGTTTATATGTGAAAACCTATGTTTACTGAATCTTCTGGAACTCAGCTACAATCCAGCTCCACATAAATACAGCTGTAGAATACAGATACATGCATACACCACTGAGTTCAATGCAACAGTTGCTGAAGGATCCAAGCTCACATCAAAAAAGGCCAGTATGTTGTATCCCTGCATCCAGGAGGGATGCATAACCCTGTGTTTAAGCTAATAAAAATAATTTGTACATCTATTTTGAAAAAGAATTTGGGAACCTAGAATGTAAAACATACCCATAAGTTTCACATGCATACCAGTTCTGTGTATAAAAATCATTAAAATGTACACAGATCTCATACACTGCTTTACTGCTGATGATATCAGTTATATAGATATATAGATTTATATAGACTGAAAGATAAAATTTAAGAAATCGTACAGACTTATTTTTTATTAGAACAATTATGCAAATACTTATGCAAATTAAGTACTATCCTCATGTTTCTGACACAATGTCAATACAGCCTACAGCACTGGAAAAGCAGTTATGTCAGTGCCAGTGTATAGGATTCATTACACCACAATCATACTCACCTACATCCTTTCTTACAATAGTATAACCCTGCGGAAGTCCTCCAACAAAAACTCCCGTGTTTTCTCCAATAATAGTACTGCCACTAGTTGCTAAGGAAGAACCTGAATAAAATAGGTCATTATTCTTGTGTTCGATGCTTTCAACATTTTCAATTCAATAACAGAATATCAACATTTGAGAAAAGAGGCTAATGTAACACAATACCCTGATACTTTCCCATACATATTCTGGAAATATTTACAACTCTATTTTACAAAATAATACTGACACAATCATAGATTCACAAGCACAAAAAGACAAACTCCTCACACTTAGTATTAATTTATCAAGATTTACAGTGGACAAATAACCCAGATGCACAGACAAAATAGCAGTGATTTTGTCAGAAAATAGAGTGATTTTTTTACTGTATGGATGAACACAGGTAGTGGAAAAGTAAGCGAGTGAGCAACATAATGAGTAATACCAAAATAATAAAGCAAAATGGAACTAGACTGATTACCTGTGTACTGCCCATCCACTGTGATGTTTCCCAGTGCTTGAATTCTTGTAGCAATTATTTGGTGCCAACTGTTATCGTTGTACTCTTTTCCACCATCATTATTTGGAGTGACTGCTACTGCAGATCCCTTTTTATTAACAGAAGAATCTGAGTTAGAATTTTATCAAGGTAAGATTTAGAATTATATCTTACTCTTCATACATTGAAAAATAAAGAAAAAAAGTCCTCTGTTCAACTTCTTTCAGAATACTGACGGATGTTTAGGACTGATTTCCCCACTAAATTAACCTTCTCAAATAATAAATGAGGGATCAAGCATCCAGTTCAGTTTCTATTAAAAATAGAAAACCCTGTGTAGTTTCCCTGATAAAGACAAGGATGAGGCACAAATTATTGAGGGTCATGTCACTCTGATTTTTATTTTTTTGTTTATTTTTTTAAATTAAGTATCTATTTAACTACTTCATGGATTGCTGTGGTTGTAAAGTTTCATGGTCACGATTCATTGTGCTATCCACAGAAAGCAACTGCATATCAGGATTGTTGACTGCAGCTCCTACCTACAGGAAGGGACCCCAAAAGAGATATATATTTGTAGGACATTATTAAGATGCATGTTCTGTCCCTGTTAGCCTGGTATCAAAAGGACTTGAATTTTTAGGTGAGAGAGTATAATACATTTCTAAAAGAAAAGGTTATATCAAAGATTCAGGGAGGAAAAAAATATATTTATTGAATATGTTTTTACAGTACAAGGGATGCTTGTAAAAATGTTTTTAAATTTAACTAGAATTTGTACCTGGTTTTACTTTAAAAATACATAATGATATGAGGGGCTGAATTTAGAGACATCCAGGACAAAAAGCAGAACACTCTATTGCTGAGTAAGAGGAATATAACAGATGCAGTTGCCAAACCAAATTTCAAGACTGTAAACAACCTACCAAAATACCACATAAATTCACATAATGACACAATAAAAATAAAATTAATGTATTTCAAGAATTTTCCTGGGATTTATATCCAAATAGTCTTCTAACTTCCCAATAATTTCCCTAATATTGTCTCAAAACTTCATACCGTACATCTGGGAACTCAAAGTTATTCTGTAGAATTCACAAAACAGAATTTTTCTATGTAGCAGGCAACTACTGAATGGAAAAACATTTCTTTGCATAGGCACTACATAATGTTAAAGAATCACGACCTCTGCAGTTACTTTATGGCTTAAGACAGGCTTCAAAAAAAAAAAAAAATTTTTTTTCAAAAAAAATATGTAGAAGAAAAACACAAGAGGCCTTATAATTTGGAAGTTTAGCTTGCTACTTTGCAGTAGCAAACCTGACAACACAGAAATTTTTTTTTCCAGAGCTTCTAGTAATCTTTCTGTTTCAAGGACCTTAGAGTTATGTGTATGAGGAAAACCTGTTGATAAAACCAACTACCTATTGGGATTAATACAAAAAATTCTTGTTAAAATTTAGTATTTTGCCTTCAGTGATGTGCATCTACTAGAAATTGCTTGTCAGCGTATAGATTTATAAACACAGTATACATCTTACAGTACATCTTGAACTGGGGACTGTCACTGTGTATCCTATGAATGAAAATATATATGATGTGTACATATGTACACAATTACAGAAAAAATAATTTTCCATGCATATTTTCAGCACGTTTCCTAGTCCATCAGCCTACTCCATCTCGGTACTGAGGCAGTTTGTACAATAGTCTTCCGTCCCATTATAACAATCCAAAGCTATATATCCTTACATACTAATGTGCACTTTTTCATATACTATTTTTTATTGTCTTCTCTCCTATTTAAACATTTTAATATTTTACAAACACACATTTCATTATCGTAGTTTAATAATTAAAACCAGAACTGGTGTCATGCCCAATTAATGTGCCCTGGTAGCATGCCCATTAGTTTTTCCATTAGTGAATTCAACAATACTAATGGGATTACTAGCATGGGATGCTAATTGGGCGTGACATAAGAAACTGGCTTACTTCTTAGCATACCCTTGCTAATGATGAAATTAATGAGCATTTTATTAAATGCTGTCTCATCAAAGTGTACTTAGTTAGCGTTAAAATTGTTACAAACGATGCTGCATTCTAAAGATCAGGTGCCTGAATAAGTGGTTCTTCATATTATGTTTGGCAACAGTCTAGAGCATTAATAGTTTTATACATCAGAAAACACATGTATTGGTAGTCAATTCAATCTGGGACCACACAACCACATGTGCTAACCTGTGCTTAATTTCAGGGAGGGGAAAAAAAAAAAAAATAAGATGGTGTTCAGGGATCAGCATGCACTGCACTGGAGGCCTCTGTAAGACATTTTATCCAGAACTACCAAATATTCTGTTGTAAAATGGCTTGTTATGCATTTTGGAAATCACACACAGTGAAATAATCTGGATTAGTTTGCTGAGCCATAAGCCAATAAATAGTAATGTTTAGGAGCTCTCAGTAATAACTAAGTATGAATCTCTGTGGCTCCTCACGCTGACTTGGGATTCATAGACAGGCATTCTCCATCTTCCTTTTCTGGGGAGTAACAGCTCACCCTCAGATTGTGCCTCCTACTTCAGACTCTCCACAAACCACAGGCAACGAGAAAAGTATCTGGTGTTCCTCTTTTTTTTTGCTGCAAAGTTTAGTAAATGGATCACCTTTTAAAATGGAAGAGTTGGATTCAATTCCCTCCATATTGTGAGGGAATATTCTATCAGACTGTCCTAATCACTAAGGAAAAAAGTGCTCCAGATAGAGGTCTTAAATTTCCACTGTTAGTGATTTCACTTTGTATAAAATATTCAGTGCTTCCCTGGGAAAAAGATAGATCAAATGATCTGTAGCCACTGAAAGATAACTATAAATATGGCTAGAGTTGATCGTGTAATTCAGAGGTGGATTTAAAAGCGTTATGATGAGAAGAAACTCCACAGATAGCTGAAGGTTTGCAGACAAACTGAGTTTGGAGGAAGGTCTATGGAACAATTTGGCTACACAGACAAGACTGAAAAAGACATCTGTTAGTAAAAAAACCTCATGCTTCCTGGACCATGAGTAGAAACTCGCAAAAAATGACAGTGTAACAATAAGAAAGGGAAAAAGAGCAGCTAGACAACACAAAAGGGAGACAAAAGAGATGGTCAGACAACAGCTAGATGAATGGTAGTGTACCTAAAGTTGAGAGACGTGTGAATGGGCAGGAAGAAAAGGATTTGAAATAAACACTTAGAGAAGGAAGGAGCTAAGCTACTGAAGACTCCCCACTAAGAAGACTCCGCAGGACCATCCCCAGAGCAGATACAACAAAGAGAAAACATGCCGCTGATCATGAGCAAAGATACATACCAGAATCCTGAAAGGGACTAAGGGTAAAAATAATTAACCTGTGACAGGACACAGCTGGAAGGTAGCACAGAATATTACACCACGCTGCTCTAGATAAAAAGCAGCAGACACACAATTGTCATCAAAAAGAATTTTTGCAGTTTTTAAGACAATAACACAGAGGCAGGGCCATAAATGCTTATCATATATGCCACGACCATAATTACAGAAAACAATGCATATAACCTGGTTAAAAAATCATATCATGTCCATAAGAAGTAATTAAAGCATTTGCACGCTAATGCAAATGGTGATGCACAAATGAAGCATTTAGCATTGCTGCTAAAGAACACGATATTTGATGTTATAGGATAGGAACAGCAAATAATGGCAAAAAGGAAAAAAAAAAAACAAACTACGTAGAAAATATAGAAACAAAGGTAGATATAGTAAGGTAGCACAGTATACTAAGGATACAGAAAACTGAACATTTTTTATAACTGAATTTTCATAGGAAGAAGTTTTAGAAAATGTTATTAAAATAATTACATTGATGTAGGCCACAGTATCCTACTTCTGAATCCAAGAAGGCACAAGACATTAATAATTCATTATTAACGAGAAATTAGAAAACAGTAGTTATTCCTGCACTGTTCCTGAATGCTTTGAGTGCAAGATCTTTATTTTTTTCCCCAACAGTCACTGAACCAGCAATATAGCCTATTTTAGACTTTGTAAGAGGAGGGAACAATATGGAAGTGATGGTCAAAAATCAGCATGGGACAGAGTTAAATTTGTTAAAATTCAAGATAGTAATTATTGTAAATATAGCTGAACTGAGAAGCTCTCGGGACTGAGTATGGACAAGATCTGCATTTTTTACAGTTAAAAATGGGGAAAAAAGGAATAAAAAGAAGAAAAATAAAAGAAAAGCCCCAAACAAGTCACTGTCCCTCCTGTCCTCCTTCTTCCCCATCCTCCAAATACCATGAATCCAAACAAATACATCATCTTCTAGAGAATGAGTCCATGGCATAAAGCTATTTCAAAAGGTGCTAATCAGCAAAGAGGGCTAGGAATACTATTTGAAGCACTGTAAGACTAATTGAAAGATATCCACTCCCATTAAAATAAACAACCGAAAAAAAAAAAAAAAGAAATCAAACTGACATCTTGAAAGATCTTGCAAAGGAAATAAAAATTCCTTTTCAGGTAAGTGAAGGTCTAAGTTTAAAAGAGATAAAACGGAACTAGTACCTATGAAAATGTGGATAAGGGCAACATTAACAATATTAAGCATGGTCCTAAAAATTGAAGTACATACTGATTCAGTTTGCAGCAAGGAAAAGAAGATAAAGTCTGTGTGTAAATGCAGTGAAAATAACAGACTTTTGTATCTTGGGGACAGACACAGATTTAATGGTTTCTAGCATGGTGATTACATACACATTAGCTTCTGTGTAGCACCATGCCTCCTCTACAGATTCTCCAGAGCTCAGGAGGTGCTTCACTGCCGCACAACACTTCTTCATGCTCATGGAGCATGGACCATGGCAGAGCTCAGGAGGCAGATGTTAACGGTTGATCATCAGATCTCTAAATCCCCACCATTTCATACCATTAAGCATTTCTACTCAGCTCCCCAAAGCAGTAGACACACTGTCAATCACATAGCTAGACACTGAGGTGTGACGGAAGATAGGGCTGATACAGTGACCAGGCCTTCCAGTAACATGAAGGCAGTGGTAACCTTATTAAAAGGATGTGCGTATATGGATACATATGATACCACATTCTGCCGATATCATTAGACAATCTAACAATTGCCTACAATTTCTTGTATAGTTATGAAATATAAGTGAGTCTGTAATGTTTTTTTCTTGCGTGAGGAGATCCAACTCTGGGATGCAGAGAAAACAGAAAATACCCAAACAGAAATGCAAGGAATGTGGCCTTGTTTTTCAATCTTGTGGAATTTATTTGATAATATTTCCCATCATTATTTTTGTCTTTGCTGTGGTCATTATTATAAGTGAGAGACTACTTTCATCTCGTGAATGGCACCACGGTGATTTCAGCAGGAAAAGACAGTCTCAAGATTGGAAGCTCAAAAGTAATTTAGAAATAAATTGGTAAAATAAAAAAAATAGATAACCTTTATTTGCTAATTCAAAAACTAGTTCTGCTTACCTTTGAAATTTTGGTACTATAAGCTGTAGTGTTTGGTGGTATTGACAAAAAATCCCAACTCATAAAAAGGCAAAAATAAAGTTGGGAATTGTGGCAAACAACAAAAAAATGAGCAAATCTTTAGTATTTCAGTGTTTCTCTTCTCAAAATGTCCAGTTCAAGTTAACTTGTATCAATTAAATAATAATTTTAAAAAGGATAAGTATGTAAAGAAGTACTGAAATAAAAAATATAAGCTATTTTTATAGGATTGTCTTTTGTTGTACCTGTGGATCAAAAAGAAAGTAAGGACGCCCACTCCTCAGTTGAAGTGCAATGTATTCCTCTTGATTCCCAGGTGATGCAGAGAAAAAAATCAAACCATCAGGTTCCTGGGTTCTAAATTTCACTTTAATACCTGGTTAGAAAAAGCAAGCAGATGGTTAATGCCAAAACTGGTTCTTATGCATTCTAACAGTGTAATTACAAACAAACAAACAAAAGTTTTAAAAACAGAAGTAAAATAGCAAAGCAAAATCACAGAAGTTTTGTTCACCCAAAACCCCTGCAAGTCATTGCAGGAAAAATTTTACTAATCCAGACTGAATCAGACTTTGAGAGAAATATCTGACTTTAGAGCCCTCACTCATCTGTAAAAAAAAAAAAAAAAAAAAAAAGAAGAAAAAGAAAAGAGAGAGATGCAATCGTGACTCACACTGTTCAGTAACTTTTTATTAAAAAATGTAATTCAAATATTAGCATACTATTCTAACAGCTGATGTTTTACACATAGATTTTCAGTTGTCCCTTAACATTTGTATTCATAAAGTAGAAATGAGGTTCCAGCATGGAAGGATTGCTATGAAGAATAGTGGGAGTTCAGTTCCAAAAGATAAATGTATATATACATACACATACAAGTATTTATACATATATTTCTAGATATTATTTTACAAATACATGTAACTAAGTGCACAAAGAACACTGGAAAAAGAACAAGTTTTAACAAAAATTGGACATACCCCAGGAATAATTGATGAACTATGCTTAATTAACAACTTTTAAGATCGTTATCAGTAGTCCTCCATTTGGCTTCTGATAAAACATTGTCTCAGCACATGAAATGTCATTGAAATAACACACAAGAAAAAGCACGGGTTTTTTAATTACTTTTTAGCACAAATAAAATACCAAAACAACAAGACTACACAGCCTGTAAATATTGGAATATTGTTGTCCATGGTATAAACTTACTCAATAACTATCTAAGGATACATTAATGAAAGAATTCATAAATTATGTATCCAGTTTTGAGAAGTATAATTGCAAATAAGCAAGTTTTGGATAATCACCAATTTTTTATGACTATAATGCCTTCCTCTTAAGCTATCTCCTGGAACATCATCTTACAGAAATAAATAAGAAAATTACCAAACCATATGCTCAGTTTGGCCCTATATTTCCACCCACAAATCCAGATATCGCAGGTTAAGTCTATGGTGGAGCCATGCCTTTGCTGTACTTTTTTTTTTTTTTTTTTTTTTGCAAAGGGAAATGAAGGGGCAGCAACAGCATCATCTATCTGTACTATACAGTTCCATGACATTTCTGCATAAAATAGTTTTTACAGAACAGGATAATTTTGCCATTGTGAAAAAGTCTTTTCATATGTTTTCACCATCTTATATCAGGCAGAAAATAGTAAGTTACAAACATTTTTCCTGTAGACAGCTTCCATATTTTTAAAAAGTAAAGAATTAAAATTCTGATGCACATTCATAGTAGATCACGTTTGTTAATTACCTATACCCATAAGAAACATCCTTTGATCCCATTTCCTAATCACTTAAATGTTTTCATGTAAATCACATGATGCATTCACAGATGTAAAACACATTCTTTGGGCAATGAAAATCAGCCATTCTATTAAAATACCTGTAAAAAGCAGTTGTACACAAGTAACATTCAGCAAGTAGAAGTCTCAAAAGATAGTGTCTATATAATTAAGGAAAAACATAGCTTTGCCTGGCTCAGAAATAACCACTATTGCTGTACTTTGAGGTTCCAGGTAATACTGCTGGAGAGGGTGAGACTGATGGTCTCTAATCCCAGCACTGGAGAACACAGTTAATTTAACAAGCTGCCAGTATTTTTATCAAGCTGCCAAAAGACATTTCTGAAGATCAGAGGATCTCTCCTAACCCCTAATTCAGAAAGACAAACACACACAAAATAATCAAGTTTCTGCAAAAACAATTATTTTATACCGTTGTGTTAGAAAAATATAAATTAAATGGTTCATAACTGTAATCTTGCAGTAATTCTAAAAGTTTTCAAATATTATGCAGGAGCTTTCTTTGGATATAGAAGAGGCTTACAAACCTTAATTCCTGCCTGTAGAGTGAGCTGCCATAGCTTCATATAAAGCATTGATGAGTCAGAAACCATTGTTTTCAGTCATAGCGCATACAGCAAATTCTTTTAAATTCATTTGTCACCTACTACGTCATTCAGAAAAGGACTCTGTCCCTTTAAGTTCAGGTATCTCTGGAGTTTCTTATGAGATAATGGAATTTGTATAAGCCAGCTCTAAATAAGTACTTTCATACCTCAGTATTAATATTTTCTTGTATTTCTAAAAGTGAGTGCAATAGAGAAACCAAATATTAAGCAAACTTCTGCCCCATAGATAATATTTTCACTGGAATATAAAAACTTTTGAAATTAGTATTTTTAATAGGAATATACTAATTTAAAGAAAAAAAATCTGAAAAGATTTCTCAAGTCGAGGTTGGACCTTATGGTCAAAACAAAACATAGCCAGAAATCCCATACAGCTAGGTGTATGTCATTTTTCTGCCTTATTGACACTGAGCACTGAAAACAGATATCACTTAACCTGTACACAGAAAACTTTATTTTGAATATCTGACAAGTTTCAAAGAACTTGAAAATCAGATTGGATCACCAGAAAAAAATTCTCTTTTTTAGGGGGGATTTGGGGGGGGGGGGGGGGAGATTTTGCAAGAAAGTTTTGCAAAGACTTATGTCTACTATTTCAGTATGCTTGTCTAAAACCATAACCTTAATGTTATATTTAACAGATAAACAGAAACACAAATAAAATTGTGATATTACAGTTACTTCTGTAATTTGTCATAAACAGAAACTGCATCTCAGCCACACTATTGAGGCTCCTAAGTCTTGGATAGAAAACATGACCATATGCAGGGCATGGTAGGAATGTACTTTTAATCAACTGAACCCTGAACTGCAACTCAAGAATTCACATAACAGACTTGCTTATGTGACAAAAATGATTGGTCCACAAGGAGCTGTTATCATTTCTGGGATAAAAAAACTCCAGGAAATTCCACTACAAATTAAACATTAATGTGTGTCATTCAAATAAAATCTTTAATTCTATTTCAAATTACAGCTGCAATTGGAGAAGCTGTCAGAATTCCTTTAATTATAAATAAATTTATTCAATTTCTGTAATTGAATTTCTTTAATTATAATGGCATTGTACAAAACAGAATACAAGCGTGGCATATAGTGAGCATAAAAGACAAAAAAGAACACAAAGTAATAAAAGGACAAGTAGAATAAATTACTAATATTATTATTAATGTTTTAAAGTATCCCAAAGTGTCTTAGGGCAGACTTCACCCTTCTATAAAGACCTACAGAGTTTCAACTTATGGAGTAGTGGATTGTGATTAGATTTTTATCCTAGTTTCATAGATGGCACATCCAGGTTCATAGAGGAATGAAGATGTGAGTGACCAATGCGGGCATTTTAAAGGCATTAAACTGAGCAGCAATATCAGTCTGCTACCCTGTGAGCACACACCATTTTGAGAGTTACTTCTAGTAACAGGCTGATATTAAAAGGAAAAAGATTAATATTGCAGTAATGTCAGAAGAATCAGAACCCAGCTTTTTGTCTAACACAGAAAATGCATATGAAAATGTATATACCCCCTCTTTGTCTCTCTCATATAAAGTTTGTAAGTCTGAGAACTTCAGCAATATTTCAGATTCAGACTCAGATTCACATCTGGATCCAGATTCTTCTGCCACAATTCAACATAGCTTGCATCTGCACAACAGTATTTAAGAGGCAAGAATGTGCTCTTTAGAGGCTGACTGCAATTTTCCTTAAAGTAATGTACAGAGCATCCAGGATTATTTTGAGTTTAGAAGAGCCAGTTGGTAGTCACAGGGAAAAAAAAAATGAATTAATTAGAGTAGCTCCTAGATTAACATAACATATACTAACAATTTATAATTATTACAGATATAAGATTAAGTTCTGACTAATGTTAAATATTTTTCCTTGTTAAATAAAAAGTTAAAAATAGGGGCTTTTTAATGAAGAAACTTTATTCACCCAAACTAAAGAGGTTTTACTTCCTGTGAAACACCTTTCCAATTTAACTGAACTGAATGTAGTTTAAAAAAAAAAAGTCAGCATTTGAAAATACAACAGCATTCAAAGCATTTAAAAAATGTCTTTTGACAATTTTGATAGAGAAGCGTTATGAGGAGAATGTAGACACCTTTTACAATAACACCTGAGAGATTTCAGCAAAGTGACCTACTTAAGACTAATCTCTTTGTCCCATGCATTCAGCTAAGGCCACAAAGATGATAAGAGGGCTGGAGCACCTTTCCTATGAGGACAGGCTGAGAGAGTTGGGGTTGTTCAGCCTGGAGAAGAGGAGGGTCCAGGGAGACCTCATAGCGGTCTTCCAGTACCTAAAGGGGGCTTATAGGAAAGATGGGGAGAGGCTGTTCAGTAGGGCCTGTTGTGATAGGACAAGGGATAATGGTTTTAAAATAGAAGGGAGTAGATTTAGACTAGACATAAGGAAAAAATTTTTTACACTGAGGGTGGTAGAACACTGGCACAAGTTGCCCAGAGAGGTGGTGGATGCCCCATCCCTGGAAACATTCCAGGCCAGGTTGGATGGGGCTCTGAGCAACCTGATCTGGTTGAAGATGTTCCTGCTCCTTGCAGGGTGGTTGGACTAGATGACCTTTAAAGATCCCTTCCAACATAAACTACCCTCTGATTGTAGGTTCAGAGTCCAGCTCAAAATATTCAACAAAGATAAGTTATTAGACTCATGAAATACATACAAGTTGCTACAAGTCTCATAAGTCCCATGTCCCTTCACCAAAACCTACTTATAACCACATAACGAGTCTGTTCAGAAGTGACGAGAACAGCCATATCAATGTATTTCCAACCTGGATGTGGTCAGCAAGAATACTGTTGGTTTAATTTTCATAAATACATTAAAAAACTCGCCCATATGCATAAGATTTAAAAGTAATAATACTTAGACACCCTAGCACATTATGAACATTTTCTTTGTGGACTTAGGAAATCACAAAAGGAAAACAATGTATATTACGGTTGGAAGAAATTAAAAAACCAAACCTGCCTAATATCTGGAAAATCACAAAGAATTATCAAAAGTGTATTTTGCATAATCCATGAAGCACATCCATTCTCAGCGCAATTTCTCCCACGACTGTACAATTGTACAAACATCATTGGTATTTCCATTCCATTTATAACTTTATATGAAATTGTGTAAATAAATATGTAATTGTACATTCCAATCAAATCAACATAAAATTGTTGGCAAAGAAACTGATCCCTTTATGTTTACCAAAGCCCAAATAAGGTCCATAAGGCCAACTAAAATTAATACAAAATGTATATAAAATTTTGACTACAGCATTAGGCTCTCAGCAGTCCCTGCAGGATGACAAATGTTAAGCATTTACTTAACATTAAGACTGTGTACAAATGCTTTTGCCTAATCAAAGTACATTTTCCCACAGAAATAATAAAACAAAATTTGTTTTTAACTGGGAAGGGGATAGATGGGGAGTGAAATTTTCAGTTACTATACACTTGCATTTAATTAATATTTAGTCGCTATTCTCTCTGTAAGAGTGATCCTACATGCTACATGCCATTACAATAGCTAAAACACATTTTAAAATTATTTTTAATAAGAAAATATGTCTTTCAGAAAAAAATAAGAAGAGAGACTTCACAGAAATTGATGAGTATTTAAAGTAGTTCTACATAATGGACTATGGAATTAGGGGAAAAGAAGAAGATTAGTGAACACTTTCCTGGACATACTCAAGAAGTTCTTCACACCATGTGATGGCCTATCACTTTCTGGATTTTGTTGAGAGAAGAAGCTGGAAAGTATTCTTCCCAAATCTGCCCAGTACCTTTTGTTGTCTTTCATCACAAACATTAAACTGAGTTACTAATTCCATCAATCAAGTAATGTTGTCCATTTTTAAGTTGCTTTGTTTTTTTAGTATAAATTTATTACATATATACTTAAAAGTCATATACATATATATATATGCACATATATATGTGCATAGAAACATAAAGAAAGTTTTTCACAATTTTTTTTCCAAGCTGTAACTCGAGTGTCCAATTGCAGGTCAGCAGCCCCTTTTGTGACAATAGTAAAACCAAGAGAAGCAGAAAATCCATTCCTTTTAAAATTATTAGTCTGTACAAATCCCCCATATTTTGAAAAAGTCTAGTTGATTCAGAATTACACAATTTGAAGATTTTTTTTTTAATATACTCCTAATACTTCAAACTCTCAAAAAGCTAAGTCCAACTAAAGTTTGAACAAGCATAAATACATACTATGACGAATGAAAGGGAGAAATATGTAACACATCTTGTGGAAATCAACTATCAGGCAAAACCCCAAATCCTCTTGATGAGAATAGAGTATCTCTTTTATGCTAAAATGACTAATTTGATACCTGTTTTTTTCTTATTTTGCTTGCTACCCCATTATACCCACAACTGGTAAAACAAACAGGACATTTTAGCTTTAATCTTCTTACTACATAACCCAAATAACTTCAGTCATGTTTGCATTAATGCTGCATTAATCATGTTGTTGCGTATTAATGAGTTTTCAGGCTATGCTAATTACTGTCATAGATTCTGCAGCAGCCCATTAAATATACAAATTACAGAATTAAAGAGCCAGAGCTCTTCATGATTAATCTTTAAATGGAGAAAAACTAATGATGTCTGTACAAAGTTTCTCTCCACTTTTGGCTGACTGAGCCCAATGAACAATCAATTAGAGTATTTGAAGAATAAGAATATTGCACATACCAAAAGATTTGTAATGCTGTTATTCTATGCAGAAGACATACATTTATAAGGTTCTACCAAATGGACGTTTGTAACATATTCCAGTCTTTAAGGTCTCCCCAAGTGTTGCACAGGGGTAAAAGCTATAAGATATCCTAATTCATTATTGCATACTCATAGGAAACTGCTGGTTCCATATGAATACAGTAAATCAATCTTCTCCTTTAAGCAAGGACACAAGTCCTGCTACTCCCTAGTAAGAAAGATTTACAGCAAACCTTGGTGAAAAGAAAGCTAAGATAAGTTTAAAGTCATTTGATAAGATTTGATGTATTAGTAGCACTTTATCCCCTCACTTACAGAGTGATGCTTTTTCAGGAATAGTGTAATACCTAACGGTTAAATCAAGAGATTCAAAATTAGGAGACCTTGAGTCTCTACTCAGCAAACAACTGAAGTATGTCACCCAAGAGCCATCATTTAAACCCCTTGCCTCCCTATTCCTTCCTGAAGAATTGTGGCCAATATCATTTGTGTAAGGTTCTATAATGTTTGAAAAATTCATTATTGTTTCATTCTTCATAGTCTTAAATACATATATAATCAGCAAAATGTCCACATGTATTCAGAAAAATTACCTAGCCACCAGGTATTTACTGTCATTTGAGAAACACTAATATATCCAAAAAATGTATTAGTCTAACCTTTTCCAAATACTGCATATTATGCAGAACATCACAAGGATTTCCCTAAACAGCAGATTCTCAGTCCATATTACTATTACTTTGCACCTCAATAGCTGCTGTTTACAATTAACCGGGCCATTCCAGCCCTGTCCAATCAACTGTTTATACCATAGAAAAACTAAATAAACCATACTTTACACATTAAAGATTTTCTATATATACAAGGTAGGGGGGTTTTGGGGAAAAAAAAAAAAAAAAAAAAAAAAAAAAAACACAACTGTTCAGAGTAAGATTGTTCATGACATGAGAATACTCTCATATGAAGATACAGTGAAAAAGACTAGATCACTGTACTTAGCACACAAGAAATAAGACGTCTCGTCTTTTTGCTTGTCATAAATACAAGCATATGAGATTGTCTAGGAAAGGCAGATAAGGAGCAGAGAAACTTTCCAACACACACTCAACACACAAGACAACATTCAAAGAAAGTAAAAGGGAAGAAGTTCAAAGCAAAGATGTACCTTATCACAGGCACTTTACAACTCCCAGTGAAAAGAAAAACATCATTATGAAAATCCGCAAAATATTGACACAAGAAGTATCTAAGAGTTTAGCAGGACCCAAAAGGAACTGGATAGTCTATCTAGATTTGTCTAAACAAATAAATGAAGACCTCAGAAAAACATATATGAGAGATCAGGGTGAAACCTGATACGGAGATGGAGATGCAGATGATATCATTATCTGTTAGCATTCCTCGGCCATTAGAATCAACATCTAGTTGTTCAGAGTTTTTCAGCAATACAATCAGTAAAGAAACTAGTGTCCTGACTCTAATTAATTTATCAAGCAATTCTAGGAACAAAGTTCTTAACTGTCTTCTGCCTGTTGGACAGTATACAACAAGTGTACATCCAACCAGCATTATTTTTTTTCAGAGCATAGCTATCAGAATAGAAATAATAACTGGAATCATGAAATTCTAGGAGTCAAGTCCATCTTGCGGTAAGGATCAGCTGCAAGTATGGTTTTCTGTTGCTCTTAATATTGAAGTGAAATATGAACGAAGAGGAAATATCAGTCCAATATTCAGCTAATGCTTTCTTTGCTGTTGTTCTTCAATTTAAGCAAAATTTGAGACAATTTTACTCAAATGTGGCGTCTCTCAAATAATACTTTAATTTTTTTTTTTTTTAATTTGCCTTTATGTAGGCTGGAAAGAATTTCAACAGGCTCTGATTTTGTTAGAAAAGGAAGAAAATAGTTTGTAGGAGTAAGAATCCCTTCTGAGCAAATCATGAATTCAAACTATATTTAAAGTATGGAAATAGAGGCAAGCACTCAACTTCATTTCTGGATAAATTCTTTAGAGAAAGAACTGCATTCTATTACCCATATGTGTATTAGCGCATAAAGAAGGTCATCTTATGCAACAAGGGTAAGGTGGGAGAGGCTTTTAGGTGTTAATGCAATGCAAATCATAATTACTAGAAATATGATGACAAGAAGAATCACTTCAAAGATTTACAACAGTGCAATCTATAAAAGGTCAACATCACAGAGAAATCAGAAATGAGCTGGAGGTTAGCAGTTGTAAATAGCACTTAAATTATAAGCCTTTAGTTAGCATTGCCAGCAGTAGTACAAATGTAACACAGCACAGAGAGTAATTTAACTGATCAAGGGAAAAGAGTATGACTAGAACTGAGTAAAATGCAAATACATCAAAATTAAAGTCAGTGTAATGATCTGAAACACAGCAAATTTAGACAACAGTGCACTAGCCAAGGCAGAATATCATCGTGCAGCATCTCAGAAGCTAGAAGCACAATAAGGTGGAAATCCTGCAGCAAGTGAAGAAGCTTATTGATTATACAATGTACCTATGGAACAGAAGAATAACTAAAATAAGCTAATGAGTGTCTTGAGGAATACACAGGACAAAAATGGAAATGTAAAAAGGAGGAAAAAAAACCCTTTTAGACAGAAATACAACACCACAGAACAAACACTCAGCAAAAAGCATAGTTTCAAGTTACAAACTTAGCAACAAATGCTACTCATGGTAGAAAAAGCTAACAACATATCCAAGTTAATGCAGAGTTTTAAGGTAGATCAACAAACCGCAACAAATCTGCCCAATTAAGAACTGAAAGCAATATATAATGTTTTCATCTAGTAATACTTGTGACAGGATTTCCCCTATTATTGACATAATCATCTTTTCTAGAGGAAGCCTAAAATTGATTTTATTTGCAGGAACTAAATTCACAAAAAAAAAAATTCAATAGAACAATCAGGTGCAAGTTTTATGCATAGATAGCAAACTCATTACAGGAGAGTGCTAGATACAGCATGACATACCTGCTGACAAAAATTATTTCCTCAATCTCCATCAATTAGGTGACTGTAAAGCTTCACTCATTACCTTCTAAGGTATTTGCCACCTAATGGAACTGTGCCTTGAAAGTGCAGCATATCCTGCTTTCAAAGAGTTAATAATGTTCCGTTACACTTTGTTCTGTTATTCATGTGCCTCTGTACCTAGGAACTGCATGCTCTGTAAATTAAGTGCTTTATGGAGTTTGGCCTGAAATGTTCACTGAAAATATATCCAAACGCTTTGTAGTACTTGCACAGAATATTTTACTTCCAATACGATCCACGGGTACCAAAACACTGTCTTCAATGCCTCAAGTTCAGTTTCTGTGAAAGCATCACCCTTACAGATCAGGACACAATGGAAACAGAAAAGTTCAGTCCAACCTCTCTTGCAATGGACATGTGGGGTTTGCTGTAATCCTGAAAGATGGTCTTGACCCTGCTATCTTTAAATGACCATGTGATTAAAGGCAAGAAAGTCAACAGGATAAAGCTAATGTGCTGGCTCTGTCTCTGTAAAAGTAAATTACTATGTACAATCTACAATATGCAGAAAACAGAGGCAAGTGCTGCATGGGAAGCTAAGAAATCTAGCAATTTTCTCTTAGAAATTACTTCTCTTGGAATTAGCATATTTATGACCCCTGCTTACTCTCACTAATGTTTCCAAATGCACAGAAGGAAGAATTTATCATGCATACTGCAGTCACAGTTCCTGAACTGCTTTTGAAAACTGAACTGGGGAGGGAGGGGGGAACCACCTGTAGCAGCTGTTCAGCATCAGCTGC
Organism: Chlamydotis macqueenii; assembly: GCF_036417535.1. NCBI lineage: Eukaryota > Metazoa > Chordata > Aves > Otidiformes > Otididae > Chlamydotis > Chlamydotis macqueenii. Next base: position 76,118,633 of record NC_141558.1, on the reverse strand, counting down.
TGTTACCATTTCCTTTTCCTTTCATGTTATGTCATCATAAGTATATGGCCCAATAATCAAACCGGGGATTTCATGTTATGTATCATATATTAAGGCCATATTCACCAAATTCACCAACTTTCTCTGCTCTTCCCAGCTTCTGTAAAGAATGTGCCACAGAAAACATGACCCAGTGCAGTAAGCCAGCTGTGGAGGTTTCATCAGCAATTTGTAGTCTGGCTTACTCCCAAGAATCAAACCCCTGCACTCACTGTAAGTGTTAAGCACATACAGAAGCACAAAACAAAACTAGCACGGTAATGAATTAGCATTTGTCTATCAGCTGAATAATCACATATTAAGAAATACTTTCAGAGTGATAAACACAACTCAAACCCTCTTCCTCCTCTGTTTTTTAGGAAAGCAATACAGGGGTATGTGGTGGACACGGAAAAACTCCTGTATTAAATCTAGTAACACAGCTAGTGTGACAAATGCATGTCTTGGGGAACAGACATACCCAGCTAGTATGCAAAGTCTCGTGTCCAGTCACCTACCTGGGCAATCGGGCTGGTACAGAATAATGCTGACAGCAGAGCAGCACAAAAGTAAATTCTTCCTACTACCTCAGTGAGCTACCTGCTCCTCTGCTGAGGATTTGAGCTGAGGTTTTTCACTGTGTGTCAGGATGCAAATGAAAAAGTAATAATCCAGCTGGTACATAAAGCAGCACCAGCAGTGATATTTGTTGGTATTTCAGTGCTTTTTCATGCCTGGTAAGGTGTTCATGAGTTTCTAACGACTCTAATCAACACATGGAGGAAACTAAGTATATCTCTAAATTCTGAACTACATCCTTTAGCGCCATCAGTAGAAAAGGTGATCCAGAAACAAGCATGAATAAAGACATTTCAATGGTATACACAGCCATGGAACTCAGCCCGTAAGGGCTTAAATAAAGGGCACAATTTACACAAAGATTCAACTTGAGACAAATGAGAAAGTGAGGAATACAGAAAACTAATGGCAAGAAATTAATTGATATAGCATATAACATTTACTAAATACTATCCTAATTCTGTTTGCTTAATGTAAGTTAAATTGCTAACACTAAAAAAGGAATAAATTAAATTGCCAAGGCACAAGGATTACGAAAAAAAACTTCAATAAAATTTCCCTTCGCTGACTTCTGTGTATGTGTAGTTGATCCTATCTTACACTTGGACTGTAAACTCTTCAGAGCAGACCCTGGCAACTTTCTGTTCCTTATACAAAAGAGACATGTAAAGATTTAACATTCAACCAATTTTATTAATCCAAATAAAAAGAGATAAGGCCAATGCTGAAAATATTTTCCTAAATTTCTTTCACATAGCATGATGTCATTTAACCTCCATATAATTTTATATTTTCAGGCAGTTATTGATTGATTCTATGTCATGTTTTTGGAATTTTAATACCTTAAAGGATTCTTGAATTAAAAACCATTTTGCTGCAGCCTGTCTTGCAGTTGATTTCTACATTATTGCTTAAAACATGAGTGATTACAGAATACATGACTGACTAATTCTGAATGATGGTAATAAGGAAGTTTCTCCTCTTCTGCTAATTTCACCAATATTTTTTTCTTTCTTCTCCCTCTTGCTTTCTCTCAAAGTACAAAGATTTCTGCAACACAGAAAACCATGATTGATTACAATATTGTAGTAGATTAAACCAAAAGGCGGGTGATTTGCCATACAATATTAACTCAGTACGATATTCTATGTTCTTTTGTTTCCCATGTGACCATTTTTGTATCTTTACCACTTGTAATCTCTCATAGAAAGACTCATATTAAAAAAAAAAAAACCACAACCAATCCTTGCCCGTAACAATGGCTCCAAGTCACCTATTTTTCTGTCTCCTGTGTTGCCCAAGTATTCAAATGACAGCCAGCTTTTTTAACTCCCACTGATTATTTTCAAGTTTTGTTTGTGATGCTAGGGCAGTGTAAGGGAAAGAGGAAAAAATTATTCACCTCATCCCAAACAATGCAGAAACCTGATTTATAGATGAACTTTAAAACACTAAATAAAAAAAAAGTCTCTACAAAAAAAACTCAATCTAAACTGTGTTTTGCTACTAAAAGGGTGAACTATGTAACTGTAGCAGCAAGGCACGTCTAGTGTAAAATGGCATAGCTTTAGAGGAAAGCTGGCCAAGGGCTCTGGAAGAGCATGGGACTCAGCTGTGTTGGTGCAGGGATGCTGCTGCTGCTGCATCAAGCAGCTTATGGCACGGCTTTCAGACACAGGCACTGCCAGTTAATCCAGATCCTAAACTGCTGTAGAAAGGAAGTATCGGACTATCAAAGCTGACTCCAGAGTACCCTGAAACATTATACCCAGCTCAGCCCTGTCCCATAGTAAGAGCTCTGGGGAGGGAGGGACCGCTTGTGCACTAATAACATTTCCTCCCATAACATGCGGTAGGTATGCTGAGGCTCTGAGGTATAGGAAGATTTCAGTTGGTGGCTTGTAAAGCCAGGAGAATTGGGCATTTCTGTCTTAAAGCAACCTTGAGCACTGGCCATTTCTCAGGCTGGCTGCAGTTGGCCGTCACTTTGCAATTCTGCAGGAGTACTGTGTTGCCCTGATTTCCACCTCTGACATTTCCATGGCCCTCTCCTGCCTATGTGAAAGGCAGGTGGTCTGGCATAAAACCAATTATGCAGTCTTTGCTTCACCCAGGATTCCCATTCAGCTTGTTTTTCCCCTTTAGCACTTGCAGCTCAGCAGCATAACCAAGTTTACACAGGAATATCCTATTTTTTTGAAAATCAGTTACGCTAACCTGACAATCTAACATGGGTTTGGAATAAGTAGCTCAAATTGGCATATTTCAATCACTGAATTGGACCAATTTAGGAGAGATTATAAAACAGATGGAAGAAAGACTAAAAAATCCTAAAGGAGAAAAATAAATAGGAGAAACACCTAAATCTGAAAGCTAGAGTGCAGAGACAGTGTGTTTATAATACATTTCATCTTTTAAAAATACTGAACAAAACCTCCAAAATATAATAATTAAATGTGAAAAATGTTTGGAAAGAAACTCACCCAAACAGTGCCAAAACTTCCATGGAAGGGAAGACTCTCATCTTGAGATAAAACTCTCTTCATTCTACAATGCAGTAAGTCATCCCAATGGCAGACATAATCAAAAACACTTATTCCCCACCCCTTCCTGGAATCTTCTCAACAAGGTTTTGCCTTGTTCCACAATTCACTTAAGAATTTGTTTCTGACTCAAAGGGTATTACCTGGGATAGTTGTACCTGGCAGTCTAGCCTTTTTTTTTGTTCATCCAATTATGAAGGCTGATGGGAACAAAGACTGTAATTTGTGTAAATAGATTCCCCCTTCTCCCTCTCTGTCTCTGCAGCAAGTCACTGAATGACTTGAAAATGCAGAAAATAAAATCCTCCAAGGGCTAAAACTTCACTACACCAAAATTCCCACTATTTACTGCAGAAGACAGAAAACACATTCTGTTAGTGGTGGTACCTCTGATGGTTAAGTTTCATTTTCAGTAAATCAAGAAACTTTTAAAGTAAACCAGAATAAAAAAGCACTATTAATTATCAAGTCTGAGAAAATGGTCTATATAAAAATCTGATACTATTCACTATTTAACCAATATTTTTCTTTACTCAGGAGAAAACAGGAGGACACACTCCACTCAAAACATCAATTGTTATAACTTCAACTACCCTAGAATAACAACACTAATCCCAATTTATGTCCACATAAGCATGGTCAGAACAATGAATTTTAAACAGACAGGCGGAGATACACCATATCAAGTCAAATTTGGATTATCTTCTCTTTTTTTTTTCTCCCTGAAGTAGACAGTGTGCTCCTTGCTGAACTCTCCAAGAACATAATTCTATATTGTACTGAGCGGTGACATCAGTATAAGTAAGAATGACTCTCTGAATTAAAAAAATAGAACAGCAATATATTTCTGTAGTTCCCACCCTTGCTTAGTATAGGCAATTATTTTATGCTATAACTACTTACTTGTACAATATTGCATAGACTTTATAGGACTTCAGAGAAAGACACCTTAAAAAATATTCAGGAAGCAGAAGGCATGGCCCCCAAAAGCTTGTTTTTCCCAGAATTAAAACAAAACAAAGTACTCCATAAGAATGAGACCAAAAAAGAAAAATCTCTTCTGCACACAACTATAGTAAGCAAAATATCATTTGCAGAAAGCACTGAGAAAATTTTGAGGTAGAAATGTAGATCGCTAAAGGAAAAGTGGAGCTGCATAGTAGAAATTTTAGAAATCTTGAGTTATTGCGACCAACATATTCTCAAAGAATAGCCTGGTTTTATACTCTAAATCATAATCAGAACCACAGAGAGCACATAATCATCACTTCTTAACAAGACAAAGACAGGACTTTAGCAGCAGCACAGGTAACAAGTTAGTTTAATAAACAAGATAGTGTAAAACTGTAGAGTGCTTTTATAAGTAATGATCAATGTTAAAAATCAATGCTCTTGCAAATTGGAGCCAATGACAAGGGGCTAGCACCAGGGTAAGATGATCTGGTTGATGTATTTTGGATCTGCTGAAATAAATCCATTTACAGGAGCATTTGCAGGATGACTAAGTTAAAAGAGCACTGCAACAGTCAGGTCTGGCTAAGGGAACGCCTCCTCCTACTGTCAATATTTCAAACTGATAAAGAGCTGACCAAGTGCAATCAGTGCTGTGATGAATAAAAGAAAGCTTGGGACCATTAACATTAATGGGACTTGTGCGGCTAAACGCTCATATATTGTACTGAAAATTCACCCAATGGACGAAGAGATTATTTTTTTTTTTTCGCTTATGCTTCCCTTTTTCTCTCCACAATGTATATGATCAGTTTAAAAATTTTCACAACGTAATATAAACATCTAAAATAACTTCATATGATTAATATCCAAGGAGTCTCTGGGGGCGGGGGGAAGGAAAAGAAAACAATTACAGAGCTCCCTCTGGCTACCTGGAAGACTTGAGAAAATAGAAATGCCAGTTTCATAAACACAGATAAAATTGGTGAATCTAGTAACTTGAGGCAGAGTGCCTTAGCCTTGGGGCACAATGACAAAGACTCTAGCACCTGCCATCTACAATGTGTATTAGGGAATAGTTAATAAACCGGCACCCTGTGAGAGCTGGATGAAGTTTTGCAGGAAGACAGAAATTCAGATCAGCAAGTACAGCCCTAAAAGCATATATATCCAGGATATGACCTGGTTCAATAGTTTTAATTTGAAACGTGGCAGTCTGTTTTTCTTATCATCAATATTAAATACCTATCATATATCCAGTGCTGTACCAAAACCAGATGATACAGATTTTGTTTCAACCCTCTCCTGCAAGCTGCAAAATGTCATGTGGTATGGGAAGCCAAGGGAGCATGTTTAGGGTTAGGGTTGTTCAGGTGAATGTGCTGTTTCATATTGGTATATATTTATAGCATATTGGTGAAAGGAAATAATATTTTGCCCATATAGCTATTTAATACAAGAAGTCTTAAGAAAGAATCTGATGCAAGATTTACAGCTGTGGGAAACACCAGCGTGAAGTTATTGCTATAAGGAAAATATTTAAATCTTTTATATTGTCTTTTAGTTTCAGCAAAGTACTCCCAAAGAAGGTGGAATAGCATAGAGATAAGACACTGAACAGGACAAAAAGTTCTCCTGATAGGGAAAGAGACCTCTGTCTGGCAGGTTCCCTGGACAGAGAGGAAAAAAAAAAAAAAAAAATCACCTTAGTAGCAGCACAAAAGACAAGTAAATGTCCTTTATGACTTCAAGGCATAGTTCCAAGGAATTTAACTTTTTTTTTGTTCCAAAGAGGGGAAAAAAAAACCAACACAATTTTACCCAATATGATTACCTGTCCCAGTGTTGAGTCATTTTTATTTTTATTTCTTAGTCATGTTGGCAGACAGGAATTTTATTTAGTATCTGCATTATTTTAAAATTAAATGCTACATTGGAATATGCTCCTACTATAGGCATTTAGAGATAAAAAGATTCACACATACGTGTATCTGCCACTCCACTTTGAACTCCTGCAGTCTTAAAATAGGATCATGGTAAAGCTTAAGGTAAAACTTTCAAGCCTACTGATCAGTCCCAACCTTTACTTAGCATCTCATTCAGCCTTTAACCAACAGACTAAAAAAAAAAAAGTGTGTATGATTGAACAAGGATGAGATTAAGATAATTGTAGTTCTGAGTGCTCACAAAATTAAACCTATATAGCAATATGAAACAAGATAAAATACAGATAGAAAAATTCTGAAATTACAAGCAAAGAATGGGTCATAAATCCAAGATGGAGCAAATATAAAATGAAATAATCAAATGCCTTTTCAATGGACAAAGAAAGAACAAATTATTTCAAAATAACAGTTGAACAAGTCTTACAAGTAATGAAATCACAAAACAGGGACACTGGACATAACATTGCTGTGCCTAATTATCAGTTCTACTGTATCATCAACTTCTTCATGAACACCAAGTTCCAGTCATTTCAGTACAAGCTGGCAGAGACAGCAGCACACAAAAACCTGCTTCTTCCACCTATGACTAGCAAGAAGATTATGCCACTGCTTCTCAGGAATGCACCTGGTCATAAACTCACACCTTCATGACCTTAAGCAAGAACGAGATAAAATATTGTATCTTACACAATAATAAAAAAAAAGTTAGAAAAAAAAAAAGAAAAAATACAGAATGCAATAGCTTTATTTACCCTATCTGCCACAAGCACATCATCCCATTTACTCTGCTCACTACACGGACTCTCCATGGAATCTTAGGTCAAATGTAAGGTCCCAGTATTAATCTCCATGGCCATCCATGGAAGTGGTTCAAGATATCTCAGGAGTGCCCTTCTCATTACGTTGGTGACCTCTCTGAACAACTGCTGTTAAGTTTCAAGGCTCACCAGAGTAAGACTGAACTCCCTTTGCAAGAAGGATAAAGGCTCTGAAACTCATTAGAAGAGCAGATCAAAATGATCACAAATTTCACAGCTTTCTAAACACAGTTTAAATCCACATCTACTGAGGCTTTCCAAAGTTGTACATTAAAACAAAATGGCGGGGGGGGGGGGGGGGGGGGCACGGTGGGAACAAAAACAAAACCACATGTCCAGGGAATATTATGGAAGAAGTAAAAAAGAAGTATATACGTGCAAAGTGAGGTCAAAGAGGAGAACCATTTAGTTGTGAGTATGACTCTCAACCAATTGTACCACTTACAAACTATGATGAAGGTCCGATATTTCAATTGCTATTCTTAACTAATATATGGATATGAATATAGGTTAAAGAAATTGCACAAAATGCATGTGCAAAAAGTGCATGTTGGTTAAAAGAAAAAAAAAACTAATAAAAATTTCAGATCGGTTTCCACCCTCAAATAGAAGAGCAGAAGTTTGCAACTCTAAATTCACAATATAAAACAGACTTTAAAAAACCATCAATGAACTAAAGCTTCCTCCCATATTGGTAGTAAAATAAAAATTAAGAAAAGTCAGGCTTTCCCCACTAAGGAAAACTGATCCCAAAGGACCATCTGCTTGATATAAAAAAAAACACCCAAACAAACCCAAACCAGGTTGCCGACCTAAAACTAAATATAAGTTTAAAATGTCATATATTGTATAAAATAATGTTTCCAAATTCTAATGAAGATTATGAAGTGTAATCTTATGCATTTCCAAATTCCTTTTTTACTATGCTTGCAACATCTTAATAAAATTCTACATTCTGCATATTTTAAAACCATAACAACATAGTAATATCCAATACAATATCCAATATCCATAACAACCATAGTAATATCCAATATAGTTAAGGCCAGCCTAGATAGCAATAGTTGGTGATTACCAGATCAAAGGCCTTACTTAAATCGATAAAGATAGCTCCTGTACATTGATTACCATCCAACACTATAAAAATATAATTGCTTACCTTGAGAGGAGCAGTACAAGGGAAATGAAAAGGTCATAATAGGTCAGTAATTATTTAAATTAAACTTACATCTTCCTTCATCCAATGGACCAGCTCTAGCACACCCAGAAATGGTGGTGATTTACCAGTTTAAAGAGACATATTAACATGTCAGCAAAGGGCTTCGCAGTAATTGGGTCAGCAATTTTAAGAAGTCAAGGTTCCAGGTTGTCAGCTTCTCCATTTATGCTCTCAATGAATCTTAAGGTGTTATAGATCTTAAGTCAGTAAGCATAGATCTAACTACTTTCGATCACATCTCATTTGTGATCGAGATGTAGACTACAGAGATAGACTACAGTTACTTTTCGAGATTTTTCTACAATACAGTATATAATTCTCTAGAATGCCTTTAAATTAAAAAAAAAGTCATGCAATAAGTCATTATCAAGCTCAATGAATCCTCCAGTAATTTATTATATGACATTACTGGCACCATATTAAATAGTCCTTATACCAGAACAACATTAGTTGGCAGGTTTGTGTTTTCATTCTAGTCGTTATGCTAATAGTTGCCTTCTGAATTATCAGTCTCTATACTGCACTGTTATTTAAGGTTACAATTTTGTCCATCTATGTTTGCTTTAGGGATCATCTTTCAAGTTTAGTACATTTCATGGAAAGTAGGAACAGCTTGAGGAAAATATAGGAATTCTGGAAAAGAAATGTGTGATCCCATCTCATTCTGGAGAAGTATCTTCAAAAATAATTCAGTTTAGAGGTATTTGTCTTCATAGTTGAGAAAGACAGCATTGTATAGCCCAAAAAAAGATGGAAGAGGATTACACCTCACGAATCAAAATAACAAACTACATATGACCATTATCTAATCAAATACTTATTATACTTTCTAGTTTGTTTGTTTTTTAAAATATACACTTACTGAAGAAAAGCACTGGCAAGTAATTTGTGAGAAAAAAAAATGTCATCCTAGTGTCAAAAGAATTGTATGCTGTTCCCTGAAGATCCCTTCTTATGACAAAGCTTACTGCAATCTTTGGAAACGCGTACATACATACAATAACTAACAAAGCTTTAGTGAAATTAAGATACTGCAAGCACTTAGTGCTAAATTTACCTCCCGGGTCCTTGACACCATTGTTGCATAGAACTTCTCAAATATTCTCTCTTAAGAAAAAAAAATATTTTATAAGCATATTTGCTTCATGTCAAATACTTTTTCATTATTACTTTGAAGAAGCAATTTAAATCACTATTTTACACAAGTGTTCTCATTCCTTCTTCTGTGGATCAGATATATGAATTTGTTAGAGTGTAGTTATCCTGAGGTACAAAAGATGGAAGTCTAAATTTACCAATATCAGGAAACAGCTCTTTTCAGGATGGTTAGCTAGAGGACAGTAGCGAAATTTCAAAGAAAAACTACATTTGCACGGAGATTTTGCATCTTAGAAATGCAAGGGCTAAGAAAGCTCTTTCATGACATTGGTCACCCAGTTCTGATGGTGGGCTAGACATTAGAAAGGAAAGTGAAGAGTCTTAATTTTCTACCACTTGGTGCCTGGCAGTATGAAGAAAAAGATTACAAGACTTTGAAGAACATGGAAGGAAGATGAGCAAAGACATTCTAATGGTTAAACCAGGAGGGGGAAAAAAATAAAACAAAAAGAGTGGGAAGGGAGCAAGAAACAAATAATGAATAGTGTCAAAACAGGGAAAGGATGAAAAAGAGAAACGGAAAAAAAAAAAAAAGAAAGATAAATTAAATAGAAAAACAGGATAATCTATAACCATTAGTAAAAACTATCCTTACAAATCCAGTTGAAAATATATGTTGCTAGTAAACATGGAATACAGTGGAAAAGCATGCACTCTATCACTCACATACGGATGATCATCTAGTGCAGCAGCCAAGTTCAGATCAGAAAAAGATTTCATGAATATTAAAGATTTTTACCCACTGACATCTGTATTAGTCAGCAATGTTCCACATGATGGATATGTCTGTTATTCTCCTATGACATCCAGGGTTTTTTTAATTACTGTTTAGAATAACTATATAGACCCCATTAGGTCTGTAAAAGTAAACTCTCAAAATTTAGGAAATGCAAAACCAGAATTGTCTGCAAAAAAAAAATTAATGCGTACACAAATAGAGGATGAATAATGATATAGTTTCCAATTATACAAACACACATTTCCCATAAGATATCTGCCTCAAGGATTTTATGATGTTCAGCAACTAAAACAGAATTCATGTAGCAAATAAGGATTTTGTGCACAGAAGCCTGTCTTATTTGATGTAGTGCTCTGAGGATGCTTAATGAAAGAGGAAGGGGAGTATGAAAAGTGAACAGACAGTTCCATAGCTAGCACAGTGCGATGTCACTCTGGAGAAATCTGTCCCTACCTCTGCCACAAAGTTCCTATGCAATGCAAGGCAAACCACTTACTCCAAACTTTTCAGAGTTATTCACTTGTTATGCACCTTCATTTTCTTGACTGCTTGCATTTAAACACCCCACAGAGATCTGTGGAAATGTTAATTGAACAGAGGTCAGTGGAAACCCTACTTTAAACACATGAACTACTCCAAAACCTCAGGTCCTCCCTATGTAAAACTGAGCACTCAAAATTAGGAATGACTCTGACACGTTCAGTCTTCTTTTTCCTTTACCCCAAATCCTCATTCATAAAACAAAACTAGTAAGTGTTGTAAAAGTTAATATCAATGATTACAAAGTACTAAAATACTCCATCGAAAATAGCAGAGGAAAAAAAAAAAAAAATCTGCATTTACTTAAGAATTAGATACATACAGTAAAACAGACATCAAGCCATATCCAGAACAGTAAGAATTTTTTAAAGGCAACATCTGGTCCGTACTGTACAGAGAATGTATGGATAAGTTAGTTTTTAATTGATTGATTACATGCCATTATAACACATAAAAGTAACAAGGCTGAATTAAGTTCATGCTGCTTATTTTAACTCCATTTCCTAAGTTCTACGTGCTTAATTTTGCAATCTTAATTTTTCTCATATGTACTAGTGCAGACAGCCTTTTTTTTTCCTCCAAATTACCACAGTCTAATCCTGAATGATAGTTTTGTCATAATGGAATTATTCAGTCTATGATCTGATTGATTTTAGACCTTAAATACTGAATCTTAACACACGTAAATTTTTAATCCTTTAATTTCTCTATTCTGCCAGTAATTGATAAGGACAGTCGTACTTAGACAAGGTCTTAATTTAATCGCCCTGAAAATCAATTAGAAGGTGAAAAGCTTCCTTATATTATTATTATGAAAATTTCCTGATCAAATTCACAATGCAATCATAATCAATGCATGACTCTTCACACACTTTCAGTCAATACATAATTCAGTAGTTACATCTTCACCATTTAAAAACACAATATGGGAAGGAATTTGTATGTTAAAAAGCACGCATAATTTAAAGGCTCAGTATTAGTCAAACGCAACGTCTCCCTCAAGCCACCAGACCCTTTATAGAATTAATCTAAATAAGGGTCAAATATGAACCAGAAAGCATTCATTTCACTTGAAGTATACGTCACAAGCAAAAAGAGAACTAAACCTCTCTTCGCTTCATCCTTGCTGAAAACTCTCCATAGAGTCCAAGAATACAAGGAACAGATAACATTCTTCCTGTGCCTGTCCACAAACTGCTCCTCAAAATAGATAAATAATATAATACAAACAAGAGCTTGTCATGCTGCATCCCTTCAGGTCACTCTGAGTATCTTCTTGTAAATTAGGATCCTTTTGCGCATATGCAAGAAGGGTTGAGAAACAGACTTTTCTTCAATGTAATGGCACTTTAAAGGGTGAGGAAAAAATTGGACAAGATTTATGTATCATTTGAAATTAAGGAAGAACTTTGAAGAGAGAGGCAGCATCAAAAATAATAGAATTCCTGCCATGCTGCCTTGGACTAGCCAGTATTTTCCAAACAGATGCAGTATAACTGCACTGCTGAAAAAAAAAAAAAAAACCAAACCAAAAAACACAAGAGGAGGATTTAGCATGATTAGTCTAGATTAAAATCTTGACCAAGTGTCATTGTTACTACCTTCTGGCTCTAGCACAAACTGAAAACGTAAGAATTTAGAAATAAGAGACATTAGAAATTTGACATTTATTAAAGTCAAAGCTACAGGAATATTCCTTTTTGGCTGTTACTTCTTATCAAATCCCTTTCTTTAAAACTACTTTGGGTTACAAGTTCAATTATACCAGCAGATAAGAATCCTACAAAAATCTTACAAAGTACTGAAGTACCAGTGTGGAAGATCTACAATTGCACCAGCAAATGAAAAGCATTGGAAAGAGTCAGTTTTCTTTCACCTATCTCTGCGCCATCAGGCATTTGAGTCTGAGACTATCCAGAAGCATTCATAACATTCACTCTGAAAGATGAAGATTCATTTAACTATCATTTTTTTATGCTCAAACCTGCTTCAAGTTCTTTCTTTGATCTGTATAATTTCAGACTTTGCTTTAACTACATAGTCATAGTTAAATGCAATTAGCCTCCATTTAACACACAGTACATTGATCTCTCACATGCAAAACTTCCAAGAGTCGCTTGGCATCTTCCTCCACCTCCTTTTACCCTTTTTTTATTAAATAAACGTAATGCATTCGTGCAGTTCTTACCATCTAGCTTTTTCTCTATGTTTGTTATTTTAATCAACTTTTATTTCCCTAAATCTTCCTCCCACCAAGTCCTTCCACCTTGCACCTTTTCTTAGCAGCACACAAGCACAAAAGGAATCCCAGAAGATGTCCTGCCTGAAGCAAAACATAGTGCTTCTGTAACTGCTTATTTTCAGAGACATACATGAGGGTACCCACTATCCTTGCTGCACACAGAAGAGGCGCAGAGAACAGAAAGTCTCCTTGAACTTTCTCCTCCCCTTCTTTGCCCTTGTAAACACAGAATATAATCACACCTTTGGCTCCTTCAGTAAGCTGAACAAATACATGAGAATTCCATTCTTAATAAACTAGATACTGACTAGATACTAAAACAAAATAATATTTCTTCCACAGTCATTCTCATTAAATTAAAGAAGTATTGTTTGTGCAGATTCCTATACAGAGTTCCTGCATCAAACCCTATCAGCATTTTATCTGGAGACAAGCAAGAAAAAGAAACATCAAATATATAGGTATGCTTTACTGGTGGAAATTAATCTTGTATAAAATAGCTTGGTATGTAAGTGGTTGCACTCTCAGATTAGTTTATAAAAAATACAAACTTGGTAGAGAGTAACTATTTTTATTACCCTTAACTAAACACATGTGCTTTGAAATAATTGATAAAAACCTTTTTTCTCCTGCTAATTTTTAGGTTTGTCACCTACAGAGAGAATGTCTACTCCATTTCAAAACGGTGAATTATGTTTGCACAAAATTAATAGAAGCACCACTATAGCTGTGACAAAAGTGGAAGAACTGCTGTTTTACAGAGTCATGTGGTATATCTATAATAATCAAAAGACCTAATACTGTAACCAAAGCAGACAGCTGAAACTAACTACTATCCAGTCTGGGAAAGGGCTTTTCCACTGGAAACTTGATGTAACAATAGGAAAGCTACTGCTTTCACAACTTCCATAGTTGAGACTACTATATGCTCTGAAAGTTTCCATGCACAAGCAGAAAAAATTGGTTTTAACCACGCAGTGCAGAATGCCACACAGCACTGGCAAAAATGTACTTTGGCGCTAAAGCCAAGAAGATGCAAAAAAAATTGCAATTGCATGCCAAAGATTGTGCTGGGTAGTTGATCTGTTAAAGAGCAAGAGGTAAAGATGAGAAATAATACAAAAGGGGAGAATCTTTTTTTTTCCCACCTCTGTAGTGGCTACAATCAATCTTTTCTACAATAAAAAAGATAGAAAAAGCAGATACTTGATACTGATAGAAAGTATGTCTGTGCCTAACACAACCAGCTCATCTTAGTGAAAATATTACCCTTCTAACACTGGCAAGGTCAGCATCAGCTTGGCTTATTTGCTGCCTTAAGTCCCCATTGTGCATGTTCGAAATTGTTTTAAGTTGTTTTGTTCATAAAGCAGCACAGTTCACTTTGTTGTGCTGGATCACTCCTTTTTCTCTACACACAGCTACTCTTTCGCTCTCTATCTTTAGGCTTCTTGGGATTCGAAGGAAGGAATGTGTTTTTCAAGATGAAACTGTGAATTTATTTTAAGTGCTATGAAAAAATTCTACCTAAAGTGTCTGTGCAAGTAGTTCTCATGCAGAAAAAAAAAAAAAAGATGGTTCTTCTTATTGAAGCCAGCCACTTGATGGTGATATAGAAGATCTTTATCTTTCGTTCACAGAACATGAAAACAAGGGTTCAAATCATTCTTTTGTGAAAATAAGAGGAGAAAATAAGTTGGCATAAAAATTAAAAAAATTTCTAAGGAGAAGTCCTGTGGCGACAACCTAGACAGAAAGGACACAATAAAATAAGAGCTCTCCAAGAGCTCTTTAGTGTGTGTATCAAAAGATCCCTGAGATAGAAAGCGCTCCAGTCCTCTTCATCTTTTTAGGGTAAGGCAAATTTAATAGCATTTGCTGTAAAGTTGCATCTATAGATTAGGGAAACTACAGACTGGTCAACCTAACCTTTGACCCCAGGGACACTATGTAGGAGGTCATATGCAGACACACAGAGGGGACGACAATGATTTGGTACAGTCAACATGGATCAATAGATCCATGGCAAATTGTGCCCGAGCAACCTGATTTGCCTTCTATGATGAAAGGACTGGCTCAGCAACCAAAAGGGAAAGCAACATGTGTACCTTGGCTTTATCAACGGCTTCAACATGGTTTCCCATAGGATCTTTGCCATCAGGCTGGAGAAATAGATGGAACACAAGTGGACTATAAAAGTGGGTAAGAAATTGGCTGAACAGCAGGACTCAAAGGCTTGTGACAAGTGGCAAAAAGCCCAACGGGCAGCATTTATAAGGAACTGGTACTGGGACCAATTCTATTTAACAATTTTATTCATTAAAATGAATTCTGGGTGATGGGATGGAGGGTCCTATCAAAAAGTTTGCAGGCAATAAAAAATCGATACACTGCAACTCAGAGGATTCTTGATGGGCTGGAGAAATGGGCTGACAGCAACTTTGTGAAGTTCAACAAAGGCAAATGCAAGTCCTGCAATGCAGTTTTGGGTACTCTAGCATGAAAAAAAGATCTTGGTACACTTGAAGGAATCCAGTAGAGGGGCACCAAGATAATCAGAGGGACAAAATACACGAAGCATGAAAAGTGACTGAAAGAACAGGGTTTGTTCAGTCTTTAGAATGTAAGACTGGAGGAGACGATCTTGCCCTTCTTCAGTTACCTCATGGAAGGATATAAAGAAGACGGAGCTGTGCTTTCTTGGACCAGGACACTGGTCACTAATGACAGAATAAGAGGCAATAAACTCAAGTTCAAATACAGAAAATTCTGTATTTGAAAAATACAGAAAATTACCAAAAGTCTGGTCAGATTGGAAACTGGAACAGACTTCCCAGAAAGGTTGTGAAAATATCCTTGGAAATATACTTGACTACATATAGAGATAGAATTCAACCAAAGGCCTAAGCAGGTCTAGTGGGACTCAATATGAGAAGGAGGTTGGACCAGATGACTTCTCTTCCAATCTAAATTATTCTATTATTCTACAATTTAGTGATTAAAATTAATTTCTAGCCATTTCAAACCTTATCAGTAGGCATAAAAAGAAAGGCTGGAAAATATCTAGAGGAGAGAAAAAAAAAGAAATAGAAGCAAAACTTGTCCAACCGTGCAACCATCTCTCTTCGTAGAAAATTGTAAACCAGACCTGTACCTATACAAATTTCCTGCAGGGGGTGGGGGAAGGCAGCTCTTTCCTTCTATTTGTTAAAAGTTAACATCTTTCCCAGTTTCATTGGGTTAATCTGAGTTTATAATAGGATATATGTTTGGAAAACATTCTTAGAGGTCACAGAATCAATCCACTTACTCCAAAGCAGAATCAATTTTACCTAGGTTATTCCTAAACAAATCCTCATCTAACTATTCCTTAAAATCTGCAGGGTCAGAGCTGTCATTTTTTTTCCTCACAACAATGTATTCCTTTGCCTAACTAGCCTGTCTGTTAAAAAAAAATTTCTTGTGAGAATACAATCTGCCTTGCTATATTTTAAGCTTATTATGAGACCATTGTTCCTTTACTCACAGTAGACATGGATAAAAGTTCATTCTCTTCTTCTAAAACAAACATTTTTATATTCTGTAAGACCATCACCATCTCTCATTTTAGTCTTCATTTTTCTAAACAACCCCATTTTCTTCAGCCTTTCCTCTTACATTGTTTAGACCTCCAATCATGCTCATTTTCTTGGTATTCAGTCATAATGCATTCCATAAACTTCTTTTGGGATGCTGGAAAAGGCCTGTTTATTTGGCGTCATACACTAATGAAAATATTTGCGTCTTCTACTAACTATGAAATGTTTGTTCAAGATTATATGGAGTG
Source organism: Chlamydotis macqueenii (assembly GCF_036417535.1). Classification (NCBI taxonomy): domain Eukaryota; kingdom Metazoa; phylum Chordata; class Aves; order Otidiformes; family Otididae; genus Chlamydotis; species Chlamydotis macqueenii. The sequence continues at coordinate 76,102,054 of NC_141558.1, read as the reverse complement.
GAATTTGTTCTACATTACTGCAAAGAGTTCATTGTGATGAAGAGCTACAGTGAGATCAAACATTGAATGACCACAGCCATACTCAGCACTTCTGCTCAGAACAAATGTAAACGATGCTTGTGCAGTGTTCCATGGCAAACTCATTAAGAAATATCATTACTGGAAAGATTCCCCACTCTGAGAAATGCGTGTGTATCTGACTCAGAATTTGGCAGTAAAAACTCTAGCACAGTTTTTTGGTTTTTTTTAAATACACGTTTTTAAGACCACTTTACAACACTAAAAATGTCATTGTAAAAAAAGCTCTGCTTGTAATGCTGAATATATGAACATCTTACCTCATACAGTTATTTCCTAACTATTACAGAGCTGAATTTGCATTATGTAGAGGTTGGCAAAGGGTACATATTTCAGACAAGACCCACTGCTTTTTAAGTGTAGTATCCTATTTCAGAAAACTTCCAATCAAAGCAAGGCCAAACACAAAAATTTCTTCAGGGTGGACTGCATTTTGATCAATATTACATGAATAACTTTCTTTTTAAACAAGTAGCATCCAAGAGAAATCACACAAAAATAATACCTAATTCAACTGTTTTTAAAATATCATAGTCACAAAGAATCTTTCATCCACCTGAAAAAAAAGAATTCTTTTATCACCAAATAAGTAAAGGCTTCCCTTCTCATATGGTTATATAATTGTAACTCCTGATGTCAAGCTCAAATTGTAGTTTAAGCCACACATAAAGCATGCTTGGAGGATTTGTTTTGCTCAATTTCATAGAAAGAATATATCTATTATTTGCAAAACCCACCACAATGCCACAGAATTGTCAATGTTCAATGTTATAGTTGAAAAGTGGTCTCATTTTGACAGGTCAGGAGGAATGTAACATTCCACACACTCATCTTGCTATTCTGTCATTTCCTTCTTTTCTAGCACTTGAGTCACTCTTTACACAGTGAGCAGTTTCTACATACCCCTACAGACACAATGAGTTTGTCTTCATGGAGCCCAGCTACCTCCATAGAAAGGAGTCCAAAGAGCTTTCTTATTCATTCATCTGTCCAATTGATTGCAATTTCTCTCCTTTCTAACTATGATTGTTCCTATCCCATCAGCTCAGCCACAGACTTTCTGTTTGGCAATGGATCAATCAGAGGAAAGATTCAAAAAGTGAGTTGTGTAATCCTTGACTGTACTTTAGACAACTAAATTGCAGCCCTGAAACTCCTAGCTCAGATGTCACTGTACTCCAGGGACACTCAGAGTTCAGTTTTCAAGCAGTTGCTCTTTGGGCCTAGAAGTTCCCTTTTGAAACAACTCAGTTTGGCATCTATTTGCTCAATAAAACCTGGACACCAAACTACCCTTTATCTGTCCTTAGGAGCTTAATCCAGTACACTTGCTCTAGAAAAAAAAAAAAAAAACCAAACCAAACTATTGCACAGCTTTTTAACAGGATTTTCTATTAAGTTAAAACAGTGGCACTGTATCTATATGAAGGTATAGTATCCACCAATATACTCCACAGGGTGCACGTGTACTTTCTCAGTAACTCATGTTTTCAAAGAAAAATATGATCCTCTATTCTCTGTAAAACAAAAAGGTGAAGTTGCCTACCCTCAAGTGATATTTATGAGTTATGAATTCAGAACAGAAGGTAATGCCTCAAATTAGAAACAAACTTGATTCTAAGCAGGGCTCATTTACACAGGTCAAAATCCATACTTCAGTTATTTCATCCATTCAGGTACCTCAAGTCTTGGCCCTCAACCAAGGAGCAAAAGGGAATTGAAGAAAAACTCAGTTCATAAATAATATCTGTCAGCTAGTTGTTGATATTCACAGACACTTCAGCTGTTGAGCATGCTGTTTTCCACAGATTTAATTCCATGATCTCAAGGGATCTTCCTGTAAAAGCCTCGGTATGCCTCTGCTAGAAAGTATATGAAGATCCTAGCTTTCCAGAAGAGCAAACTACTCTAGAACACTTGTTAGTGGTGAAAGCCAGGTTAACAGGACATCATGCTCATTATCTTCATCCTTGGGCTTTTCTTGGACCTAGCCATTAAACAGTCATCAAAGGGATAATATAATTATAACTTGAATTTAAAAGATTTTCAGACACTCAGTTTTTTACAGGTCTCTGAACTTCAAGCTCGTCTATCTACACCCTGTATAATACAGACAGTACCTCCCCAGAGTAGTAGAGAACCACAACAGTGCCCCTGCAGCATTCTCACTCCAGACCAACAGCCACATCACATAAGCTGTGCTGACAAAGCAAACCACATGAAATAACTAATTTGTAAAGCCTTCTAGTCATTTCTAGAGGATCTTTTAAGTACAAACTCCTGTATTAAGTAAAATCTGAACATCAGCTCACCAAACCAGAATGATAGCACTTTGCTGTCTCATGGGGAATATGCAAAGACAAACATCTGAATACTCCAATCTCTAGAGTGATGGGAGACAGATGAGTTCCTGAGCTAATACAAGTACACTGGGTGTTCCTTTGCTTGGTGGTATTTTGATAGATATAATGAATGTTGTTGTATCCAAGGACTTCAAGGGATAAAAATAAGTATTAAAAATCAAGTCTGCATTGTTTTGGGAAAGGATATTACAGATGCCTAAAATACTTCACAGTTTGAAGAGCTGAGAAGTTGCATGTGAACAGTTCTGGCAGAAACAACTGTTTTCTTTACCTGACTTCCTCTCATCTAATGTGTACTCAGAGCACATCTTCCTGTGCAGCTGGAGGCTTTGTTATAGCCAGAAAGATGCTGCTTAGTTGTAGCCAGTGTTTATTGCCTAACTTTTTTTTTTTTTTTAAGGATGAATTTGGAAAATTTCCCAGATATACATCTGCCCCTATTACTTGCACCTTGGGGTGTAAGACCAGACAGGGAGGTACTGAGGACAACTGCATTTATTAGCAATGAATAAACTGATCTATCTTTTTCTAGATTAGCAGTGGGTGATCCCACACACACTAAGAAGTATCTGTCTGCTGACTGACATATACAAGCTGGCACACTTTTGTGTCAAAAATGTACACAGCTGCATGCACACTAAACCCATCCCATCTATAAAGCACAATTGCCAACTGCTTCTCTTCAGAGATGGGTAATGAGAGAGGGCCTCAAAAACAAAACAAGTGCAGAGTATAATTAAGGAATATTTTTTGTTCTCTTGTGTCTTTCTGAACTCTCCTGAATTTGTTATAATTTTCTTTCCATCATGTTTTGGAAGAAGGACTGATAATCTACTCTAAAAAAAAAAAGGATTTTTATTTCTCAAAATCTTTATTGATTTGTCAAGTACTTGAATTACACATTTCTAGGTACCAGTCTGATTTAACCTGATTGTTAGTCATTACAAGCAGATGTCTGGAAAAATTGCCTATGTTTTGGTTCTAGCTCTTCTCCAGATACTTAGACTAATAGCTAATCTAATAGAAAGATCACAATCCAAAGTAGCATAAATAATATTTATCCATACACCATTATCAGTCATCAGGTGAAAATATGAAGGGAGCTTCATCTTAACATCTTCTCCCAGCCTCTCTGTCCAAACTTTCTCAAATCACCTGAGCCATCTCAATAAGCCGTATGCAAGGCCTCAGTCTGAGCTTGTGGAGCATAACCATACCCCAGACTGAATCAGCACTTGGGCAGATGAGTGTTGGGCTTGCTTGGTTACAAACAGACAGGCATGTTAGCAACTCCTGTAGTGCAACACCCTCTTCTCCAGCACTCAGAGAAGAAGGAAATTCAGTGACAGACATAATTCTTTACCTGATTAAACTATTTAACTATACCACAGCGATGAGGCTGGCTGGAGCTCCAGAAGAAAAACTGCAGCTCACAATTCCTTTCATGTTTAGACCATTGCAACTGACAACAGAAGAAATACATCAAAGATTTTTTTTAACTAAATATACAGTAAAGGGTGCAAACTCTGATGTCAGGAAAACCATCAAGCAATTTGGATGAGAAAAGAAGCCCAACAGCTGTTCCTGCGGATTCCTGCACAGAGACAGGTTTTGCAAGTCAACACGGTGTCAATATTTAACTAACACATTATCACTTGTTATTTGACTGTCAGTCAAGTAAGCGCCTAGAAAGAAAAAAAAAAAGGAAGTTATATTCAACTTTAAAAAAAAAAATTAGATTCACTGGGTAATCACAGAGACACAAGAAGGTGATTTTTGTTTTAAACAAAAACTATTTGCACACACACATATTCACAAGTACCAAGTTATCTGTGCTCAAATATTCTTGCCAGAATTACCTGTGATGACCCAGAAGACAAGGGATGTCTGCTACTCAGTCATCTTCAAATCTCTATCATTCTTTTGGGTGTCAACAATGCTGCATGGTTTTTGCAGCCCTTATCTGTCTTAACAAACAAGGCTCTGTACCAGGTTAAGTTGTACCACTGTGGCGTGGCCTTTGCGCTATCAGCATGCCATCTAATGCTTGCTCTCACTGTTACCTAGATTCCTTTTGGATTTACCCTTGCTGCTAGCAGTCTCATGACTATAGATAGATAGATATAGCTATATATACATACACACACATACACACTCCCCTTTCATACACCTTTTTAAAAATTTAAGCCTTCAGCTCTGCCATTTCTTCTTGTACTTTTAAAAACTCATACTTCATGCACACCACTGCAGTATTTCACTTACAGACCTCTACAACATCTCAAACACACAACCAAGTTCATCTAGATATTTTCCAAAAAAAAAAAAAAAACGATGTCTAGATCTTTGCTTCATCCAGGAAGTGAAGATATCAGCAAATGACGAGAACCACAGAACATAGGATAATTAGTTTGCTTCAATCTGAAAAATGCCCAGTTCCAAAATAAATAACTAGCAAAAAAAAAAAGAGGCGATAATAAACAGCGGCCCAGAAACAGCAGACTTCTGTCAGATTGGCAGCTTTTTTCCTTTCCTTGACAAAGCAAACAGGACCACAACAAAAATGATCTGAATATGGAAGAAAGTGCTTTTTGAGTGCTCATGCAACCTCAGGAGTCCTCAAAAAGATACCAAATAAACCATGCCTTAGTATTCGACAGCATATTAATAAAAAAGTTTTTATCCCAGAAGAATAAATAAAATCCACTTATATTTACTACTAGGAAATTAGTCAAACACACACCAATATTCACCATCATGTACATCTCTATGTTCAAAGGCAAGGGAATACAAATCCCACATCCAACAACATTTTCCACAGGCTTTTTTATGTGAGAATTGAAATAGCCCATACATCACTAACAATCACATTATACTCATAAATTAACACCTACAGATTTTACCACGAAAACTATATAGAAGATTATAATAAATGGTAAAACAAATGCAGAGTGCAATTGGTACATTTTGTAAGTAATTTAAACTCATTTACCTGTAAAGTAAGTATTAGCAGGGAGAGTGGAGCTAGCGAATCTGTAATATCCATTTCCTGGGAAACGGATCCCTTTCATTACTTCTGTACTCAATGTAGCTAAAGATGAATCCATTCTTTCCACCTGGTAGATGGGAGAAGGTCCATTAAGTTCTTCAGGTTCATTCCAATTTATCTTTACCGTTGTGCTGTTTATTCCTTCAACACGAGGAACACTAAGTTTTCTTGGAGCTGTGCATTAAAAAGAAGTATCCAGGTATCATTGTCTATAACACTTGGGAAATTATCTATTGCACATAACATAATTTTTGCAAAACCTGCTGCTTCAGTTTCTGATCATCTTAAGAATAAACACAGATATCCACTGAAGCTTAATTAGAAAACAAAAAAACAAAGCAAAAACATTCTTAACCTCTCTAAGAACTTGCTCTCAGTTCCACAACACATACCTTATTTGTTTATTCAGGCTTTGAATAAATATCTCCAGTATTATAACCAAAATATTTTTTTTACAATCTTTAAGAATCTGAATCAACATCTTCATTAAAATATATTCGTATTCTTCCCTTGATTAGCCTCTCATGCCATACTCACTGTAAGCATGTATTTGTATGACTTTCAGCATTGGATTTGAGTGAAAGACTAAAGGAGAATCTGAACAGTTAACTCGCTCTTGTTACATCTCGGCAGTATGGTACATGACAACACAAGTCTTTTATCACTGAATTTATCCTCGTCAACAGGAGCAGAACAGCTATCCATCCACAACACTGAACGCCCATCAAGTTGTTTTCCTCATGGTGCATACACAAGACATTAGCATATGTTCAGATAATTATGCAGTTCAAGAAAATTATATTCTCTAACTTTTCTCCACCAACACTGATGCACAGTAAGACTCCATACAAGATTGTTTCCACTAAGGTACCAGCATAAGATAGTTTTATGTTACCACAATGATCCTCCTACCACTAAAACCAATACTTCAATATTCTTTTCAACATTCTGATAGCATTGGTCACGCTATACCTGAGTTATGAACACTTTTTTCTTTTTTTTTTTTTTTTTCTTATAAATACGGTACAGGAAGCCACTGGAGGGCAGCATGATCTGTTTGGATAATGGCATGATGGCCATACAGGTGGGAAAGAAATGGACCATTACTGAAACAACACAAGATGTCTACTGGAGAAGTACAAGAACACTCTACCACCTGTGGAATCTATATCCATCTTTTCCTTCCCCTTCTTTGCCTGATAAACAAAAGGACTTAACAACAGAAACTTCATTTGTACCCAGGAAATGAAATACAATGACAATTTGTAAAAATTACTTGTTCTCATAATGACATAGTAAAAAGCAATAAACGCCTTTCAAGAACAATAAAATTTGAATTAAAATATGGGCCTTCAAAATCTGACATATTACTTCATAGCGCAGAATTGTACACAGTGTGAAATCTTTAGAGAAGGAGAGATTGCTTCATTTAGAACGAATAACATCCTTTAAACATTCACGTATTTCCAAGATCATTAACATATTTTTCATTTTTTCCTATTTGCCTGTAGCATGTTGCTACTTTTTTTTTTTCTTTCTTCCTTTTTCTTTGGCCTCTCTCAAACTTGATAAATATTCTTTGAGAACGCAGGGAGTGGGGGAACTGGGAAACTGCCAACGACACTATGTGTTGTAAATTCCTGCTTAGGCATCATTTATGACTTCACAATCTAATTAGTATCTCACACTATAGCAGAAATTTACAATGTCAAAATTGAAGTAATGCAGCATGAGGTCATAAGCTTTCCTGCATAAGCAGGGCACAGCACTAATGAATTGTGGTATTAATGCACAAGTTTAAATAGAAAACACAGCTTAACAATCAAAACTTCACCTTTGAGGGAACAAGTGTACGTCAGCATTTTAAATGTGAACATAAGAGGGTGAGCCCTCCAGTTCAGCTTACTGATGGTAAAATAGAAATACTAAAATTCATTATTTCTAAAACACATACAGCTAACTAACACTTATGACAATAACTATATCTTCCTTTAAAGTCTAGTATTAATAAAGGGCAGTTACTTGGACCATAATTAAGGCATCTCTGATACCCAAACCTGAAGCTTTTATGGGGCTTATGCAATTAACTACTTAAATGCATCGTAACACTTGCTTCTCTGACAGGGAAGTATTGATTTTTTAATCATTTTCAAGTCTCCTCTAGCACAAATAAATGTACTACAGTTACAGTTAATGCACTGTGTACACGCATTAAACACTGGCATGACACAATTTATTATTTTGTGATATATGGAACAGAAGCCTACCCTTTCAGAAAGTAACATCTTTGCTATAACATTAGTATTTAAACTACAGTCTCATTGATGCTTGAGAATTCTTGTGCATCAAGAGAGTAGAATGCTGTGCATAACAGGTTACATAAGTTAAAAAAAACAAAACAAAACAAAACAGAAAACCTAACTCTGCATAGGAACATACAAGACTGAAAACAAATCTGTAGCACCAGCCCAGTAGGATACTAAATGCTGAAATTAAAAGTGTTCAAGACTAAAAGATACAGTATATATTTTCCTAAAGGTGTCACTGTGGTACCTGTAGCTACTTTCTGAAAGATGAATCAACTATAATTTTACCTATTTAATTTTTTTTAGTCATGTTCTGTCAAAATAATGAGTGTACTACATTTTAGTGGATTCAAAGTCACATTTTGTGTATTTTAATTATGTAGTTTTAATGCCTTGCTATATAATACATATTTAATATATTATAAAGCTAAAACAGTATTTAAAAGCCCATGATTGCTGCATGTCATTGTGTAGCAGAGGGCACAAAAAAAGACCAATAAAGACAGATGGTCCATACAGTTTAAGTTGAAGTCATATATCTAAATATAGATGTTGCTGCCCAGGTCATTACAAATAAGCCTTTCCCATGTGTGTATGCACACACATGTACACAAAAATGAAGTTGGTAAGTAAAGAGAAGTTAATTTTGTTTTATTTGAAATAATATCATTTTAGTTTTAGACTCAAAGACAGATGCCAGCATTTCGCTCTGAACAGATGGTAATTCCATCTAATAGTGCATCTCTGTATTAGTAAGGTCTGTTGTGTATACAAACAGTAATAAACACTAGGTAAGGATCAAAATAAATTTTAATTGTTGACATTAAATTCTGGCAGCCACAGTTCTAAGGATACAATACTCCTTTCTCAAGTCTGTCAGGTTTACTAATACAACTGCTAAAGCTTTTCCATGCTCTGCCAGATTCTTGTCCCAGGAATAACATATTTATGCTGTAGCTAAATTTAACCGGCTTACATACGTTTGAATAACTGCTGCTCTGTAGGTAGATATTTGTGTACCCTTCCACAGAAGCCTTCAATTAGCCATTCTGAGTCGTTCAGGAAGGTAACAGTAACAGAAAGTATACTTTTTTCCATTATTGTTCAGTTGAATTCAAAATGCATTAAACTAAAACAGAAATGTTTGGTAAATTTGAGGACAAAAACTTAAAGAAAATCTATTTTTTTTTTTTCATCTTGGAGTTCACTTTGCAGGTAAAGTTACATGCTTCACTATTGCTCATCCATTTCATTTTTGCTACAAGTTATTAGTCCAGAGGATCCAGAGGTTGCCATAGTATTTCTGGTATGCTCTTCTCTTTCTCCACACTTCACAATAGTATCAGTCATTTCAACAGTAAACGAGTCAAGAAATAATACTTATGTCTTCTGACAATTTTTTTATTCTTTAGAAGATTTTTTTTAGAGTCCATTTTGCACTCTTCCCAAAAAATAATAAAAAACACCCATAATGGACATCAAAAGAAAAATTAATAACATGGATATGCTACAATCATATTTCTTTAAAAATAGATGTAATACGCAGTATTTTTAAAAAATCATGAAAAATATATTGCTTCCACCATATGGGACAACCAACAACTCACCAACCGATTTAAGATGCAGCATATTGAGCTGACCATATGTTACAGTGCTGTTGAATGGCTGAGTGATTCATGCCCGTCACATTCTAGTATATCAATTAAAGCTCCTTGAAGTCTGCATGATTTGTGTCTCTGTTATTAAACCCTGCTAATTCATCCCACTTACACATCTGTTATAAATCTCTAGGAGTGCTGCATGATTCATGGCAATCTGTGAGCATGGTACAGCAAATTCTTCTCCTTGTAATTAACAGTAAATTGTTTTACTGCCATGCAATGAATTTTTCAGTTATATTGCAAATGAACTCCTAAATGCACAGTTCTTTCCTAAGAACTGACTTATATCATTAGGCAATTAAAAAGTATTGCTTTGAACCAAAAGCTTTTAATCAAGAGGAAAGCAACTTAAACATAGCTTTAAAATGTTCCAAATATGACACAGAAGGAAAAGAACAAACTGAGCTATTTTCTGAAGTATAATATGTGGTTGGTAGGGCAGAAGAAACAAATACCTTTTGAGTTCCTACTAATTTCCTGAAACTCAAAGAGCAGTTTAACTACAGCTTGAACACTTGGCAAGACAAGTTTGTGCAGATACCACTTATCTCAGAAGTTACTTAAGTCATCTGTCATTACGAAATTTCTCAGATTACTTTACACTTTTCTAATTGTAAAACAGTGTCTTTATTCTTGAAATAAATAATCGGATAATTAGCCAAGCTGAATCATCAGAGGATTCCAATGCTGCTCAAGTGTTCTTGTCAAAGGTGAAGCAAATTCATTTCAGCTTTGCCTCTGCAGCTTTCTGAAGAGGCTTTGATTTTTTTCCCTGCTACATTCTTGGCAGCAGCCTCAAATTCATGAGTCCATACATCAAGTCAGTAGTTTAACAACAAATGAAATTAAATTCAAAGAAGGGAAACTAATTGAAGGACAGCAACAAAAGTGTTTGGTAATGTGCTTTTTAATATGGCATGCCACATTTGCATGATAATTTTTCCTTTTTAGCATGGAGGAGAAAGTGACTAGCTTAATGAGGGATTATTCAAGACAGGAAAGAACAAAATGCATTCATAACTAAGAACAAAGATTGTATTATGAAACGGAAACAGGCAACTGCCGAGAAGTAACTGGATGATTGGTTTATGCATTATGAATAAAAAGGTAGAAAAATATTTATATTAGTATTCACTAATGACTATATATACAAGATTGTTGTAATTAAAATTATAAATTAACATATTAAGAGTGCTTGTTTAATCACTTTGGGTCCTATTCACAACGAAGAGACGTATGTACATGCATGCAAAACAATCTGTGTTTTCAGGCCAGCAGCAAATGGTCCTCGTATTTCTCTTCAGTAACAAAGGAAAATACACATTACTTATTACCTGTTTAATGGCTATTTTAAAATTGAGGCATAGCTTTTTGTAGAAAAGCAGCCTATGACAGGCATAAACAAATGCTGTATTGCATTGACAAATGGGCTGAGGCTTTTGAAAAAAGCTTGCACTGGACCTTATTCATGAATGGAAAAAATGGACAAATTACTCAGATTAAAGGGGTAATCAAAAAGAAAATGACATCAAGAGTGTAAGACAGCCCAGAAAGCCCACCAGTATTATTACCCCAGCAAACCCAGAGGCAACTCCAAAGCCACAAATACAACTGCTTGAGAAGTCTGCCAAGAAGCCAGATGCAGCTGGTGCTAGAAGAATATCTTCTACAAATTAGCTTCTGAACCCTGTAATTGCCACCAAGAGCAAAGGATCAGGAATACAATGTGCTGGGGTAAATAGCAGCAATCACAAAGCCATATTTTGGTACGTCTTAAAAAATGCTTTTAAAATGAAGTTTAAAAAAAAATGAAGGGCAAAAGAAAGACGAACTTAACTACAAGAAACAAGTTCAGTCACACAGTATTTAATGAAACATAGTTGTATAGATTGTTTAAGGCACTCTATCTGATTTGAGAGGGGTAGAACAAGCAAGCGTACTATTCCAAGCACTCACATGCCTAATTTCGTCCTGTTGAAATGACAGAAATTACTGGGAATAAAAAGATGTTTCTCTGCCTGACTGAAAAATTTGGAAAACATGCATGTTTTGTCTTGGTAGATGCTGCAAAGAATAATGCAAGTAATTCACAATTTTATGCAAATATAACATTAAAAAAAAAACCCAAAACCAAAAAACTACTTTTAAGGGACCAGGTCTTTCACTAGTACCAGCTAGTATAGTTCTATACATTTCAAGGTACCAGCTCAGAATCCTACATGAGATAAAACCACACAACAGAAAGCACTTTTGAAAATAAAAAATAAAAAAAAAAAGCCTAAGACTAGTAACAACAGGCTGAATGCCATTCTCAAAAAGAAACAGGAATTTGAACTCAGTAGAATTTGGAGAAAAGAAAAAAAAGTAAAACATGACTTTAGGTGTTGAGATGAAAAATGTGTAATTGCTGTTCAGTATAGCTTTCAGTTACAGACATGCAGTTCCATTTGATGATCTTGGAGTAGCAAAGACAAAAACAAAGCTCAAATTTAATTCTAAATTTTCAAACCAAGTATTAAGAATGAACTTTCCTCGTCTATCAGCCAAGGCTTTCAATAGCATGTGCACAATAAGGCAGTGCATAAAGAGTATTTAAAATACCATAAGGATTGTGGAAAGTGCATCCTTAGTTTAATATCTTAAATACTGATCAAAAAAGTATGAAAGTTTTTAATTATTTGAGTCTATAAAGCCAACTATTGATGTATTTTTATTTGAATATACCAAATTGAGGTTTTGCTTCTGTCCAGCCACCTTCTCTGAGTACCAGACATGTTAATTCTCTTCTTTCATTTCCTTGACATGCTTGCTTTCATCTTTCATCCCAATAGTGCATTACCATGTAACATTGATCTTCCAAGACTTTTTACCATTCTCAGAGCAGGTCATGCATCAGATGTACCTGTGCAAGTTCTTTTATTTATCACACCTGTTCTTCCTTCCTGGGTTCATATGCATTTGTGATAGCTTCCACTCAGCTTTTTAATAAAATAACTCAATTCTTATTAATTCTATTTTGTTTGCTTCCTCACATTCTTCTGGCTCAGTTATCTTCTTTCATTACCATTTACAAATATCGTGGGTGTATATATTGGTGAGGAAGAGATTTTCTGCCAGTCTGGCAGACACAAGGACATATGGCTGATTTTCATTTTCTTTCACTCTCCTCCTTCAAAGCTACTCATTAAATATCCCTGGTACGGATGCCTATACTGAATCAGGTTAGAAGGGATCTACTTGTTATGTTTGCTTCTTGATTATTTAAAAAATTTTAAGTTATATTCGAAAAGACTTCTAATTGAAAGACCAGCAAACATTCCGATGCTTCTGCTTCCTCAGGTCTTACCCGTAAATTCTGCCCCTGACTGCAGAAGTCTCTTTTCTTTGTCTTTTAAATCCTCTCTCAAAACCTCTTACTTTTCTTCCTCAGTATTTTTGTTTCTAATGATTTCACGCCCTTGTTTCTGCCCTTGCTCTTATTTGCTATGTTACACTGTATAAAAAAAAAAAAAAAACATGTTGCCAGAGAAAAAGAGTGACAGATTTTGAAGAGTGTCTTATTCTTGTAGCTAGTTTTCAAATTAACCTAATGGATATGAACAAAGCTTAAAAATTACTTGAGACTTCTAGTGGCAAATTCTAGAAGGCATTGGCAATTCTGAAAGCAAGTCTGTTCCTAATACCTATCAGTTGGACATGTCAAAATCACAACCATAAAGGTACCCTTTGATTTAAATGCTCCACGTGATAAATTGGTATACTCCACACATGGAAGGAGTAGAGATGGTTTTCCATTATCGTCCTCAGGATCAGAGGAGAAGAATTAGTCTAATTTAGTACAACCTCTATCTCAATTTGGAACACAATTCAAAGCTCCTGGATTGTGTTACGATGCAAGGGGACCATCATGCTGGAGCACATTTCAGTCGAGACTTCCTCCAAAAAGCTCCCTTTGCCAGGGCATGGAGAGGGACTGGCGTCCAGCCAGAGAGGCTGTCTCTGTGCCAGGGAGACATTCCTTCATGAAACAGAACTCCTCAACAGTCCTAGAAAGGCAATTCTAATTTCATTTTGCACCGTTCAATGACACAAAAGGATATTAATGGATTAAGACTTGATCATCTATTTTTACAAATGACAGGGACTGGTTTCTCTTAACTTTGTTCCAAGTTTGAACTCACTTTGATCTAAAAGTCATCACATAAGTAGTGTTCCTTTTAAATTTTCTTTGGAAACACAGTTTTACAGAATTTCACAAAATGGAACATGCATACACACACAAATAAAAACTAGATGGAGATTATTAAGCAATTTTCTCTGGAAATTAAAAATCTGAATGGTGGAAGATAAAACTGAGTGCAAAATGTAAGGGGTTTACTCTTTAGTTTGTCAGATTTTAAGATGTTGCATTAACATGCTTTAAAAATATAAAATGAACCCGATACAGGACTGATACTTTGCTTTCAAGGCTTACAACAGTAAAAAGGAAAATGCTACACTGCAAAACAGCTAATAAATTGGGATATGTCTGTTATTCTATTTTGTATTCTCCTGTCTTCTCTAATGTGATAGGTCTCTAAGTATTAGGTCAACCAAGGAGGAGATGGTCATAAACAAGCTGGCAAGCATAACTAAGATACTGTTTGAGTCTTTTAATAAATGTATAAATGCAAAGTTGGATAATTTGTAGTAATAAGGTGTGCTGTTTAGGCCATATTTGTTTCTGTGTTATCAGCGCAGACTGGAATGCTGTTCCTTGCATGGCTGTGTGGTATGGGAGAAAGTCATATTCATACAAGCAGGAGGCTCTTGTGATGGCCAGCTTGAAACTTTAAGAGGCGGCAGTACAAGGAAACAAAATACATTTTGAAATCAGCAATTCAGCAAGAGAGAAGACTGACAGCAACCTTTGCCCACAGAAACACAAAGACAATACGGTGAATCAAGGAACAAACGATCAGCCTTCCACTTGAGAAAAATGGTAAGGCAATTAAATAAATAGAAAGATGAAGAACAGAGGATAGACTAGAGGTCATGTCCCAACAGTTTAAATTCCACTTCAGGTCATGTATATAAAGCTTCCTATTTACTAGCTCTGGACAACTTGTTATTCCCTGTCTGGAAGCTCCTATATCTCTTCGTTGATTACACAAAGGAGCTTTGATGGAATTCAGGCAACTGAAATACAGCCCAAGGAGCCTAGAAAACGTTCTGCACAGCAGAAATTTTCACGTTTTTTCCTATGTGAGTCCAGATTATGTAAGAGAGATAATTTCAAAGATCATCATCGCAACATTCACATGACAATACCACCAATTGCTTAACTGAAAATGCTAATATTGTGAAAGTAATGAATGTGTTTCAAATGTCTATACAAAAGGAAACTGCAATATTAAGCACTCAAGTCTCTTCAGGTGACCACCAGTATGTCAAATAGCATGGATTTTGAGCTTATATTTATAGAGAGCTGTACCTTATTCCATTAATAGAGACTTGTGAAGCTGATTTTCCTAACAATTTCTCTTTCAAAACCCTCTCGATCCTCTGATGTCCAAGCAGGAAGTTCATGCCAGTCTCTTCTTCAAAGTAAATACAGGCTTTTCTCCATGTCTGTTCTGTACTGATGCTTATTTTCTCCTAAATTTGTAGAAAGTCAGTACCCTTGAAGTCTGTGACATATGTGCTTGAAATTAACTCAAAGACTGAAAATTTATTAAGGTGCACAGGCACATATATGCAGTTTCTTAAGCACTTTTTTCCACAGGAAAGTATGAGTATACATATCTACAAAGCAAAATCTCATAAATCTCAGGGGCTAAATAAACAAAGATTTTCAAAAGAGCAGACCTAAAGCATATATGTTGCTTCCAATTTAGACACACAAATACAACATTTACATATGTTAAGAGTTTAATACAAAACCCAAGAAACTCTCCCTTCATGGGTTAAGCAACACATTGGCACAGCACGTGTATTTTACATGCCCTGTCAGGCAAACATGACACCACACTAAAAAAATCCCAACAACTTAACAACTTCTTAGCATCACAAATGAATGAAAGGGTTCAGCCACATTTCTGTACAGTTACAGTTTACATATATAAATATCCATAACTCGCAATTGAGAGAGCAGTACACAAATCCTATTGCCATAATAGTGTACCTTAAATCTTCATTGAAAACATTTTGGTTTTAATCTGTCAAGATAAACAAATAATAATTAAGCAAGTCACTTTGTATTAATACAACACCTACCCCTGTCACTGTGCATCAAACTACGATCTTCTTAATAGCATTCATTAGTAAACTGTGTGTCAGTTCGTACTTTGATACAGATTGTTTCCTTACCAGCTGCCAAGGTTTGCCCGATGCCTGGCCCACTGGTTACACAACCGATTTGATTGCAGAGAGTAATGGTAAAGTTGTACATCCTGTAAGGTTTTAATCCTGTCACTACATAGGATAGCTCATGAGCCTCAGCTATATGCAAAACCTGCAAAGCAAACAGATTGGAAGATGACAGTTGGTTAATAATGTTTTCATTCCTATTAATGTTCAGTAATAAGAAGCTTGTCTCTGAATTTGCAGGTTCCTTCATTTAGATGTGGAAAAGCCCGCAAAGACCAACTGAGGGAGAGGATTATTTTGGAGAATCTGAACAAGCCAGGATTTAGGTGATAATACTTCCCATCACACTGTTTTATGAGGTAATAAGCCAGTTCCTGAGTGGATAAATGAGGAAACAAAGTTATTGCCTCATAAAACTGTGTCGTGGTGCAGTTATCACTACAAACAGCGGAGATACAAGCCAGATGACGAAGATGACACTGTTAGGTGGTGAAATCTGACCACCATTGAATGAGTGACATGATTAACATGCATTAGGAGGGAGGGAAATAACTAATACCTACAGACATTTGAATCTGCTTTACTTTAACATTACTTTAAACTATCAGACAGACCAGAACTGAATCAGCTGTTTTATTTTTGATGACTTCTTTATCAGATGTTTATTTAGATTAAAAAATCTTGCAAGCCTGTGACTAGAAGCAATTTACATTTATGTATTGTCACAACAGCCTCAGGAGTAATAGTATCCCCACTTCATAGACAAAGAAACTGAGGCCCATCTGTGGTACCACTGAAAGAAAAAATCAGCTCAGAAATGTGAAATACGTCGTCAGTGCACGAGATCCACTCCCACATTCTGATTACCTATCACCTTTCTTTGCTCATTCGTAACCTTTTAGCTTACTATTACTGCCATGGTATTCGTTTGCCAAACCTAGTCACTCAAAAATTCCAACAGTGTTTTTAAATCACATATTCAGGTTTTATAAAGTTGGTTTTCTGGTATTTTAGGTTTCCCCACTTCAAAGATTTGTCCATTATCCAGGAAGTCAGACAGGTGACATTTTCGTAATGAAAATGTAGATTCCTACAAAACAACATAGTTTTAAGCACATCAGCAAATATAGCAATAATACAGAATGAGAACATGCAAAGATCAAGGCAATTTAAATGTTATTGCTCAATTACACCCGCTACTGAAAAAAGTCAGCTCAGGAATACAACTTAAAACCTGAAAGTAGTGTATAACACTACACCGCACTCAAGAAAAACTAATAGGTGAAAAAGTATTATCAGAGGATATAGAGCAAAACAGGGAAACAATTCGCCACAACGTCAAGGAGGACATCAGACTTTATTAATTTTTACTATTGCCAGTTAGGAAAAACTTAATGTAACTGACAATAATACCTGGGAAAAAGGTGGTAAGAACCTTTGTTCCGTCATCAAACTGATGCTGTATCCCATCACTTCTCCTCTTGCTAAATCATCTTCAGGTTTTTCCCATGACACATTGAGGGAATATGGCGAAAGAGGGAATACTAATGGAGACGGCATGAACACTGGGGCTAAAATCAAATTAATACCATAACATTCATAAAATCAGTGAGCAATGTGTGTAATGCAAGCTTTCTCATTGTATTTGTAAAAGATCATTTCAGATAGTCTTTTCTTTTTCTTTTTTTAAACCTTATTTCAAATTTAACAGGAATTTTCAGATTATTTTGATAGCACATAAAAAGTATCTCACCCATCATTCTCCTGTTTTCTACTCTGGCCGTGAGTGCAGAATAAAATTGTGTCTATGCCTTCAAAGAAATACTAATCAGCACTAAAGTCCTAACCCCTGTAGCAAGTAGGAAAGTACATACAAATGGAAAAGTCTTAAAGAAAAACTTCATGCAACTTGGGAAAAAACTGATAAAAGCAAAAAGTGTTCAATACTTCAGCATCTTAAAAGCAATTTTGTTTGCTAGGCCAGTTTGAAATTAACATGTCTCTCACTTCTTACAAAACAGTTCCCCTGTCTTCCATAGTAAATCTGTAAAAGGATTGTTTGTACTGCAGCTAAATCCCCACCTGATTACTCTGTAATAATAGGATGCCAACTCATAGCACTTCTGCCACGTACAAACAACCACACTAATGGACCTCTTCCCAAACACAATTTAACACTTTTATAACATATAGTATTTAAGAACAGATAAGCACAAAGACTCATTTTGAAAGTGGAATTCATTTAGCCTGCTGTTTTGCAGGAGCAAATGACTGAGGACATGATTTTCAAGCTGATAGCAAACAAAAGCATCAGTGATGTAATGGCGATGTTTAATTGCAAAACTTAGGCTCTATCAGTCTAAAAATCTTAGATTTCTTATGAAAACATTGAAATAAATATCTATTATTTCAAACAATAGGTCAAGCGGCAATCCGTTTTGAAGATCTGAACAGACAGGTTGTAATAAACGCCGTTGCAGTGGTGGCTACACTTCTGAAAAAAATGGTCCATATTATGACACTCATCCTCCATAAAAGCGCATGAAAAGCTTCAAGCACTATACTCTTGAAAAGGTAATCCTCTCAAGTTCTTCCAAAAAATTGCTTTCTAAACAATCAAAGTCTCAGTTCAGGAAAACTCATTAGAAGCTCCTTTCTGAATATATGTACCTTCTTGGAAAACATTCTCAATTCACACCAATATGCACATGTATATTTGTGACAAATCCAATCTCTTCTCATGTTTTCTCCCTTTAAAGAACATATAAATAACAACTGGGAAAATAGTGAAGAATTCAAATGATGCTTGGTAGATTTCTCAGTCTCATAGTTTTGAAATTTATTTTTTTTTTAAATCGACTGGGATTATTTTCCTCAAGAAAATAATTTTATGGTGAAGAGAATGTTTTTGCTTAACATGATAAATTCTGAGATAATCTGACTTATCTTTAGTTAGTTAAATATGATAAATTGTCCCTATTTAAATCATTACTAGAAATAATTTATTGAAAAATAATTAAGAATGCATTCTAATTTAGTTTTTCCTTTCATTTGTATCAAACAAATTCAAACAAATATTTACCAGCCGCTCCTGTTCGTCCTGATATCCAGTCTGAAGATACACTACCTGCCATGTTTACTGCTAGCACATAAAATTCATACTCTGTGAATGGCTCCAGATCAGTGACTATGGTACTGGACTGTGGTGGAGCCAGGGCATTTTCATTAGGAGACTCCATAACAGGTTGAGGACTGAGCCATCCGCTGCTTTGGAAAATACGAATTTCAGGAGGAAGAAAGTTCCCAGATGTTTTTAATTTTTTTCTCATGTAAAGTTCATATCTTATAATTATGCCTAGAGAAAAAAGAGCAAGCCAGAAAAATTAGTGCATTTAAATTATTTCTAGAGTTCTACTGAAATATCAACAACAGTGTATTTAATGAGCTAACAATTAACCAATCAATCAACATCAGAGAAAATATAGCATACGAAGTTTTCCTCATTTCTGTTATTTTCATCCAAATGTTCACTTTGGCATTTCTTGCATTACACTGTTTATTTTCCCCTTTATGCAATTTTGGGATTTGAAAACAAATGGCTCGATCACAGTATGAGTTCTTCCATCCTCACTGAAAGATGATATCCTAAAGTTCTGATCAAATGTTACTGGAAATTACTTCAGGCCTCTGATTTCCAAAGGGATGTTTAATTATATTTTAAAATTATTTTTTATTCACACAATGGGTAGTGAATTTTCAAGGGACAGTTTAATGCTAACCTTTTAAAACACACTACTGGATAGGAGATACGTGTGTGTTAGTTTTCCATCAATGTAAATCTTACACTTGCAGAAAGGTCTCACCACTTTGGGAAAGAAAAAAACTTCAGTATTGTGGTATGAAGTGATACATGATCTAGGCTGGATCACGGAAGCAGTTTAACTGTAGGAACAGAGTGTAATAAACCTGACCAGAGATTTCCCAAACGGAAAAAGATGAGAGACATAGCAAAGCCAGGAGATAGTTAATTATCATACAATGTATATATTTGGGGCTGTACTCATGCACAGAACTGAAGAGGTGGCTTGGGAGAAAAGGTTTCTGTCTTTGGAAAGACCAGGAATTGGGACCAGACATCAAAAGAAATATAAGAACATTGCTTAAATCTGCCTGTGCTGGCAATTAGGTGCATGTAATGGCTATGAAGTAAACTATGAAGAGTACATGCTACAGGTTGAGGGACAGGTACTAACAGCTGGTATCATGAACTGCCCCTCTAAATACATATAGGCATTCTTCCTGTCTAATCTGGTAATAGCTAAGATGCTTGAAGAGAAAGCTGAGCTCCCTATACACAGATGCCCATTTTGTGAACAGATCAAAATGCTTGTTTTCACACGCACAAATACTGGTGCACGTAAGTGCAAGTTCACAAAGATCCACTACACACACATTAACAGATAAAGCGTTTACCAGTAAAATCTGTGGCATCACAAAAGTATCCTACAACAGCTGCTTTCTCAGTTTCAAAAACCTAAAATATTATTATGGAAGTTAGACCAGCAACTCTTGGCAATCGCCTAATCCCTAACAAAGTTATACTGGTAACAGAATTAGTTACCACACATGACTGATGGTTTTAAAAACAGACTTCTCTGTTAATTCTTGGATTATTTTTTTTCCATAACCATTATCTGCTTATTTATTCTTTTTAAGGCAATATCACCACATCTGTTGGAACTAGGCGATCTGGCAAATTAGGAAAAAAATTAATTTTACTGTAAATGTTTAATTACAAATGTGATTTTTGCTGCAGCAGATGCCACTAAGGGCTAAATCCTGAACCCAACACATTCAGTTGGAGTTCTGGACTCCAAAAGAATGAAACATAGACTTTGAGGGTACATTTAGTGGCAGATAGGCAAATTAAGACAATGTCTTTCTTCATTCTCAGTTTATGTCACATGGGTAAGGATCTTCTAACCAGATCTGAGAACATACTGCTTCTTTGCAAAATCTTTGACTTAGAAAAAGTAAATACGATGTCCTACCATTTAGTTTCTCAGGTGGTGACCATTCCACAGCCAGTTCTGTAGAGCTGATGGTTTCTATTACTGGTGGGTATAGCCCTTCTGGAGGAGCTTGTGCAGTAATTACTGTTACTGGCTGACTCTTTAAGCAGCCTCCACTAGTACAAGCTTGCACAGAAAAAACATACTTCGTAAATGGAACAAGATTCCAAATAATTGCTGAAGTTTTTAAGCCTTCATACTGACCACAAGGCTGAAGATCAACCAAGCTAGCACAGGTCAAAATGTATTTCTCTATGGGCCCAGAGTCATTGGAGAGGCTTGTCCAGTAAAGTAAAACAGAGTGGTGACTAACAGGAAAGACAGGATTTAAATGCAAGCTTCCCGTAGGCATCCCAGATTTTGTTCTGTATGTCACTGAGGCACTTCTAGTAAAACCGTGAACATTGCTGGCTCGGACATAATAGGAATAGAAGGTATATGGAGATAACGTGGTATCGGTGAAGGTCTGAACACCTAAAATAAACAGGTGAGAAAAAAATTGTATCAGTCTAACACATTAAAAGTAATCTTAGTTTGCATACTTGAAGTCTTTCCAACCCTAATCAAAGATGTAATATATTCATGCCTGCTTGCATGCTTTTCTTGACATCATTATGAACATTGTTACTTCTCCATTTTTTTTTTTAACAGGGAGAAATTTTTCTCTTTTCCCTTTATTATCTTTCACTGCACACTGGCATCACTAGAGAAATAATTTTTCCACTGAATTTCTCCTAGTTCCCGCTTTAATAAAAAGATTAACACAATTATTTTCTTATTCCTCCTTTGCTTGTAAATAACTATTTCAAATGTAAATCAGTATCAATATTAGTGGATCTGATTTAGGGAAAAAACCCCAAACCATTCTGTAAATTTTCACACCTTTGTTTTTGATTCAATTCATACTGTAAGACCAAATATTTTACCTTTCTGTGCTTTCACTTCCTCACTTCTAAAATAGTGCTTAATAGTTCATTTGTAAAGCATTTGATCTTGGATGAAAAGGGAAAAAGAAGGGTAAATCATTATTAAAAAGGTATATCCAAAGCCTATATTTACCTTCCTCATCCCCTAATTCCCATTACTCTAGATAGCTTTTTAGCAGCCATGACCATGAAGAGCTCCTAGGTATAGCCCAGAAGCAGTTACACATCTTAGTCATCACAGCACAGTATGAATTTACATACAACCACACCACCATACATCATTTTGCCTTAAGAAATAGTGAACATTGAGTAATATATTACATGCCAGAGCATAGATATTCAAACTTTTTCAAAGCTAATGGAGAGGACACAGCTATTTCTAAGTCCTTCTCTACATCTCCACTAGCAAGCCAGCCCTAAGTACAACTTAAAGAGGACCACAAAATTATTCGTATTGCTAGATGTTCAACCCTTGACATTGTAGTACAAAAGCAGCAGCGTCAGCCCAGTAATTGCTTACAGCACTTCAGCTACCTATAGCGATCACAAACTTATTGCTGGAGTCCAGTAATCTCATCTTCATGCCTTTCAAGCCCTGGTACTTCAGACAACATTGGAGAACGGCTCTGCACCAACCCCCAAACCCAGCCTGTGGAACAGACACGGGCTCTAGGGACCCTAGGACCAACCCAGACTCTAAGGCCCCAGGTCTAATGTTGACAGCAAGCACATTACTTTCCCCTTTTCAAGTACAGGGATCAGAAGAAGCAGATCACCCAGAACACTAATACTATCTGCCAGAAAAGTAACCAGTACCATCTCAACATTACAAAAAGTTAATTCAGTGTTGATGAACACCTGATCACCAGATGGTAACTTTACTTCAGTAGGAATATAGTAGATAAAATCAGATAAAGCCAAAAGATAGAAGGTTCTACATTTGTCAGGTGTACAAATCCACCAGTTATTTAGCTACATTTATAAATAATTAGAACCAAAGTGATTTGGAGTTAGAATCGTAAATAACTTTTGGGGTTTTTTTCACATTTTAGAGCAAGTATTTAATTTTATCCTCAAGACAAGGATTGGTATCTCCTGTGCCTATGGTTTCCCAGAGCAGTTCGGAAAACATTGTTTTAATTGGGCATTCTGCAACACTATCAGCCAGATCACCAGGCCGATTTAATTTTCCTTGGGAAGTTCAATGTTTCTATAAAACTCTTATATAATCATAAGATAATGTTCATCCAGTTGCACTCTTGGGGCATTTCACAAGCATTACAAATTCAACACTATACTGAGAAAAAAGTAACATTATCAAAAGTTCTGACAGCATTAACAACATATTCTTGATATTCAAGTACCAGCACATGATTTAACATCATTAATCAAGGGGATTGTCAGGTAATGTTAAAAATGTCTTTTGAAACCAAAACTGTGTTTTTGCAAATTAATGTTTAATTAAGTAGCAACAGGCTAATGTCTCGTAATCCAGCGAAATACATTCAGATTTTTTCACAATCTACAAAGTATGTAGGTACAGTCAAGAAATAACATCCTCAGTGACACAGTCTGAGTTTCAAGCAGATTACAGAGCACAAATCTATGACAACAAAGTATAATAGCTTTTCATTTTAAATTGATTCATATTTTTACTGAAGTTAGGCTTTTAAATCAAATTAAGGAATTGGCATATTTTCTATTAGTTCTCTAAACTATTAGTAATGTTTGTTTATTTCCTCTCAGTCACTTAGTCCCATGCTTACATGGGGTTGCATAGCTTTCCTCACAGTCTGTATCGCAGAGTGTGCAAATTCACAGCATAAGCCACAAAGTAATCAACTGGAACACAGCAGCATGCACCGGAACATAAAAACGCCAGGTGCATTCCAAAGGATCTGTGCTTCCATGGAATAATAGTCTTTTTTTTCTCCTCCAGGGTACATGTCAACAATTATAAAGACTCAACTTCTGCAAAATATTAATGCTTCATTGGTATGAAAGTCCAACAACCTAAATAAGCTGCTAGTACAGAAATAAAATCTTAGTGGTATTAAACCATATCTGTCTCCTTAAAAAAAAAAAAAAAAAAAAAAAAAAAAAGAAACCACCACAACAAAACAAAAAAAAAACCACACCAAAAACTCCACAAAAAAACCAAACAAACAAACACCAACAACAAAAAAAAAGGCCAACAAAAACAAAACAAACAAAAAAACCACAAAAAAAAAAGACACCTCACACACTTGTGTGCCATATATACACAAAACCAGGATCCAAATCCTTTTCTTTGGTAAGAGGACCAACAGTAGCACAAAATGGCCTCTCCAGCTGGAACAGAGTGACAAATCCTTGAGGACTGTCTTCTGAGGATCCCTTTGCAAGCCTCAACATGAGAGAAGTGCTGCTGCTAAAGGCAAATCAGGAGCTACACTGATAGCTTAACAGAAGGTGCTAAAAGTTAGAGACCACAAAAAGCTTTCCCGATCTGTTAACAGTTTAAAACCAGGAGGATGAAAAAAAGTGAATTTAAGCACATTATGGTCTCTTCCATTCACGCTAATTCTTTCTCTGGGACTTTGCCTCTTTTACATTTTGGAGTCTGTGTACATTTGTAGGCAATACTTTTGGTGAGTCAAAGTTTTACAGATTAAAAGTAAAAAATTACCAGGCATTTTGGATGACTCTGTTTACCACATTTTAGACTGGAGTATTCATTTATTTCAAACTAAATTAATAACACAGAACAAAAACTTACTAAAGGAAAGCAGAATAATGTATTCAAAATCACAGAGAATGGTGACAGAAACGAGAAATAATTAAGAAAAATTGTACATATATATAGCTATTTACACACAAAATCTCTGCTGTCATCTTCCTATAAATACTTACTATAAGGGTAATAATCTTCAGTTGTATGAATTTCAGCCTCATCCCTATACAGCTGGTAAGCAAGCCTGTTAGAATTTGGAGAGTCGGGAGAACTCCACGAAAGACTGATAACAGAGGAATTGAGAACTTCTCCTGTAGGAGGAGGTTGCTGGAATGGAGCTAAAACATACACAAAACAGGATGTAAAAGTGAGGGTAATCAGTAATCACTCAAATGTAAATAAAAATGTAAACAAACTGCTAAGTTTTCTTCAAATAAAAATTATCAACTAAACATATTGTCTCTCAGGCAAGACATTAATAGACCAGGCTGATCCATGCAAATGCTCTCCAAAGATTTTTATCCAAGTACATAAAACAAATTTATACATTTTAAAAAAAATAACAAATAAACTTAATCCTCCTCCGCCTCAAATTAAAGCAAGTACATCACAATTTCTCAAACACTTTTAAAAAAATCTAATTTATTTCAAGACCTCTATAAAATAGAAACATGTTTATCTGGTCATATCTATAGTTCATTTACAATTTATTTTTTCAGAAGATTCATTCTATTTTAGCGTAGGCCAGGTATAACTTCGTCTAATAGAATAGAAATTGAAAGTCCAACTAACAACAAATTTTACTGAAGTGTTACAATAAGCCTACTTAATTAAATGACAAAAAAACATAAAGGGGCAAATTTTGAAGTTTATTTAGGCAATTCAGTTCTATTTGTTTCCAATGAAATTTAAATCAGTGAGAGCAAGGTGTCTCAGTTTTTAAGAAATCAGCTTCAGATTCTTATTTACCAAAATACTACTCTACTATCACCTCCATTAACTTTGGAAAATGTGCTACTTAATTGCACCAGTATCAATAAAGAGAAAAACAAGCCTGATGTTCACAAGCCAAAAGTCTCACATTTCTAGAAAGAGCAAAGTCCCTCCTATGTCTCTTTTGTAAACCAACTGTAAGACCATGGGCCTTTCTAAGATAATGGCTTTTATTCAGAAATTAAGCTTCATACGCATAGACACATACATATACACACACATGTGCACAGAACATACAGTTTTACAGCTGGACTCAATGATCTTAAAGGTCTTTTCCAACCTAAATAAATTTATGTTATTATTCAAGCCAGAGCATGAGTCCATATCCTGGAAAACATTTTGCTCCAGGAACTAGAATAGTTGAGGGCAGTACAGAAATCAGCATATGGAGTAGCCTACCACGAGCCGGATCCAAAACCACACAATAAACTTTTCTCACTTACATTAAGCATTATAGGAAAATATCAACATTAGAAACATGTGGCTTCTCATTAATTATTTTCTCCTTTTGTTTATAAACTATCATCTTCACTGTGGGGATATTTGCTTAACATACACAATTCACCAAAAGTTAATTATCAAAATCTGTTCAGCCAAGCTAAAAGGAGACAAGAAGCAAAGAGCAAAGTTGCAGACAAAAAATGACATGAGGACCTCAAACCACAGAAGTGATAGATGTGGAGACTTCTGTCAACATCAGTGGGTAACATTACTTCTGGGTTTTTAATACAAATCTAAAATGTGAGTTGAAGCTCTTCATTTAGAGTAACATAATGAAAAGCCCTGCTCCTACTGCAGTCTCCCAGCCAAGAAGCAGCAGAAAATATTTACAGAGTTCATTGGATTGAACAGAACAAAATCATCATCTCCCATTAGAAAGCACAGGTTGTTTTGCTCCCAATCTAGAGATTTTTATTTTGTCTCAGTTAGGAAGTGAATGTATGCTAAGGTGTCTACAGCAGTAAAGTTTGAGAATCAAATGAAATAAATGCTCCTAAATCCCTCTGGCATTTTTCAAAGTTTCTCTCCATGTAACATACACTTAAAAAAAAAAAAGACCTGAGCAATCATACAAATTTAGCAGCATTATCTTCATTCTCAGTCTCTCACTGTTCCATTTTTCTCCCATGTGTTTGCTGTTTTACATTTTAGGTGTGTATGCAAAGTACTGTATTTCAGATTTTTTTTAATGCGGCATCTAAGATATTGTTGGGCAGAAAAATTGAAAATAGGTCTTTTCCTTAAATGATCTTAGTTGGACAGTGACAGCAACTTATGTTTGCTTCCCTTAGCAAAGACTTAGAACCAGTAATGATATGCGTCAACAAAATACTGCGTTGCAAGGAAAATAACCACAAATATCAAGCTAGGTAAAACTCCATTTCTGTGCAACAAGTTAAAGTATTTTGGTATGAATAGCTAAAAGAATGCAATTGCTATATCATTTATGTCCAGAAGAGGACTCCACTTGTCATTTAGAACACTGCCTGATGTATTTTTCCAAACTAAAATCTATGATATAATTTATCTTTGTCATATTATTATTAATCAATTTTATAGTTGAATTGCCATTGACCTTTATCCAATGTATATCCCAACATAAATAAGTAGGTTGCTTTATGTTTGCAAAGCACTTTGAAGATGAACAGCATCATAAAAGTGCCATGTATTATTGTTATTATACATTAAGTTGAAACATCCTACATTTTTTAAAGAAACAAGAAGCCAATCATCTATTTACACAATGAACAGATACTATACCTGCTACAGAAGACTATGGGGAAAACTAAAACAAAACTGTATTTAAACACTTCCAAACTTTGAGGGGAAAAAAAAAAATCAGTCTCTTTGTTCTATCCCATTTATAGCACTGTGCATTCAATGCATATTATTTGAAATTTAAAACAATTTACCATTAAATACAAACTAGGATCAAAGTGAGAGCTGTCTGTCCTTGTAAACAAAGTCTTTGTGTACATAAATGTCTGCTTGCAAATCTACAGTGTGCACAATGATGCACGTTGTATAAACACCTATGCAGGATACACAAATAAATATTTTGTTGAAGGAGGGTCTAGAAACATACTCCAGAGATTACCCGGGAATCTTTAACCCCGGTCGTTTCGTTATACATGGCTACCTGAGCTAACTCTCACAATCGGACCACTGTGGTCATTATTATCTAGGCCTGCTGACAAAAATGACCAATTAGCATCTGCAGGTACGTCATTCACTGGTTACATGACTTCCAAAACCAGGCTCTTAACAGTGTACGACAGTAAGGTGCGTCACAAAACCAAAACACACCTTTTTTCAGAATTAGCTCAAGTCCTACTCACACAACTTGGCATTGCACACTATGAAGTCCTCAAAGCTCATTTCCGAACAATGAACCGAACGCAACTTAGAAAGTTTTCTTATTACACATAATATTTTTCCTCTCCTTCTTTTATACCCCTGCCAGCTTAGTGACTATGAACTGGTGAGTAAACCTGAACATCTGACTACTTATGACAGGCTGAAATTGTGCCATCTTTTCATATCGAGACTCATTGCAAGGGCAGAAGTACAGATGTTCCATTGCAATGTCTTGCATTACAATTAATGAGCTGACCATTAACAGAGCATTAGCCACACCTCACACACACCGATTTATGATGCTGTTATACCACATCATGTATTTCCCCAAACTGACTGAAAAGAAGCCACAGGTGGAGAAAGGCAAAGCTACATTGCTCTGAGGAGAGGATTTTGACTTAATCACCAGAAGCAGGTCTTCAACAGACCTTCTGTTCTCCAGACCTTCTGAAGACAGGTCCCCTGCCTCCTGTCAATGGCAGA
Source organism: Chlamydotis macqueenii (assembly GCF_036417535.1). NCBI lineage: Eukaryota > Metazoa > Chordata > Aves > Otidiformes > Otididae > Chlamydotis > Chlamydotis macqueenii. The sequence continues at coordinate 76,073,707 of NC_141558.1, read as the reverse complement.
AAAAGGGGTAAACCTGTAAATTGTACAAATACTATTGCATTCATGTGACTCTGCACTGGTCACTACAAAGAAGATGGTGGGATGTCCAAGGGAACTATGGGCCGTTACTTCTCTCCTAGGTTAGACTGCAAGTATAAGCTGTGTATATGACATAGAGTACTCTGTACATCTCTCCAGATACTCACAGTGAAGATCACCCAAACTTCAGGGACCAGAGTATATTGGGGAGGGGAGGCGGGGGTGGGGGGGGGAATGTCAAACCTAGTTTTTGTACTGCTGACTTAATTTTATACTCAATAAGTCAATTAAAAAAAAAAAAAAAACAACATTAACTTGAAAGACATGCTTTTAAGACCTAACATCCACTTACTTTTACTGCAGCCAAATAGGTTGTGGACATCCAAATTACTAGCATCAGGAACACACTTGTCACATTTCAAGCCAGCTACAAATTGTTTACAAACACACTGTCCAGTAGCAAGATGACAAGTCCCACTAATGGCTCCTGCAGGATGACAATTACAGGGCTGACATCTATAAACAAAAACAAATCAAGGAGGTGATCAAAACACATTAACACTTCAGTTAAGCACAGTAGGGTTTTGTTTAAAAGATTCTTGGGTAATGTAATTAAAAAATTTGGTAGCCTGAGATACAGTAGAAAAATCTATTAGCCTGATAAAAAAAGTAACTTCCAAATAAAGGTGCCCATTATAAAAATAAATATTAACATCTCTGTGTCAGAATAATATTCTAGTTTAGATAAAAACTGCTTAGAATTAAAGAGCTTTTATATATATTGATCCATGCACAAAAAGGATAATAACGTTTGGTAATAACCACATTATGAACTCAGTTCTGCAACGCTTACTCACGCAACCTTTCTTGCAGAGCTGTAGGGTTCAGCGATACACGTTTCATAGGTTTCTGCACAAAACATGCAACCTTCTAACTTAGAGGAAACCAGGTTTTTGTTTAAAAAGAAATCAATTAATAATTTTTTGTCCACAAAGGCAACTTGAACTTGAAAAAAATAACACACTACGAATAAAGGAGAATGAACGTGAACAAAAATTCTGAGAAAACCCCTCAGATTACAACACTGAAAGGACACAAAATAGTAGTAGAAATATTAATACAACAACAGAAAGCACATATTCTTTTTTTGCAGCCTGATGGACGAAATTGAAAATAACTAATAGAATATTTAATTAAGTGTGTATATTAAAGTATTTTTTTTAATTTAAAAGAACAAAAAAAATTAAAAGCATTGATATCACAGAAATGCCATATTTCAATTCTGTAAATCTCTCTGGCATCAGTAGAGTACTTTCAGGATTAATTTATGCTTTGGCTTTTGCATGTGAAACGTCTTGCGATCAACTTGTTTTTTACTTGATATACTATTTCCCCCACTGACATTTATTTATAGCAGTGATACCAATGTCAGATTATGCAAATATTCAAAGACTCAGAACATCTCAGAAGTTAAACAAAGCCATTTCTGCCTTAGTGCAAATACTATTATGCTACCCGTTGCAATTCAGACTGCCATTTTTAGTCACAACAGAAAATCAACAAGGGCAAATAAAATTTCATACATTAGATTCTAATTTTATTACATTTTAATTGCTGTAGGCTAAAAGAGTTTTGAAAAAATATGGACTGGGAGAAATGTGGGACTGTAGAGTGCAGCTAAAACATACGGGAAACATATGGGAAATCTACACATCACTCCTCTTGGCCTGAGCTGGAGGAAAAGTCCCATTCATAGACATAAGCAACATCAGCCTAGATGGAGTCTTATATTACTCCAGATGCCAGGTCCCAAAATGATGAAGCAGTAAAAAGACCTTGGAAAAGTCCAAGGGAGAGACAGTCATGCCACAACCCCTTTGCTCTGCTAACCCTAAGACTAGACATGAGTTGTTGATTTACATTTAGCTGATCTTTCCTTGGCCTGTTTCATCAGACCAGAAGAAATAGGTGGCGATGCCTTTATACAAGTTACTTCACCATTTTTCCAGTCATCACCATCACCTTGGTCTATCTCTTTCTATCTATATGAAGGCAGAAATAAAAGTGAGTTCAGTTACGTTTTAGGTATCAGATTTTTAGGAAAAGGGAGAGAGGAAGGGAGGATGGAAACTGTTTCCACATTAGGACACTAAAATTCAGGTCAATAATCAGTGAAATAGACATTAAAGGTGACAGATTTTTAAACAAGTTAAGAAAACTCTTCACATACATTTTCTGCCCATCACAGAGCTCTCTGTACTGGAGTTTCTTTACTCCACAGCAGCTCGTGCTGTGTGATCTCCTGGGTAATCATTCAACACCCTTAAAAAGGCTGATAAAAGCTAAAGCTGCAAAATAAGCTGCAAATTTGTTTTATGGACTAATATCCTTTTGGGAATAAATAAAATACATTCTCTCTTGGAAACCACTATACTGTAGTTTGCTCTCTTTTATAGTCAAGAGAAAAGGGCATTTTTTTCAAACTGTACTAAGTCTTTTCATCTGTAAACAGTGCATCCAAATCCCCCTTCAAATAGTGGTTTTGTTTAGACTATTCAAATGTCTTTACTAAAAAAAAAATGCCTTAGTTAGAAAAAAAATTAAGACAATCATTTGCTCAGTAAGATAGTACTTTATTATTTCATAATTTAATTACATGATGATATTTAGTGCATAGTTGGGAGAGGTGTTAACAAAAGTGTCTCACTAAAGAGTAAAATAGAAGCTCCTCTGACTGCTCCTTTATATTACTGCACCTCTTATGAATAAGGGTCCCCTGAGTATTTCAGTTTTCATTATCATTCACACACGAGACAATCAACCTCACATACACATACAGTCACAGTAACAGTTTTCATTGCCTGGCAGGGTGGGGCTGCTTCTTTCTGCTTTTTGCATTTTCTTCTAGGACAAATGTAGGCTCCCTACCTCCACCTATACTGAATTAGGCTCCAGATCCTGCAAAGAGCGTACATGGCATTGTAGTATCTTCCACAGGATTATACTTTATATTTGTGTAATCACATGCGTCACTTTCTTAAACTGCAGAACACTAGAACTGGTTTTGTTGTTATGCATAGTTCATGTTTTTCAGTCAGGATTAAGGATTCAGTCAATTAAGGACTTTTTAGAAAATAACTAATTATTTGAAACTTTTAATCATGTAAGAAATATTTTCAGCATTCCTGTTAAATGCTGCTACTTCAAGATACTCTGAGTCAAATATATTTGAATTTTATTAAAATAGAATTAAAATATAATCAAGGAAAACAGACTTTTAAAACACAGAAAGAGAAATGTCAGGCCAAGATGAATTGCAATATTGATTTTGTGAGGATAAATGGTTTTTGTAATATTAATATAGAGAAACCTTTATTACATTGACTCTCTAGGTGCAGTTAGAGCCTCTCCAGCAATCTGTTTAAAATCTTCATTTTTCATCCTTATGGGAAAACCTCACTTGCTAAATGGATTTCATAAACAGTAATCTGTCAAGACATATGTATAAAGATAAACAATTTGAGATGTCCACTGACCAGTTCATTATAGTAAACAATACAGAGGTAAAGCATTTCAAATGTGTACCAATGCCCACAACCATTACAGATCTGTTCAGACCACTGCAAACAGCCAGTAGCTTTAATTCTTTAATTGCCGAGGAGACTTTCCCGCTTCATAAGCTGAAATGCATTTAAAAATGTGGAGTTCCTGTTTTATCTCAAAAACATTAAAAAAAAAAAAAAAAATCAAGTCACATAGACATTCCTCTAAGAGTGGGAGAATTTTAAAGCCTCATAGTCTGTGTGTCAAAACTTTTGCTCCTTTGCTGCTATTGTGCCAAGACAGATACATCTTTGCCACTACAAAGAGCTCAAATCCTTTTCATTCTGTAACCACAGAGTCCTTAAAAGACACTTGGAGCAAGGATGGTTTAAATGACTTTGTAATTTTACAAAGAAAGAAAACACATATTACTCTTTTTAAGAAGATATTAACAGTTAAAGAAATGGATTGAAATAGATGAACAAATAAAGACCTGAATTATCACTTTCAGTGGATAAACATTTCTGCCTGAGGAACAGAGGTACATTGCCCATGTAGATGCTAACCAAAAGGAAACCAAGAATACGCAACACGAGTTAATCATGTTAATGTACTGCCAGAGCAGTCTTCAATACTGTCATGAGGATTAAGTAGTATTAAGGCATTAAAGTCAACTCTGATTCAAATTCCAGAACTGTAAGAACTTTGTATCTTTACAACAAGATCGGGATCTAAATAATTCTAGATATTTCCACATTTTGAATGTCAGAAGATAACTCAAAATGCAGGTAATTGAAGGCCAATATCTAGTCTAGGAAACTCTTGCTTAACACCAACACAAACCTCCCCCATCACCTGCTAAAACTGAGGGGGGAAAAAAAAAAAATCTATTCCAAGTAGTAAAAAAAAATAATAATAAGGAAAATATATATAAAAGGAAATTTTAATATTACACAGATTTTATTCCTTGCCATTAGAAATGACAGGAAGTGAAAATAGGAAGTCCTTATTCCTACAGATTACTTTATGGCCATTAGCAGATGCCTCTGTGACCTACAACAGTAAAAAATAATTTTTAAAAATCTCCTAATGAGTGACAGTAACATAAAAGTTGAAGTGAAACTCCTGCAGAATAATGTCAAACATATGCAAGATGACACTGATAATCACTGCCTAAAAGAATGTCTGCCCCACACTAGCTGGGGGAAAGGAGCATGGGGAGGGGAATGTTGTACAGATTTTGTTTCTGCAGGTGAGTGTTTTGTTTTTGTTTTTTAAGGCAAAAATACTAAATATAACAAAAAAATTCAACACCAGCAGTCTGCATGAAATTATGATAGTATTAGAGCTGTGCAATCTTTCTTGACAATATTTAAAAGAAATTGAGATTGTGAGAGTTAGAAAGAAAAATGACCCTGGAAAAGAAAGATAGAGCAATAGTTGGAATAACAATGCACTACCTATAGATACATTTTTCCCCTTACATTCCAGGGAATATATCCACATAATTTCAGTGTACCTAGAGGCTCCAGGCTACATTAGATAAACAATTTACTCTGTGGCAGATAATTAAGTGCTGAAAAAGAATACACCGCTTCAGAAATATAGATTTTTAAGAGGAAAGGTGCTCTGAGTATTTCTACTGCTGCTGCTGAAAGAATTCTGAAAAGACAAGGATATCTGTAATTTTTTTTTTTTTTTTTTGCTTCCATTAAAATGCCTTCCTGAAATCTTCAAAAGCATTCACTGGTAATAAGAATGGCACATTACCTGCATTTTAATAGTCAATAATTAACATCTCAGAAACCAACACATCTTACTGAAGATGCAGGGGAAATTTAGAGAAACAATTACCAAATAGCTGTAACATTAGATAGCATTAGGTTTATACAGTTTTCATGTCGTTTCTACTTAAGTCTGTGGCTAAACTTTTCTTTCCTTCAGCTTGTGGGAGCACAGAGGGTTGTATAATGTACCACACATAAATCAAATTGCACACATGAATTCAAAGAAGGATTAATATAACTAGAGCACATCTTTTCTTTGTCACTGAAACCTTTTACTATGAGAAAAACGTAACCAGAAGGTTATAAGTGACCTGTAAAAAAGAAACACTCACCTCCCTGTGACAGAGTCAAACCCAAAATAAAGTTCTTTGCAACGTTCACATGTCTGTCCTGTTACAGAGGCATCTTGGCAAACACATTGGCCAGTTAGCTTATCACAGCTCCGATTCACTGAACCAGCTACATGGCACAGGCATGGCAGACAGCCAGTGACACTGGATGAAGAAAAATAAAAACCTGGAAAAGAAAGTGATTTTGAGAACAGACAATATGCAAACAATGAACACAGTAAGATTATTGACTTGTGTATACGCGAGGATGAAACAACAGAACTAAAGCTTAGGTAACACGCACATCAACTCAAATAAAGCAATATAGCCGAGTTGAACTTCTAAATCTTCCCACTGGTCCTTTGTACCCCTCCAGTTGCCAATTCTGGAGTTTTTTTTTTATTCTCTCTCTTCAGACTTTATTTTAGACATAGCAAATGTAAAATAGGGGGAGTACATTAAGGTGTCCATGGGGAAAGTAAAGACCCAAGGACATGAGAGGTACTAATGAATGCACCAGAAGCAGTAGGGACAAAAAAAAAATAACACATGAGAACAGATATTTGTCCATTCTAGTCTGGGATCCCATCTCTGATAATGGCCAGTTGCAAAACACAAGAAATACATATATTTTCTTAAGAAAGTCCCTTAATGTTTCTCAATTAGTGGTTGGCTTAATACTCCCAACATGAGGATGTTTCTTAGGAAAACCGACATTTGATGAGCATTCCAGCATCTACATAAAATTTATATTTCACGCGTCCTCAACATACAGCTTGTATTCTACATACATATTTTTTACAGAAATTAATAAATGGATTCTAAAAACTTATCTACTATTAAAAAAGCTTTCATTCTGAATCCCATCCTTCTCTTCCTGTATTATTTCCAATTATGTACTGGACCATTCACTTCACCTTTCCCACACTATAGTTGATATGCTTCCACTCTACTACCTTTCATCTTATTTGCCTCACAAGCAATTTTCATCTATGCAAGTCTCTAATCCATTACTGATAAATAAGGCTAGATAGAGTTTATACACCTCTAATTTGGTCATTGAAAAACTTACCCATTATTCACAGCCTCACCTGAAATTCCAAACAAAAGAGCTTTTAAGCACTTTTTTTTTTAATGATGCTGTACCACTTGCATAATTTGTTTTGCTATGAATTTCTTCCATTCTTATTATTTTCTGTATGTCTGATCAGAAGACAATTGAAATAATGGAATACTAGTAAGAAAAATAATTACATAATTTTCTGAAATTATTTTCTATTTTTACCTGATTATTAACAGATATCTCATGGGTTTTTCACACAAATCATTCAGCTTTTCTTTTTTTACTTTAGAGTGGTGCAATTGATTACAAATGTAGCAATGTGTATGAGTAACTGCAAGTACCTATCTTTGAACATCATTCCTAAGATACTGCCATTGATAGGATATCCTATCTCTGTCAGTTGATTACTATTAATTATTATTGCACAACTTCAGTAGTTTTAATTCCAACTCTTACTCAGATACACAGTATTTACACAGACTTCTGACACCTTCCCTCTCCCTCCCATTCAATCAGTTTCTTCTCATTCGTGTTCTCAGTTACCCAATCTTTTTTGCTGTCCAACAACTTTCTGATGTCCTGCTTATTATAAAGGAACCCAAAATTGCATTGTAACATGTCATATTGCCCAAGGCTATATTATTTATTTTGTCTTACAAGAGATAGCTTTATATATACACCCCTAGGGTGGTATTCTCTGTCTTCACAGCAGTGTTGCACTGTGAGCTCATATCCAAATAGCAGAGGAACTAAACAAATTGAAAACATTAGAATTTTACTGCTCAAATCTTTGTTCAAGTTTAGCCTCTGGTCCTCAGTGAGATAAATCTCAAGTGGACAGTGAAGTGATATCAGTCTCCAGTTAACATACATTCGCATCATAAAAAAACATGCTGTTGGCACTTTATTCCAGAGAGGCCCCAAACTGAGCCACCACAGAGGCTGAATAGCTTGAAGTTATTAGTGAGGCAGCATGTATTATCTCATACTGCAGTTGTCTGTGCAGTACAGTGCTCATCCTGTGCATAAATAGAGGAGACCATTTCCCAGCAATGTCACTCTTGAGCACAATGAACGACTCCACTCAAAGAACGTAACAGGAAGACAGGAAACAAGTTGAAGTCTGGAGTCCTGCAGAAGGTCAAAGCACTTCTTCAGGACCCAGTTTATAGTTGCAGTAAATAAGCTCTCAGGCTTATTCATGAGAAATTTTGCATGAAACTGATGTCTAAGAAAATATTATAGTGGGCAAAAAAAGCACATCTGTAGAAATTAATTTTAGCCGAGTAGGATTGCTGCAGCTCATATTGGTTTTGTCACAGAAGTGAAATTCATAATTATAAAGAGTCTATACCTTAATGTTAAACATCCTGGCTTGCCTAATGTCATACCACCTATACCACCACAGATTAGTGAAGGATTTGGTATGTTTGTTTTTTTTTTTAATAATAATCTTTTAGAAATGCTCTAAAAGTTTAACTAAGTTTCTGGATACTGCTACAAGTATGGGGGTTTTTTTTTCAGAACTAGCAAGTAAAAGTAAGGGATAGGAAAATGGGAGAAAGTCCTTCCCTCAACTAGTTTATAAGTAAATTAACACAATTAAATGTAGGCAAAAAGACAGGAGACACTGGATTACAAATTTATACTGTTTGTCATAATCGTTATTATTATTTACTTCCACCACATAGAATTTGACAGGAAAGAGTAAGAAACAACTTAATGCAAGCTTAATTTATAGCAAGGTTAGAAGGGCTCATAAAAGTTGCTTTATGAAGGATCCACTGTTGTATAACAGAGCCAATTTCTAATTTTAAGACAGCCACTGCAAATCTCTACAAGATCTACATATATAACTAGTATTAAGCTTATTCTTTTTCAGATTTTTTTCCTGTTCAGCCAGATTGATCACATTTGTCAAACATACTCTTCAAAAGGAAAAATGAAAGTCAGAGCAAAATATTTATCTTCCTTCCTACTCTTACTATTTTTCCCATTGTATAACTAATGGAAAAGGAACACCCAAACAGTTCCTTAGCACTTTTACATACTTACAAACTATGGTGGAAATGCTCATTTCTTAACCACAGACTGTGCTTCAAAATGCACATTTAACAACACTGACATTATCACAACATTCTTCACTTTTTTTTCTGTCCATGAAGAGAGGTAGAACAGATACAAAAATCTCAGTATTGGTGCCCAGTCACACATCCTACATGGTGGTTTACAACTTCTCTGTACTACGTACTACTCCAAGAAAAGCTGTGGTCACTGACTAAAGAACTTACAAAATGTCTTTTTTTTTTTTTTTTTCAACTTTGCTACTTTTATAACAAGATTCAAGATCTGTGTTGAACAGGATTTGTATGGCACAAATCACAGTCAGTGTGGCAACACAATCCTGGAATGAGGCAATGACAAACTGTTCACAATTACTTGGGGGCTGGAAAGATCTGTTTTCTACCACTGCTACCTAGGACATCTCAAAAGCAAGTTTATATACACCGTAAAACTGCTTTTTTGTTTGGTTTCAAGGTAGAATTAAGTTTTCCTCTCTCTGCATACATCATTTGTTAAAAAAAAAAATGTACAGAAATCTATCAAAAATGTTACTTATTTAAGAACAAACTGGAAGACAGGAGGTCATTGATACTGTCTAATAGATGAAACAGAAGGCTGAATGTTCCAGAAAGTGTTTTTTTTTTTTTTTAAAAAAAAAAAAAATCTAATGACAAAATAATTTACTAAAGTTACATCCAGTTTGAATTTTTCTCTATTGGCAACTCTTTCTGCATTAAGATCTTGGTAACTTTTGGAAACTTCTAAAATTTTATCAAAGCACATAGATGTGCCACAATGGGATGTTATTTTAAATATGAATATGATACAGAATTAAAAAAAAAAAATTCTATTCTATTCCACTAAAGACATTCAGACAACAAAGTTGAAATGTCTCAATAGCCTAAGAATTCCTCAGTATGTTTTTATAGCTGCCAGTTTTATCTAACTAACTATGCTTTTAATTAAGTTGTGTTGGCTACATACATACTTGGAGTACGTTTTCTTATCCTTGTTCCAAGGCAAAGCCACAGGAGATGTCTACAGTACTTGAAATCAGTTAAACTCTTCCATACTTCTACAACTTAATACCAGTATTACTAGCAGGTTTTACTCATCCCTGTTTTATAGAAAACTCTCCTTTGAAACATACTAAACAAAGAATATTTTTAAATGTTAGATATATTAAATGTCTAAATAAGCTCACACCCAGATCAACACTAAAATGTCAGTAAAAATACCATAGTATGCTGTGTTACACCAAGAGCAACACAATGCTTTCACATAGGTAATGACTTACACTTTCACCTGCAGAAGAGAGCTCAATGTTCAGCATGTACATGCTTATACTTATTACCTAGAAAATTTAAAAATAATTCTTAGAGCAAGATTTTTTTTTATTATTTTTTAACCAGGAACTATCGTAGAATTATTCCTCTGAGTGCCATGTAAGCTTTTCTACAAAGCAGTCTGTTCGTACTATCAATTAAACCTTTTAAAACCATTTAGTCCTGCACAAGCCCTGGCCTTTCTTTTTCAAGGACAAGGGCGGTCACTGACTCAGGAAGCCTTGACATCACTCCTCTGCCGATCTCTGATTAAGTGGCTGCTGCAGAGGGTTAGCAGGTCAAATAGCACTGGAGGAGTAACTAAGAAAAACAGAATGTTGCCTTATTTATTAGTATATGTACCTAAAATAATTTAAATGAAAGTATTTTTAAAAATACTTAATGGAGGTTACACAGCTTTTTTAACCTCTGTTCAAATTATTGAATGGCATATTAAAATCAATGGAGCTATAATGCACCTTTTAATGTGACCTGCTACTGTAATAAATTGTATATGTATTTAACTTGAACTAAATCTATCTGTTTAATATTATTACTAAGGGTAGGTTAATATTACCTATAGTTTCACTTCATCCACCTACTACTTAAACCAAAAACATCAAAATATAACTACAGAGCTTCCCACTTACAATGAACAATCAAACTCTATTTACAGTAATACAGTACAAAATCTTGAACTGATGTGTAGCAACTGCAGTATCACCTACTTGTAGGGCTGAATGGTAAGCAGTCCTTGTGAAAGCCAGACCATCCTCAACACAGCAAGGTAGGTGAATGCCTTTTAAGTAGCATGTTTTCTAACCTCAAAGTTTAAGCAACCATCTCTGTACCTCCTGCCATGCTCAGCTTTACATGTGAAGCACTCTCCCTAAAGCACTTGCACTCTGCCTCCCAAATCCACATCTTTCATTACGAGGATAGCTGCTGTTCATCAAACTAGGCCAGTTTACCTCTTATTCAGCGAACTGGCCACAACAATTTGTATATTTTCTCAATATCTAGAAGAACTAGGTCTAACTTTATTTTCGACATGTTGAAACTGCAGTAATAACACAAATTATACAACCTTTGTCAAGAGAATAATTATTTGACGGTGATCAGGACGTTAATACTTTCTTCTCACTCACAAAGTTAGGAAGAAATGCAAAAATAATTAATATTGTAAGTCAGAGACATGTCAGACATGAAGCAGTTTAAACACTTATTAAAAGCTGTAGGAACTGATCATATCCAACAGAGCAAATCTTACTACATCAAATAGATTATCTTCCAGTTTCCTTACCTGGTTTACACTCATTACACTGTCTCCCCTGACGCTGAGGCGAACAGACACACTGTCCAGAAACATGGTCACAAACTGTTCCTGCCAACGTGCCCAGAGCGTCACAGTTGCAATGCTGGCAGCCAAGGAGGTTGCTGATGCTGAGGTTGTACATATGAGGCATGCACTCACTGCACTGAAGGCCAGTTACACCAGCCTTGCAAGGACACTGTCCTGTTGATTTGTCGCAAAGCAGAGAGCCATTTACCGTACCTGCCTTATCACAGTTACATGGCAGACAAACAAAGGAATGATTTTCCTGTACTTTGTGGTAGCCATCTAGGCATTCATCACATTGTCTTCCTCCAATATTTGGTTTGCATGCACATTGCCCTGTTTTTGCATCACACGCAGTTCCAGAAAGCGACCCTGCAATGTTACATTCACAAGCCTTACAACCAGTTACATCCAGCCCATAAAAGTTGTCTATGCAGGTGTCACAGTGAAGGCCTTTCACTCGTTCTTTACAATTGCACTGCCCGGAGAGAGGGTTGCAGAACTGGTTCACTGAGCCGTGGCTGTTGCACCAACAAGGCTCACATCCATCTTCATTAGAATATCTGAGAGCTTTAAATCCAAAATTGCAATTATCACATCTAAGACCTGGAAAGAGAAAATACGTTAATTAAAAAAGCTTAAAAGCTTTTTAATTTCAATTTAAAAAAAAAAAAAACAAACCACAGCATAAGTATACTACACTTGAAAAATAAATTTAAAAAAAAAAAAAAAAGAGAAAGGAAAGAACTAATACTCTTCACCAGCACAATTAACAGGAATGAAAGGGTTGCACAAATCAATTGAATAACAGTGGCATCCCAAAAATCTGTTTACTTTTCCAATTTGTTTCAGAAGCGATGCATTTCTGCTGGCTTCTCAATACAATTTAAGATCCTTCTGCAAGAGAGTATTTGTAACGTTTCTAAGACAAACCAGAATTAATCTCTTTGTCTCCCAGAACAGCATCTGTTGCACAATCAATGCTTATGGGAACTCTTCATCCTATATCGTAGAAATGCACTGTACAGGGAATTGCACTGCAGTCTCAATCTGTTCTGATAACAGACATACACGTTATATTAAAAACATTAAATACACTCTCAGACAACACAAGTTAGCCTAATTATGATGAAGGATTTACTTAACACTGTACTTCAGCTTTAACACTGATTACATTTATGTTAGTGTTTATTGTTAGCCCTTACTGAAAGCAGAAAATATTTTCCATAATCCAAAATTAAATACTTTTATCTAAATGTATGATTTAGTTAACTCCTGTAGTACATTAAGTTCTAAACTGTTTTCTTCATACTTCATCCTGTAGTTTTATTAGCTTTGTTTTCAAAGTCATTGCTTGCTTTATCCCTGCCCCAAGGGATGGCATTTGTATTTTAGTGTATAAAATGTACATTATAAGAAAGCAAACTAGATTATTATATGAAAAATGCAAATTCACAGTTATATATTTTCCTTTGCAATGGGAAAATCCTTCACTATGAAGCCATCACGTAATCGCTGCATCCAGAAAAAATAAGTATTCTAGCAAAAGATTGTAATCATTTAAAAAAATAGAAAACCATACAAGAATACATCTAACAACTTATACATAGAAAAATAAAACTAAAAATGGTAGGAAATGCATTATACATATGGATAAAAACTCAAAAACTCCAACAGAAGGCAAGTTCCTTTAACAGTGATGAATGACTCACCTAAGGCATATCATTTAATTTCAATAAGGAAAATAAAAAAGGACCACTATTGCTGCAAATTTTAAAAATAACTATATTGTTAACAAGAATTATGACTCATTTTGAACTACTAAAATTGGTCTACATGGATTCATATCATATCAGTTTTAAAAATATGCGCAGTGCTTATTTGAATATGCCATACATATTCCTGACAGGTAATCTATTCCTAACGATACTGAGGAAGGCCTACAGGGCATCACATTCAATGTTAACAAGTACAGGGGAGTTAGCATGCTTGGCATTTAATTCACATTCTTCTACTTTTTTATTCTAGATGAATGACCTACTTTAATAAAATTATTGGTCCTAATGTATTTTACTGGTGATAGAATCATTAGTAAGATTTAACAGTTGTGTTAACTCTAACAGTTCACGTTTCATAACACCACAGTCCACAGTTGCATTTTTCTGTTATCGTGCTTGTTTAAATAGATAAAATGGCAATAGACAGATCACTCTAAAAAACAATTTGGAAGTCCAAAGAGGAAAGCTCTTTGTTAAAGTTTGCTGCACACGTTCCAGTATACAGATGCTTATTTACAATTGGTTTGAAAAAAAAAAAAAAAAGAGAATCCATTCTGGAAAGAATTAGGTCTTTATCTTGCAAACAAACACTTGCATAACTACAGCCTCCCACCATATTTACAGATAAATTTGCAGAAAGCATAGATCTCATTTCTTGTATTACTATTTCAGTGGAAATAAAAGTACTTCTTAATGTTTTTATCAAAGGGAGAAAATATTTAAAATAATATGTAGACAATCAAATATGCGAGAACCAGACTGTGCATTTCTTGTATACCAACTCCCACTGAGTTCAGAAAGGTTTTCGTAGATGCAAATGTGACACGTAGGCAAAGAATACATAACTAAGAATGCTCTGAAGTCCATTTCATTGAATGTAGAGAGAGGTTTTAAGATGCATGGAAAGTCACAGAGATTATTTTTGACTCTTAGCACCCTTTTTATGGAAAACATAGGTACTTGGTATTCCATAGCAAAGAGGATAGAAACTGTTTGGATTTATGTCTGTTTAGAGTTAATTTCATTATTTGTTGTTATTTTGGATTTGCTCTTGGAAATTAGGAAAAAAAAAACAAGAGAGAGATTACAGTATTACAAGTAAGTCTATTCACAAGTCAGTGAATTATAAATTAACAGATACTTGAACACTGTTAATATAATACAACCTACAACCATGGTTAGCTGGAAAAAATAAATTACTAATAAGAAAGTAGAAAGAGAAATCTCTTTTCTTTCTTTTCTTTTTATTTGTTTTGGTTTTGTTTTGTTTTGTTTTTTTTTTTTTAAGATATATGTCTGGTCTGAGACATGTACAGTTACCATGCAAGGCTCACTTTATCAGGAAATTCTCCTTGCATAATATTCCCATATATCAACATTTCAAAGTGCATTATATATGCTGTGTATTTTGGGCACTTGATAAATTTTGTCCTTATGTGGCTGTGGCTCCCCTCAAATATGCTGGAAGTAACAAATTGCTATAATCAAATCTAATTTCTGAAAAATACCTGTGGGAGTAACAAACAAAAAAAGCACGTCTTGTAAAAAAAATGATAAATAACACAGAAGGTAGTAGTTTATTATAATCAGCTTGGCATTGAATTACAAAATTAAAATTATGTGGCCCTTGATAACTAACGCTAGCTATGTACATGATCTGTGGAATTATGTTGACTTATTTTGCATTTCATAGGAACAGTTCAAAGAAATATAATAGAAAAAAAATGGATAGATTTATCACAAAGGACCCTGTAGCACAGAATATTTTAAGAAAAAAAAATCCATTTATTTTGGTCTACTAAGAAAACTAGCATGGAAACGATTTGCTTAGAACTCATTAAGTATAAAACATTTTGAAAAAGTGTTAATTTCCTAAAAGAAACATCTATGCAGTAAGCAAATTACATTATTTCTGTGACTTATTAGTATGGAGCTATGCAAACTAATGTAACTATGCCGTAAAGAAACTTCTAAAAGGTTGATTAAACTAAGCTTCAAGCTGTAGTTTGATAGAATTATTAAATTAATAATTTTTCAACAGTTAATTTCATTCACTTTTATAATCTGCCTTCAGCAAACAAGTTTACTATACTTTTCATTTAGAAATCAAGTGTGTTTTCTTTCCAGAGATAACAAGAAAAATGGCTCCAACCTCTTGCATTACACGTACCAATAACATTTGCTTTGCACTTGCACTGGCCTGAATTTTGGTGACAGGTAATATCTCCATTGACTGTCCCAGAGGTATTACAGTTACAGGGACTGCAGCCATCAGGGTTTGACTGTTGTAGATTGTAGAATCCTTCCTGGCACTGATTGCATTGTCTGCCAGACACATGTCTCTTACAATTACACTGGCCTCCAATCTAGAAAGATACAAAATATTATAGAATGATGAACATGTCTATTTTTAGATGATACATTCATTAGCAACAAGAATGGGAGTATGAGTCGGGGAGGAGAAAACTTTAAATGGAACAGGAAAAAAAAAAAAACAAAACCTGTGTAGCACAGTTTAACTTGTTGAGAGAGGGGGGAAAAAAATATTAAACAGAGTAACTATTCAATTTTTAAATAGAGTTTAAAAGTCCTGTTCTTTCAAAACAGAAGGAAAAGAGACTTGAGTAAACAATGTGGCAACAGTTACCATCTGGACAGAGAAAACTGCAAAGAATAATTACAAAATTGCATCGTATAAATAGTGACTTTATTAAAACAAATTGTACATTTTTGATTCACAGTTACTGCAAAACACTGTACCATTTTCAAAGGTCACGTTCTGTGGTTTTTTTGTTCAGACCATATGCTTATTTATTATGGTGAAAATGCCAGTTAAATAAGAATGACAAAAAGTGGAAAGATTTTCTTTACGATTACTCATCCAAGATAAATTTCCTCTTCCTTTACAGAAGGATATGACGCAATAGCTCAGTATCTGAAATCCTCTTCATCTTTTCTTGGTTCAGCTAGGACCCAAGCATTCTACCTCCATGGTGGGATATAAAAGTCCTCTCTGAGTCCCTAAATGGGCAGCATTGCTATCTGGAAGGAGCTGTGGCATCCTTTTTTATGCCTGGGCCAGAATCTGGGAGTATTTGTCTCACATCTTGTGCAAAATTAAAGGGCTTCTGGAAAGCTATCTCAATTTCAAACCTCTGAAAGGCAGGAGAAAAAAAAAAAAAAAACCAATCTATATATTCATCACTTTCCAACATGGTGGGAAAACCGAGCACAGAGAAAGGGCAATGGCACAGGGATGGGGAAACAAACAGAAGACATCAGTCAATACAAAACATAGATGAGAAAAGGGAGTCAAAGCAACACAGAGATACAGGAGATGTGCATTGGCAAAAGGTTTAGGATTCATAATCAACTTTCCTAACTGAAGTGTTCTGGGGAATGCAGAGATGGCAACAAAACAATTAAACTCTGTGTTACAAGCAATTTTCATTGGATCAGTATATTTTTTTCAGTGCAAAATATGAAAATGTACAGTGATTCAAAACTAGTTATTCATCTACAACATCAACAGCTGTAGTTCAATGTACTTCACTTTTCATTAGCTACCAGAACAAATATTTCTTTTAACAGTTGTCTTTTTCATCTTAAACCGATGAGTCAGGCAAAGCTGAAACAACAGGAAAGTCCTGTGGCATTAGAGACAAAGTTACTTGGAAGTTCCACTTAAAATAAATGTTATCATCACACACTTCAATCTACAATGAAGCTCTAAGCTTTATGAATATAAGATAAAATAGACTATTCCAACACCTAATAGTAAATTCTCAGTGCAGAAAACACTGAATGAAAGTCAGAAGCACGGATTCCTACCCCTTCCTCGCAAAAGGATTCTGTAGTCCAATAAAATCTCTTCAACATGCTTTCATGATGGAGATCTATTAACAATGTACAAGCCACATTTTTCAGGAAGATGACGATATTAAAAAGGCAAGAAAACAATATTTTCTAAACAAAGGCAAGACAACTGTAAATACAAAAAGGTAGGAGTCAAGGGACCACAAATGCAGTAAACATAGCAATAAGGATTTTCAAGTTATTCCCTTTCAGACTGGATTTGATCTAGACATTTAGTTTATTATAAGAGACCCAGTCATGCATCACAGCCATTCATCAGAGAACTCACATGTGAAAAGCAACTCAGTTTAATCCTAAATGAAGAAAAATACCCAGTTTAATCGATAACTGTAACGGAAATATTTTGTGTTAGTGATCATAGCATGTTCAGATTACACAATCGTAAGTATTACATAAAGATCTCTCAGTAGCACTCAAGCACGTAAATCATACCCAAAAAGACTTTAAAGTTATTTCAAAAGCTACCATATGAAGGAAAGCATTAGATGCAAAAAGTCATCTTCAAAAAGCGGAAATCACATCAAAATAAGGAAGTTAAAGAGAGGATTACCACCACCAAATTTTAAAACCAGAATAAGGTAAAACAAAAATCAGCTTTTAAAGAGCAAGGTGCTTAAGGTATGAAGGAAAAAAAAATATTTTTCAAATGTCAGAAACAAAGGGACACTACCAGAGAATCAGTGAGGACAATAAATAATTAAGTGGTACGATTACCCAATTCAGATTGGACATCAGAACTTCTCACTAGGAGGAAAGTGCAGCATCAGTAACAGGTTGCCCAGAGGGGATGAGGAATCTCTGTCCCCAGAGGTATCAAGACTCATCCAGACAAAATCATGACTAACTGGATATAGTGCTGACAACAGCTTTTAGCTGGAGCAGGTGACCCGACAATGCTTCTGTGATTCTGTGTAGCATTCAGGAAATACAGAACTACAACAGAGATTGCAAATAAGTATTTCACAGCAGTTCACTATGAAAGAGGTGTTACCATCTTATATTAGGAATGATTTTCAAGACTAGTTTCAAACTGAAATGTCAGAAGGAAAAGATTTAAGCGAAATTTCATCTGTTGAAAAGTGACTACACGAGTCAAGAGTTCTAGATGAACTGAAATATTCTGAGTTCTTAATTGCTTAAATCAGCCTCTGTAAAAGAGGAATAAAATTATGAAAGTTACATCAATCTCCTTAAAAGGCTGTAAGGAAGCTTCTGAGATCCAGAGTAGTAGTCTTTTTCTGTACAGAGCAAATTAATGGAAATTAAAACATGAGTTTGATATATTGGAAAAGACTGGTACTTTTTTTTTTTGCAAAGAAAAATAATGCTTCATGATTCTACTGCATTTTTTTAAGTCATCAACATCTGAAAATATCGCATATACTGAACCAAATGGATGATCAAATAGACAAATTAATTTCTACAAATTAATTTTCCCCTAATGCTTTGGGAAAAACAATGCTGACTAGAGGTAGACAGTGATGAGTCCAAAATTAGCTATTACCACTCAAGAAAGGAGCTGTTAAAGCTGTTTCCTTCCTCCTAAAAATAATATGAAAGCTCCAAGCAGTTAAAAAGGCATTAAGAATACTGAAATTAGGAAAAGAACTGAAAATTATACAGAAAATTTCATTCTGTTGTAAAAATCCATTGTGTATCAACATTTTGTACAATTTGTATATATGGTTACCCCCTCTAAAAGAAAAGGGGTCACAGAGTGAGTAGTATAAGCAAACATACAAATCAAAAGAGATTTTTAAAAGACTTGCCAATTTGGAAAGAGATTACTAAAATGAAGGGAACACATCTATAAAATCTGAATGGCTTACAGAATTAATATTCATTATGTCTTACAATACAAAAAGGAGAGAATGCCCAGTAAATTATCAGAAAGCAAACTTAAAAGAATGAAAATGTACTTTTTCTATACACTTCACATCTATAGAAAAATACACTTTTTTTTTTTCAGTTAAAAAATTAGTTAGATTAATTCCACACGTGGACACCAAACATGACAACTCAGATGAGAACCCTGAGTTTGGCTCAGGTAGTCCCAAAACCACAAATAACTGGAAGCTACAAAAGCATATCACAGAAGGATCGTGCTTCTTAACACCAGTTTCTGGTAACCATCAGATATGATGCTGTGCTAGATGAAAGTCTCGTTTCATCCAGTATGGCTGTTCTTATCATAAATACTGGAAACCCAAGTCTAAATATGAGTAGATGGTAGCCATTTTCTGATGCAACAAGTGAAATGTGTAGATGACTGAGTGTTAAGGGAAACAAAGAGCATCAGTATCTTCAGCATAATTTTAAATGCCATGCTATTACAAGAAGCAGTAATTTCCATCCCATTCAGTTGCACAAAACTGTCCCCAAACTTTCTCTTAATATGGTTAAAAAATATGCCAGAAGAATAAACATAGCTCTTCAGAATGAGGGAGAAATATCAGGCCAACTGAAGAATACAATTCACATTCTCTCCAAGAACCAGATAATGAAACCATTTGAAGATCTCCCTACATAAATTTCTACCTACTTTGTTGTCATGCAGATAAGAGTTTTTAATCTGTAATCAATACAAGTGACAACTGGTTTCCTGGCTCTAAAAAGACTGAAGGTCTTCCACAGAGGAACATATAGGAAAATAAGTTTTTATTAGAGAGGAAGGCTTATCAGATTGCTTCTCAACAGATCTGAAACTAGGTTTCTATGTACCAGATTCTGTAAATAATCCACTGTCATTCTTCCATAACACTGATTTCAAAGTCTTGTGAAAAGAAGTCAAGCAGATAAAAGACATTCTATAGATAAGACAAAAAGAAGCCTCTGATTGTATTCACAAATTCTCATTTTGGTTTTGTCTTAGCTATAAGTGATTAGAAACCTTTCAATTCTGCTTCTTCAGTCATTTTCTGTCAATATAGGATATAAAGATAAAAGGTATCTGTTGAAGTTTAGCCTCTGAAAAAGAGAATAGCAAATTCAATTATATAACTGTAGTTTAGCCCTGCCTTCTATAGTAAGTACGGTATTTTAAGAGACATGAGTATCAGCTAAGGGAAATATGCTACTGTAATGCACTCCATATTGTGCAGTTTTTATCCTTCATATACTGCATATACTTCAAGGAGCTGGGCAGAATTATAGAGAAATACGCTTCAGATAAAAATAGTAGAAAGAGGGGCAGGGAGGGAGTAGATAAAATTACTTGTAAAACTAGGAAGTTTTGTAGGGTTCTGTAATTGCCTGTTCCAGATGCTAAGCTCTTCAATATTTTCAGTAGCAGACTCCGAAGACAAAAGAGAGAATATGCTTACCAGCCTCACAGATTCCCCCAGCTCAGGATGCACAGCCAGCACCATCATGCCCCCGTGGGCACCAACCAGCCTTAACGGCCCTGAGCTGCCTCACCTGGGGCCTCCACTCACACACAGCCTCTGCCCACAGCCCAGGAGCTCAAGATAAGCTCCAGTCTGGCCATCCACACCTGGCCTGGGCTATGCTGCAGTTGTGCCTGTCCCCTGCCTCCTGGAGGGATCCCTTGGACCTAGGCTGCAGCCATGTCTTCAGCCTCATCTCCTGCTGCCTCCAGACTGGACTTCCTAGATGTACTCCGGACTCGATTTATTACTTTGCCTTGGCTGAGGTTCTCAGTGGACCCTATTATGAGCACTTGGCCATGTTTCCGTGCTGCAGGACTGTACCCTGGTCGGGGTAAGCACTGCTGTGCTCAGGATCACTCTCAGCAGGTTGATTTTTAACATCACTTTAACTCTTTGCGCAAATCATAGAATATTCTAAAATCAGTAAAGGTGAAGTAAATGTAGAAGTTCAAAACACAACACATAGCAAGGAGACATCAAATGTGAAATAAAGGAAAAACTGTGAAGAAACAATAATGCAGAAAATAAGCTGGAAGTGATACTAGGCCTCCACAAATTAAATACAAACAATATATCACATCACTGCAGGAGAGGTAAATGTCATTCTGTGATGTAATTATAAAGGAATCTCATATTTAAGACATAAGAAGGAAAGGTAAGGCTTCAGCTCAAACTGTTGAGAGGTACAACACATAAATTATGAAGAGTACAGTAAAAAGCAATTAGTTTAAAACTAATTAGTTTAAAACTTTAAAACTAATTCTAGTTTTAAAGAACTAGAATTTTAGCTAAAAGAGAAAAGCAAGATTAAGGCACATATGCACTCTCAAGTCCATATGAAAATTGGTTACTGCATGAATTTAGAAAAGAAAACAATAATTTGGCTTAAGTTGGGGAAAATTTGACCTAAAAAAAATAGGAAATAAAGAAAAACATAACATTATAACTTCTTTGGACAGACAGAGAAGCACCAAAACAATCCAGAAGCACTGTGAAATGCTTGGCAATGGATACTCTTACAAAGAAGTGGTACAAGCTGAAAAATGTTTCCACTGCTGCAAAAAAAAAAAAAAAATAGGTGTACTGCAGGTTATGACACGGAAAACTACAAAATGGGTAGAACAAACCTTTTCTATAACCATGTAAAAATCTAAGTGAATTATAAGACAAAGTGCTTGTTCTTACTATTATTATTTCTGTAAATCCAGCTTACTCAGGAAACAATGGTATCGCTGAGAATACTGGTAGCAATTAATATTTAAAGACTTTGTTAATCAGGATTTCACCAGTTGTGTGCTGGAGATATTACTGAACCTTCCTCTCTCCTCCCCGCTATCCAACTGCTGTCATTTAAAGAAACAGACTTTAACTATGCTCGTTATAGGAGAGCAGAAAGCAATCTGTTTTCCTGTTGGTTATGCCTGACAGGCCTGGTTCTGACCCAAACAGTAAGCAGACAGAAACAGCCTGTCTATTAACACGACCATCTTGGTGCTAAATTACTTGTGGAAAATATCTGTCTAGATTGCTCACTACAAAAACTAGTCCAGCCGAGCATTACTACCAAGTGGTGGTGTATCTTGGGATCTCATAATTACAATTGTTATTTGATACAGAAAATCACTGATGCTGAGTTGGCATATATCCCTTGTGTCATTTATAATTTACATATGAAATACACATTAGCCCCATATCCTTGAATATAAACAGTTATAAAAAGTATGCAAGCAATTTCCTCCTCCACAAATCACAGCTACAGCATCATTGCCCTTAATCAGGAAGCAGACTACTTGAGATTTCTGAATTTTAGATATACCAAGCACTGCTTTAGACTGTACTGATATCAGTCTTTAATCGGAGGACACTAACTCATCATATCTAGAATCACAAATTCAAAGAGGAGTCGGTTCAGGAACCTTTCCAATGCCCAGTTACTAAACTGATGTAAGGACTTCACAAGAGATTTAAGTACCCGGGACAAAGGGTGACATATTCCAAAGAATTGTCTTAATTATTGTTTAAGGTACAGCGAAACTATTTAGCCATAGCACTCATCTGTTATATACTCAACACATACGTATTATGGTCTCAGAACTGTATCTTCTGACTACTTAAAATGTTGTTGACCATATGTATTCATAAAGTATAAAATGGAATTTGCTGAAAAAAGTAGCTAGCCTAAGCCCTTCTCAAATTTAAAACCATCTTTTTCTCCTTGGATATCCCTAGAATTTCAAATAGCTATTCTTTGGTGTCTGTAATAGAAAAAAAACATACTGCCAGAAAGGTAATCAGAAAGTCTCTCCAATTCTGGATAATAAATGAGATGTGGATTGGTGTTACTAAATAAAAAACTAAAGCTGACACTTTCTAAGTTTCTTTTACCAAAGTTAACTTCTGTTTTTGAAGCTCAAAACACATGACAAAAAAAAAAAAAACCTTTTGTGATTGGCTGAGTCACTAAATTTCAATTATTTACTCTCTACCAGGACAGAAACACTTTCCCTTGACCAGCTGGCAATGCCTTAAAACTCACATTTTAAGACCCATGGGTATATTTTGTTCCAGCATAAAAATCTTTCCTTTCACTCTGCCATTGCTGGCTTTGCAATTGATTGGTACCTATCTCAATGTTCTGCCTTTTTGATATAAATGCTAATCATACACTTCTCACTACCTTCTTCCTTGATGCAAATCCGGCAAGGACCCCAGCACCAAGCTGACTGCAATCTCAGGAAGTGGGAGCAGGGAGCAAGGGGACTGAGGACTTATTTTCTATTTCTTTTCTTCAGTTTAGGAGATGGGAACTGTAAAATGTACTGGCTCACACACATAGGTTAATGGTCTGACCACCAAATACCTGAGAGTATTCTCGGTATGTCAGCTTTGGGAACTGAAAATTGAATAAGCAGCAATAATGAAGTTCCTTTTCACTCCCCTGCTATCTCTTCTTGTCATTACATACAATGACTTTCAAAGTCAGTAGCTTTCTCCTACTTCTGCTCAAAATGTAAAATGAGGTGTTTACCCTCTGCCTAGGACACTCCAAAGGGTGGGAGTAGATCAAATCCCCAAAATGACTTGACAAACTATTAGAGAAAACCAGCATTTACATGGTACAAAACCCATCAGAAATGAAGCCATGGAATTATTTAACATAAAATGCTAATTCTTCTTCATTGTAGCAATAAAATTAAAGGCCTTCCCATAAAGGGAAATCCAGGATTCAGAATACACAGTGTTTTATAACTTGATTTTTTTTTTTTTTTTACGGGCTCCACTATGCACAAGCTTTTCATTGACATGTTTGCATCCTTTATATTCTTTACTCAGTTTCATATATCTATTGACTGAAATGCCTTTAATTAACTGCTTTACCTATGTTCTTTCCCTTGTAACACACCATTCCAATTCTTTATTTGTTGCCAATCACAATAAATGGGTTGAAAACAGTGTAAGTGGAAAAATGAGAATAGAGGAATGCTTGTTTTATTTTTAGATTAAAGAATTTATCAACAAATTATCAGAAATAGAAATGCTACTTTGGTTTAAAATACATATACATACACAGCTATTAGATATCTTTTCCATAATGTATAAAAAAAATAAATTAAACATTCACAATTTTCAGGGGAAAAAAAATGAAGAAATTCAAGAGAGCAATATTTAGAGAGTATAGAGAAAGGTGAAATCTAAAGCCTGTTCAAAAGCTTACTTGGTAGCACTGGATCTGTTTTCATTTGATTCCTCAGGAAAAAAAAAAAAAAAACACAAAACAGTAACTAACATTCTGTTCAACTTCATGCCTTAAAAAGAGTTTTCTTGCAACATGAGAGTATACATACAGCTGCCACCTTGACAGAAGGCAATTAAGTCTTTGCAACTCTGAACAATATCCTCTGCAGTAAAGTACAGCTTCTTTGTACCAGCAAGTATACGATACACATTTATTTGCATTCTAAGAGCAAATTTTCTTTAAAATTGGCAAAAACTCAGTAAAGATAGATGTCTAAATTTATTGAGACCAGAATGGTACTTCCAAAGACTAGGTAAAAGGAATAGCAGCACTTGCAGCTTTGCCTAGAAACAAATGCCCTGGAAAAGATTGCTTTTTTTTCATGCCATTATATATGGCATATTATAATAGAATCATGAAAGGACTACAAACTGCTGTGCCTGATTGAATATGTAAGCCTTTGTAGAGCCGTCTGGGTAAAAAGCAGCACAGGAAAATGAGTCAAAGATTGTGGTGTAAGGGCCAGAAGAAATTAATCTCCAGCTCTCCATACAGAGCAAGAATAATTACATCAGCAGTATTCTGGCAGAATTTTCTCATGTGTGAATGGTTAGGGAGAAGGGAAGGCGGCAGCCAATTCTTCTCTCACTCTCATAAAACTCAGGCACCTCAAATGATTCATCTGGACTTTCTGATTGTTTGAAATATTTTATAACAAACATTCACAAAGAGGATGCAACCAATGTGTATCTTTTCTACACTGATTAGATGTCAATAACCAGCACAGAAGTGGAAAAATTTTATCAGGCTGTAGCAAATCTCTCTCCTGTATCCACCAGTCTCAAGGGAAGGCCTGTCCCTGCAAAAAAAGGTCTAATGAACCGCTCATGGATGCACTGCTACACCACTCTTCTAAAATCCCACTCATCACTGTAAGCCATAAAGTTATATTTCTGAAATGTTTTAATATGTTAGCTCGCACTTTAAAGTTTAAATGATGTTACACACTGATCTGTAAGCGGGCATGGTCTACAGATGTATGAGAACTGAGAACCTACACAAGGGAGAAACACTACACACCTACACGCGTTTCCCACCAAGGGTAGAGTGAAACAGATGAACAGAACAGGCAGAAAGGTTTCATGATCAGTCCAAAGAACTGAGATGGGAGTAACCATGTTACAGTAAGCTTTTCTACCCATCCTGTAAACTATCTACGTTAATAGTATTTCATTTGATAAGTAAATACTCTGAGTGATTCAATAGATTAATTTGTCATTCAATTGATTCATTTTAGAACTCTGTACCCCTTGGAACTTAGGGACACAAATGGCACTTTGCAAAAAGAAAAAAATGTTGATGAACTGCAGAAAATGGTAAATTAAAAGTGTATTCTGCCCCATTTTTGGCATATTTCCTTTAAAATTAATTAAAATTAATTACATTTAATTAATTAAAAATAATTTTCATGAGTAGAGTCCTTATTCCTTGCAACTCCGTCTTCCACAGGTCAAATTTGGAAACATTTCCTTCAATGATGCCTTCCTATTTCAGGTAATTCATTTCAGCCTTTAGACTCAGCCTTATTAATCTATTCTTTAATGCCTCTTAATCACTTCTCCCTGCTCTCTTCTACTGCAGCAGTCAACTGACACTTTATCAAGCAATACAATCCCCCTCAATTTTTCCCTTTTTATCTCCCCGTTCATAGTTTGATAGTCAAGCTTCATCAATGCTCTTGTATATTTTACTATGAAACCAGTGCTTACTGCAAACTACTCTTCCTCTGATTGTTACTCACAGCCAAAGTTGGTTTAGGTGAACATTGTGCCAGAAACCATGGACACACAAATCAGCATTTGCTTTCATTTTTCCTGTACCTTATAAAATAGTCCTATCATCCTCAGAACACAGAAAATTATAAATTAACTAATTTGTACTACAGGAGATTATTTTTTAAAATCCATTGTGCTAAATTTGCCCATAACTCAGTATATGCACTGATGCATGAATCCTGTGAAGGTGCACTGAGTCAAATTGGGCATGTATTTGTACCACTATAGTACCAAGGATGGAAACACAACATGATCCACAGGAGCTTACTATTTAATTAAATGCAATAACAAGAGACATCATATGAAAAATGCTAGAGATAGTTTATGAAAAAAAGTTTAGGAAAAAAGAAGAAACCAGAAATGTGGCCACAAGCTGAAGAAGTTCTCTCTCAACTCCCTGAAGAACAAGTTCTACCTTTAAAATGTTTCTAAAATGCATTTCAGAAAAGAACCTATTTCTTCCCTATTCCTAACAAAATCCGGATTTTGGCAAGGGACAGGACATATGTGAACAGAACATGAACCACAAAGTATCTTTAATACATGTTCAAGACTTCAGTCACTTTTTTCTGCTGTTTTTCTATATGCATGTTTAGAAAGTTACCAATAGATTTTTTTGTCAGACTATACGTCTTGCATGTCAATGAGGTCCATAGGCTTAAAAAGCATAGCTGATGGTGCTCTCTTTTCAGTATCACTTTGCGGGTTTTGTTTTGTTTTGTTTTTTTGTTTAAGGATTTTATGAATTAAAAGGGAGATCAATCCTTGTCTTATTACAGGGAAAGTCAGCTTAATTTTAATTTAATTTCAGGCTCAGCTTATTGCCTGAATTTTCAAAATCTGTTAGTAATTTTAAGACAGTATCAGACCTTCAAAAACACTGTCAACTGATGTTTTAACATTACTTAGTGCACAGGTACCTGTTGGTATCCTAAAACTACTATTCACTTCTGAAAATTCATACAGCGTCTTTCATGTCTGCTGCTGGTCTAGATGAAGAACTCTTCAACAGGGCATCTCAAAAATTGCTTTCTGCATTTTCTTGGATTTCAGTTGCCAATGTAAGCCAATTATCATTTTGAAAAGGCTGAACTGAAGCATTTTTTATAAAGTAGTTACCATATAAATACACTTTGTGAAATCTTAATCCTATGTACCCAGCTAATTAAAATGTTCTGTCATTGTTCTGTATTAAGGCTACTTACATTATCACACAGGAGGCTCTTATTTTTGGTGCCTGTTGCATAACAGTCACAGGGCTTGCAAACATCCATGGCTGAAAGATCTGCACCTGCTTGTCTGTAATGGAAATCCTTGCACAGCTCACAGTTCTTTCCTGCATGAAAGAAAGGTTATGCATTATGGCTTCCAATTCATTAAAATTAGCTGTATAATTCAAAATTAAAGACTCTATTCCTTTGAGAGAATTCTATAATTTTCAGGACGTCCATTTTAATGCACCTTTCATCTCTACCTGCCAATTTAGTGATCCAGAGCATATGAAACAATGAACCTGTTACAAACTATGTTTTACTCCATTAAACTTCCATCTGTTATATAATACCACACTTATATAAAAGCTGTGCTGTGCAAATGCCTATACATTTTTTGGAAAAATTATCGTTGAACCTGAAACTTTTCTTTTTTTCATTTTACTAGACAAAGCCAAGAAAACTGAAATAGAACAAAACTGTTAAAAAAAAGTATTCAAATATACTACTTACACAGAATAGAAACTTCTACTCAATAAGCAGGAAACTAACAATAGAGCAAAATTTGACAACATTTTTAATGTTATCTGTTAATTGGTTTCAATTAGAAAGACTTGACATTCTGGATTTAAACACTCTAGCACATGTCATGGAAACAGCTTTGCAACTATATGTTCTCATTAGAACATATTTTGCACAAGATTGGATCAAATTTTAGCAGCATTTTCCTGTAGCTTCAGTATTGACACAATTGTAATTACTGCACTGTCTGAATAGTTTAAAAATGCATATACATGAGAATTTATTGGAATGTCAGCCGTTGAGCATTACCAATTTTAGCTGATACAAAACTTAGCCAAAAAGTAACTGCAAACCAAACAGTCCATTCTCTTTTGTATGACTTACCAGCTGTATTGTGTTGGCAGTTGTCACACACTCCACCGCTGCCTCTGTAGTGTTCCTGAGGAAAGGGGTCCATTGCTAAGTCATAATGGCAGCTTACTGCATGGCTGTAACATTGACAAGGCTTGCAATTATAGGCATGAACTTGGTCACCTGGACGAAACGGCTTGTCATTGTACAATGGCAAACAGCGATCACACTGAAGTTTAGGAGAAAAAAAAAGGAAAATATTATTTCTTTACCTTACATGACTATTATTATACTTTCTGTATTCATGATTCTTTCTATATGTTTTCCTCCATGTAAATATTAAGAATAGTTTTTAGACAAGAAGTCAGATTAGCGTATAGGGAAACAAAAACATCTCTTTTTTTTTTTTAGTCTAAGTTACTTTAATAACAGATTAAAATCAAGGAAAGTAGGTAAAAGAATAACATTTTAAGTATTTAGATACTCAACATAGGCTAATGTCCTGAGATTCAGATTTGGTTAAACCTCTAAAGATGCAAAACGGTGCCTACTGTGTTTGAGGCACAGAAGACATACTCACATAATGCATCCATTTGGATGCATTTTAAACAGCGTATGTTATTGTAGTTTGTAGTACTGCAGTAACTGTAATTTGTACAGTTACCATTTGACCTTGTGAATGAAACAAAAGGCCTCCTATGGCCAAATATGTGATGTTGTACAGAGTATCTGAAATATCTGCACTTCTTAATGTGCTTTTCATGAAATTTTTAAGAAAAATTTTAAACAAAACCCACAAATCTCTAATACATACTCAACTCTGTCAAGTTACATTTTAAATATGACATCAAAGCAATGCTAGGATAACAGATACATTGTTTAAATAAACATCTAAACAAACTACCTTGTTTTCTTCAAATTTATTAGGTACAAAGACTAATGATATTAAAGTACTTAATTACCTTAAATCCAAAGAAATAAAAATATGTTTAAGTAGTTCAGGAGCACCTCAGAATCTCTTTTTTTTTTATTTGGATGAACTCACAATATTACCTTCTAAGTACAACATTGTGAAGAATGTGAAGTTGGAAAAATCTTCAGTTCATAACAGATAATACAAAACTACAAGGAGAAAATTTATTGTGCCTCCTGGTTTACCAAGAGCTAAAAAGAAATTAGCATATGGACAATTACATTCTCTTTATGGTGAAAAATCCAAGTAGTTTTTAGGAAAATGGCTCAAAGAATTGCACACATTGGTACTGGAGAGACGTTTGTTTAGAATATTTTTTTTTTAAATTCAACTGGCATTACTAAGAGTCCATTCCCAAAATATTATTGCCTTGCTGAATTGAAGAAACAAAGCATACTGCAATTATAATTTCCGTCTTTCAAAAGGAATTTATATGCTTCAAAACAAGTTGCTTTTTGTGAAGTATTTGGGCAACTTCTTAAGTCCCAGAAGAGTACTCATCTTTCTTCATGTCTACTATTCCAAGTACTATTATAATTATCTAGGCCCTGTGTGCTTACATCACCTATACGCTGATATAAGCTATACTGAAGTTTCTAAGCTGTTTCACTCACAGCTGATGCTAGGAAAGCATCAACTGTTGGTAAAATGAGAAACTGAATTAGAAAACAAGATAGAAAACATAGTCCAAGAACTGCAGAGCAGTCACAACCCATAACAAAAGCAACTCAGGGGAGAAAATGAAAGCACAAGAATTGATCTGCTGAAATTTAGTCTTAACAAACAAAATTAACAGTAAGAGGTAAGACAACAATAGTCACTACATCTTTTTTTGCAATCTGTTAAAAACAAAACAACAAAAAAATCACTACAGTGAGAGAAAAAGAGGTTTCAGGGTGAAAATCAGCAAGGCTTCACTTGGGACCTGGAACTCTAACCTTTGTTTATCAGAAGAATCACTGCCTAACCATGATTAGCCCAGTTTAAATACATTGAGGGGAACACCTTGACCATAACTGTACAACAAGTTTCTCAGCTTAAACCTATTCAAGTCCTTCCCTTGTTCACATCTATCTTTCCTCTCTAGTCATTCTCTTTGTCTCTAAGTTGATGAAAATCAGCATTACACAGCATCAGCAACATGAGATAAGAGTGTTCATTCAGGCATTGTACAACTTGGGACGTACAAGGAAGAAACCCAAGCTCCCAGCCAAACCATCCCACTGATGTAGCTTCTTCCTAACAGCACGTCTATAGACATACGTCCTCCTTGAAAGGAAAACAGTACAGGAAACGCTACCCATCTGCCTGCCCTGAATTTCCACTTATGCATGGCCAGCCACAGAACTGCTGAAAGCATTCATCATTTCATTTCAGATTTAATCTTAGATCAGTTACTCATGCACATCTGTGCTTGCACCTATTGTTAAATGACACACAAGCACTAAAGAATGAGATGGCAATTTGATTACATAGCATGGAGTCTCTTTGAACTATCATCTTTCTTGTTCTATGGATTTTAAAACTTTGACAAAACTTTTTAAAAGTCTCAGCAAAACAAGCAATCATTCAAAAGTTGACAATGACTGAAAAAAAAATACTGTTCTAGCAGTTTTCACACCTGTACGCATTAAAAATGTGTACTGGACACCTACCTCATCCTCAGCCTGCTGAGTTTATCACACCTTTATGAGGTTAAGAACTGCATTTACCTTTCAGACCTGCTATGTTTAACTTTCACTTTTGTTAGCATCATGATGTACATACGGCAATCTTCAGGTCTTTGTTCACCAAGTGCATTTGCCCAAAGCATAGTTACTTAGATTTTCAAGGGCTGAAAATGTTCAATGTTTTAGAATGTTCATGAATGTTAATTCTTGAGGAAAAAAAAAAAAAAAAAAAAAAAAAAGGTCTTTCTCTATAACCATAAAACTCACAAACATGCAGATGTCCTTATTCTCAGTTACATCTAGGCCCTTCAAAAAACATGTTAAATATATGGCTTTCCCTATGGAAAATAACAAACACGTCCTCTTGATATACCGTATCTGAACTGCTCACCTTCTGTGAAAACAGTTTTCTGAGAAAACATACATAGCTCATCTCGGCCCAATTCATTAGTCTAAAATTATGATTTAAAACTTATTTCCAATAATGAATTCAGGAATTTATTTACTAAAATTACTATTAAAAAGTTACTTTCTCAAAATTCCTGAATCCAGCACACTTAGGGAAAGCCCACCAGTGACTTCAGCCTTTATGTCCCAAGTTCCTTATTAGTCACTAAGAATGCTGAGAACAGTGCCTCTGAAGTAACAGTCAACAAATATTCAAAGAAATATTTCAGAAAGCAACAGTAAAAACACTTTAAGACTTGCAATAAGTCCTGACCAACTAGAACCGTCTACTCCAACACTTAAAAAATATCCAGCTGCTTGCCTCTGGGTGGCATTCTTTTTTCTTTTTAATGTTATGTTATGCAGAATTTATTCCTTTTTTTCTTTTCCTAATGTATGCAGGAATCCCCATCTCACAACCATCAGTCAAAGTTCAGTTGCAATAACCAGTGTACATACACACCTATAATACCTACATCATACATATGCTTCTATAATATGTATACGTCATTAACAGTACATAGATTTAAACTCTGCTGCAGTGACATCAAGATTAGAATGCCACCTTCTCAAGCATTTTGACATATTGTCTTGTCTTTGAAAAACTCCATTATGTGTATCACCCCACCATGTTTATTTACGATGTCTTGTAAGTGTTGACTAAAATAAGATAATTAATTACATACTATTTTTTTTCCTTCCTACAAGATCCTAATCTGTACCCAAATGGACAGTATGCTTCACTCCATTTAGCTTCATTAGCCAAATAAATACGGCTTCTAGGCAATACCTATTCCAGTGCAGCTTAGTCCTGCTCCAAAGACAGGTGTCTTTAATTTCCCCATGGCTTTTCCTCAGCAACCTCACTACAGCATTTGACTATCTATCAAGACCACATGTTAGCAGAGCTTTGAACCGTATCTGTCTCTTCGGAACTCCCTGAAGACCAAAGAGCTTTTAAACCCCAAAACCAGGTTTTATTAGGAAAAAAAAGACAAAAAAAAAAAGAAAGAAAGAAAAAAAAAGAAGAAAAAAAAAGGGAAAAAAAAAGAGCTAGAACACTTTGACGACTTCAAGTAACTAAGGAAGACAGAATAGAAATGAAGAGTGTCTTACAGGGTTCCATCAAAACACTCCGTGTACCTTAAAAGGATGCAACATAATTTTAGAAACTAAGCACAGCCGTAACATATGGTTAACAAACACTGTATGCCAAATACCATTCTAAGAAAAGATACTACTGCTGCTTTGCAATGGCAAAGTGACTGACAAAGAACCTGACTGGCAAAGAACATAAGATCTACCATTCTGAATGCCAGATTCCAATAATGGGACACGACTGAGATCTCAAATACTGATACAGATGTTGTCAGGCAGCATAAGTTACATTTCTATTCAACTCCTCTTTCATTTATATATTTTTTGTGAAGTTATGTGAAGTCACACTAAGTCCTACAAAACCAAAGCATGTGTAACCCACTAATTCTGACAATCAGGCTTCTCAGTAAATTAATTCACACTTAAATTCTCTGGAAATAAAATTCAAAGCTATTTTCAAATCAGGCATCCACTCCATCTAACTCATTTAGACTGCAAACCTGTAGGACTTCTGTAAAATAAAAGAGAGGGAGAAGGTGTTTTCACTCTTCTGAGGAAGCTATTGCATGGGAATTTTTTTTTTAAACAACATTTTTAGTGGCAAAAAAAAAAAACCCAACAAAACAGATTAGCTAATCATTTGGGCACTTATGTGGAATACGTGAAGAATCACAGAAATTCAATAAATATATGTGGCACTATGATTTACCACAGCTACCTCCAACAACAGTGAAGCACGAGCTCGATTGTGTCTCAATTTTCTTTCACGTTAAATGAAATAAATATCCTCCACAGTGGATAAGCCCCTGAAAATCATTCTCAGATTGCAACAGCCTTCTTAATCTCTGAGAGGTAACAATGACAACCATAGTGCTAGTTGCCACCTGCCCACCTCTGAAGTAAAACTTACAAATGTCAGACAAAAATGTATAAGGGATAATGACCAGTTCACAATTCCTTCAGCATGTCATCACCTGTTCAACAAATGACAAGGTATCTGAGATTGCAACAAGTTCTTTCAGTATTTCAGCAATGCTTGAACACAAATTGTTTTAGAAGCCTGGATCTTTGAACTGTGAAATTACACCAGTTTTCCAGGGATGGATTCATGGACAAACCCATAACTTTCACAGACATGTCAAAAGTTATTTAAAATCTTCAGGCATGTAAGACTACTGGACTAGGTGCCTTTCTGCTTGCTGTTTTCTAAAACTCCAGTCAACCATCTGCCTGTTTGATTTACTTTATTTTTATTCTGATATAACCAGCTTCCTCCCATGCCTATCCTCTGGATACACAAACTATGGCACAGAGCTTACCAAAAAGTGCATTTTTTGCTACCTTGCTTGGTTCTGCAAGCTAGAAGTCTTTGTTATTAAGTGAGTGATCACTTACTATAGTTAATATTTACAGCTCCTCAGGTACTATGTGTCATTAATTCCAACATCTAACATGATGATAGAGACTGACCTTTAACTAAGATTTAGATAGATTCTTCTGTAACAACATAAAAATCCTTATTTATCCAATTCTTGTTAAATCAGCAGTGCCATATCCAGTTTTCAGATAGCAGATGCTTAAGATAATTAATTGCATGGAAAACTCTGAAGACCTGAAGCATTTACTCTATCCAGTCATTCTCTCACTTCCATTCAAAACCTTTCAAGCATTTATCAGAGTTGCTTTATTCATTTTAAGTTCTATTTTCTATTACGATTTCTACAGTTATTCCTGTATATTTTGCCATTATCCTTCTCTACGAAGTCTTCTTATGACCAATTTAAAGCAAGGTCTGATGTGGTAAGGTAAGGCTGACCTTTTCCGATTGTTTTTTCACGGGCTGTTTCCAGTTTTTCACGTGACATCATAGAAAAATTATTGAACATACTATTACTCACATCTGTAAATTAGTCTTGCATATAAACGTTACCAATACCTGGACTCTACTCTTGGCGCCTCAGTTTCCATTTGTAAAAGCCAGATCTATTTCGCAAAGCAGGACACAAGGCATTTACAGAACAATTCATAAATGAAGATGCTGAATATTTTTTTTTTCATAAAATGACACAAGCTCTGTGAGGATTTACATCTCCTTCTTTCTTAATGTGGCCCCTCACATCTGCAAGTCATTCTTAAACATTGTCTTCCCATCACCTCTAATTTCAGAGCAACATTTTTTTTTTCATCAGAGCAGAAGTCCCTCCACTACCCCCAAAAAAAAAAAAAAAGAAATAGAAATTTCATTTGGTATGTCAAATTTCATAACATGCTGACGCAAATAACTAAACTAAAACTTCTATTTGGAATGAATTATGCAAATTTTTAGTTTCTGGTATTGCTTTGCTGCTCAATAGCTATCCAGAAGTATACGCCAGACAAATTCAAGATGGTAATTTTAGTTGTATTAAGTGTAAATGTGACAAGGACGTAAAGGACATACACTGCCATATGTTAAGAGCTTGTCAAGTGATCTCTGATATCTGGTCCAAGATACTAAAAAAACCCCAAACCCAAAAAACTTCCCATACCCCCCTCAGTTGTAGTGACTTACTCACTGCTAGAACAGGAGTAAAGTTAAAAAAAGTGTTTGCTGACAGTGCAATTTCTTCTCAGAAACATTTGTCCAGTCCCCACACCAAAGAAGTTTATATTTGCAAAGCTCCTTCATCAAATGCTTAATTGAATCCAAAATAATTAAAAAAAAAAAAGAAATAATAAATATCTAATTCACTAGGGTGGGAGCCTGAGAAAGATAGGTGCAAGTCTGTAAGACAGTTTTACCAATGTCAATGACAGTCAAAAATCATGATGGATTTTGGTTTTGCTTTTAAGTGTTTGCCTTACAGAAAAAAAACAAAATCAAAACCTTTAAGCTGTTTGGATTTCATGTAAACCTTTGATAAAATTAAAGGCAGTTAATGATATATTTGCAAGTAATAATTCTAGTTTATTACTACTTCTATTTTATTTCATATTTAGTAGATACTGACATAGTTATTGAAGAATGAGGAAAATAATTAGACACTTACTATACTGTGAATGAATTTGGGTAATTCAAGCATTTCAATTACAGTTACAATGCATATATGCCAAATCAAAAATGTGACACTCACCGGAACAACCCATTAACATTGATAGAAAATATCTGATAAGGCAGATACATCATTAAAACGTATTTGGTTTGTTTTCACAAGGTAGCATAAGTCTTGCAAGAGTGCTTGGTGAACTTCCAGATCTTATTAAATATTTATAATTAATCCATACAAAGTAACATTTCACAATGTGTGTTCTAATTAAAGGGACATTGTCAGTTTGAATTTTTTTTTCTAATTTGACCCATCTAAAAAACTTCAAATTTCTGTTCAAATTCCATTTAGACTATAGATCCTATGCTTCTTAAAAAACTAGAAAGCTTAGATCCTCTATGAAATTTTACAAAGATCTTTCACATAATCGTAAACACAATATCAAATGTCTCAGGTTAACACTTCTTTCTCTGTTCTAGCAAGCATAGACTGCTTGGGGGTTTATTGATGTGAAAAGTCTCTCCTTTGCTACTGCTGTTGTAACCACTTCTTTATTTTTAGAAAGCCTCTTACCAAAAGGCATAAATGTAGCAAGGAATACAACACGTACGCGTGACGGAAATCTAACATTCAGTGGAAATGTGGGATTCATTCCTTTGATGCAACTCATTCTTTCTTAACCTCAACTTTTTTTTTTTTTCCTTTAGATAAATAATCTAGGGACAGAATCTTATTAGAGCAAATTTTCTTAATTCATACATCATGGTTCTGCTTTCGCTAAGTTGTATGTGAAAAGCTTCCAAAAAAGAAAAAAAACAAAGGTTACATGAAATAAGTGCAAACTGGTACCATTATGATAAGCTTTCCTCTACAGATTTCTCTAGAAGACTGACTTCTAAACAACCCTATTTTAGTTTGCCTATAGCCAAGAATTATAAAACTAGCAGGAAAATTATAATTTTGCAATTTGGTAAGTTTCAACAACATGCTACACTTCATAATATCTCTCTTTATTAAGAAATGCTGCTAAGAGCGGAGCAAAACAATAAGAATATATTTTCTAGATTGTGTCTATATTTTTAATACGGTCTTTTAACTAATTCCAAGAAATTTAACCTTAATATCAACCATCTGAAAACATATTAAGTTTGTTCTTTTATTAGAACAACCATCTATTTTGAAGACAAACAAATGTTATATATGACTGTAAAAAGTGTGCAAAATTGACATTTACAGGCTGTCCTTAAATGAATAAGTTCAAAGCTCAGTTTCAATGTTTTAAAAAGCCACTACCCAAATAAATGGTTTAGATAAAATGAGTAAGACCTTATTAGAAAGAAAATTTGGAAGAAAATAACTTCCAAATAGATATGTGTCAGTATTTTCTTAACTGGGCTCAACTATGCACGAGATATTTAAAAATCAAGTCTGAAATCTGTTAAGTCCTCCTATTTTAGGCATAACTTGTAGAGCAATTGCATTAAAAGATCTCATTCTTAGCTGAATTAAGAGATTACAATCTACAGGTGTCTGAAATATCTACAGATGGTCCAAGAACCAGAAGGTAAATCTCTGTTAGTGTTTTACCTTGGATTAGGCATGCAGTTTTGAAGCAAATCTCCAAATTTCCTGCAATTAATGTGCTTTGGGTTGCATCATGGAGCTGTCTTTGACCACTTGAACTGTTCCCTTTCAAATGAAACTAAATTAGAAGCTGAACTCCAGGACTGTGCCTACTGCACTCCATCTACTGAATGAGTCTGGAGTCCATAGGAACAGACTAAAACTACGATAGAGTAAAGAAAAAAAAAAAAAAAAAAAAAAAAGAACCCACTGCCCTGAAGCACATCTGCTGTGAACACTGGGTCTTCATTAAATTTTCACTCTACAGATCACTTGCTAGTTGCTACAGCAGATAGAGCTATAAACTTTATTAGATGCTCACAGTCTAAATACAGGCTTGCATCTCATGTTTAAAGTGGTGTAATCCTCTGACAAATCAAATCCCTGAACACAGCACTCCTAATGGTCTGCAGTGGAATGGCTTTTGGCAGGGGTGCTGCAGGGGGCAGAGTTTTTTGTTTCCTTATTTAATACAAATCCTGCTATGGAAAGTTGTGGTGAAGGGACAAGTGATGAATCGTGTGTAAATTGTCTACTCACTGTTGGTGTTGTGAGGATATTATTTCGATTTTGGTGCAGGGAATTCTTTTTTTCTGTTGATGTGTATGTATTTTAATTATAATTCTTAAAATTATAAAAAGCTAGGACAGCACTAACACACACACATTCTTTCCCAGGACTAAAATCCCAATTTTGAGGATGTTCATAGATGGTGCAGATAGACAAAGGACAGACTAACATTATTTCCTTCTGTATAGCTTTCCTTGATGCACAGGCACCTATATGGTTCCAGAGCTGTGTTGCAATTATCAGCATGGCCATGGCAATTACACCTGAAAGAACAATAGGTAGCAGAGAAAAAATTAAAACATGGAAAAAAATATGCCAAGAATAACTGTCCAACAATATTTAACATGGTCACAAAGACAATTTTGTGTATTACATAGTCTGTTTCTTTATTAAGAACAAATAAATACCACCAAACAAGATGTTTTTAAGTGCAATAACATACAAAGGACTACTTCACTCAACATATTTTTAAGTATTAACAATTGCTTTCCAAGAAAATAAAAATCACCATGTAGTAGAGATACTGTTACCTTATCTAATACGTAATCAAAACTATATTTCAGTATATAACATTAAAATGTAAAACTTTATTAAATAAATGGCCTTTTAAAATAAATATTAAGCCTTACAGTATGGCTATAGTTTTTCAAGAAATCTTAACCATATCAAATCCACTCTGATCGCAGTTAAAATGTCCACTTTTTACTGAAATAAAATCCTTGTAGAGTATTAGTTAATAGGCAAAAACCATCCCACTCTGCCTGAAGGGCTGCTCTTCTGGAGACATGGCTTATCTTTGCAAACTACAGCTGAAATTATTTCACTGTTACATAGTCACCAAGGTTGTAGCTGTCTTAGTAAAAGCATTATCATAACACATCTAAATCAATAATCAAAATATATTAGTAGCGTAGAAAATTTTAAGGTAAGCATGACCTCTAATGAGGTGCTTTCTCTCAAAAGGACAACTACCAAAATAATTTCAGGAATAATACTTATTAACAAAAATCTGGACCATACACTTCTCAGAAACTATTTCATTGCCAAATTTGCATATTATTTACAGGGCATAATTAGTCCTTTCACAAGACACACACTTATATACACTAAAGTTGTCAGTCATAGATAATGTAACACTTTTACTGACAGCTGCCCAGTTTTAAAAGGAAAACTACAGCTAAAACAAAGAATGAGCTCTGCATTAAGAATGTTAAAATTGACATGTCCAGGAATTTATAAAACTTGGAAGAGCTACTGAAGTAAAAGTACAAGCCATGGTTTCAATCATAAGCCTTTCCTTAAAGGCACTGGTAATTCCAAGGAAAAGACTACTTTTGACAGATTTGTGTAATAAGTATAATTAATTTTAAAATAACATGTGAGCAAATGTTTTAAAAAAGCAGTACACCAATCATTTCGAACTTGATGCAATGCTTCCGTCCAAATTCCCTTTTCATTCATAAATGTAAAAGCAGAACAACTAGGTGCCTGTGAACAACTTAAATTTTAGGCAGGTCATTCTGTACTTTGCACAGCTGTATTAGTCAGAGGCCATGATAGGTGGAGGAAGAGTTCCATAACACCTACCTTCCGCTAACTGTAACTTCATTAACTCCATAGTATCTATGCCTAAAATTTACCCAAGACTCATTAGTATGATACTGGCCGTGGAGATGAATCCTCACTTGTGTAGCTTTTACAAATTCTTGGAGAGTTGGAGTATTGTAAAAATTATTGTAACCAGGTCGGTGATTTGGTTCCGGGGTAAGAACACTAAAAGTTAGATTACCACGGGAATACGGTGTAAAGCTGTTCAAACAGAGAGCAAGACAAATGAAAATCAAAATATCACATATTTTACACATTTTACATCTCCTAATATCCTTTTTCTCAGAGAGGGTCTCCACTTAAGTGTACATAGGGTTTTTTTATGGTTTCTGGAGAAAATTCTTATGTCAGTGGATTCCCAGCCACCAGAATTCAAGAAGGTAAAAAGTAATGTCCCCTGTATGTCTGTTTTCCCTGAAACTGCCATGCTCTTCAGACTCTAAGTTTCAATTAAAAGCAAGCCTTTAAATAATGAGTAACAGGAATAAAGTGTGACTGATACAGTATCATCTGCACTAAGTTTTCAAAAAGTTCAACATAATGGCTTTGAGAAACATGAACTATGCTTGAAGTACATAAGGAAATCATTCAGATAACATAATAATTAACATGCCCATATTGTTAACTAAATACCTGATAAACACATAAAACCATACAGAAACAATTCTATTTTGAATTCCAAAGTCATCGGACTGTATCACCTCATTGGATGCACAAGCAGAGCTAGAAACACATGCCACCGTCCAGTGAGTGAAGTGCAAGAGAATTTAATGGAAGGTAGCAACACTGAGGGTAAAACTGTAAGCCAAAGAAGGGCAAGGTCAGTCCTGAGAATTCAAGCAAAGGCTGAGTAAACAAGTATATATAAACTGCATGTTTGCACTATTTGGTATGAATCATATCTCATGTCGGTATGTTTACTAGGCAGAGTTTAGCTATGACTAGAACTTGCCCCTGCAAGAGGCAAGAATGTCTGCCTATTTGCACACCTACATGGGCTCATTAAAAATAGGTATCCCACCTAGGTATCACCAGGCAGCTGACATACAGCATTCAAAAAATGTAATGCTCATCACTTCAAAATATCTCTGAGCTTTTGAAACATGAGATTCATAGTTAGACTATGTCTGCTGAGTCATACTCCTCTGTCTTCATGAAGGATCCTAGAATTTAGTGTGCCCCTATCCAGGTCAGTTCTTCATGAAAATGTCAGTGGAATGAAAATGAAAATGTCTGTATGTTTCTCTGGGGGATACTGTCCTCTCTTTCCTTCTGCAGAAAGTTAAATAAAGTATTTTTCTTCCATGACACATAGAGCTATAGTGGAAATGTAAGACAGGTGTGAATGACAGACTAATGAGAGCATCTTGGTACCGAAGCACTAGAAGGAAAAGCACCAAAGTACTGTAAGGCTGATGGCACCTAGATGAGCACATCATCAAGAACTTAGGGCACGTACACACACCTTTTAAGTAAACTCGGAAAACAAAGGAGATCCTAAAACAAGGGTCAGCCAATATTCAGACTAAGCAATGACTCAAGCCTCTGATAGGAGGGATAAAGGACAGCGAGCAACTCCTAACTTACAGAGGTGGTACAGGATGGAGAAACAAAAATGTTAATCACTTTTGTCTTCTAAAGGATGCACAGAAGTCCATTCAGTACTAGTGTGTGGTTACCAAACCAAGAACCCTCAAGCCATGGTAAAGATTTCAAAGCCAAGGTTACTTGCCTTCCATGTCAACCCAAGGAGTCCTGGCTAGGTAACCACAATACAAGCACACTCATGTCCAGATCCTGAACAGACAATTTGGTCATGGCTTGACACAATTATGTTGGTATGAGAGAGAGAAATCAGTTTTGTTTTACAATAAAATCACCTTCCCCTCCTATGAAAGTCTCAGCAGGGAGCTCTGCTACACCGCTGACACAAATTTGGAGCATTGTTCCAACAGTAACTTCTCTTTCAGTACACAGAATACTCACCATTAGAGAGTAAGTCTTATTTTTTAAACAAAGCTTTCTGTACACCAGTTGTACCCAAAATAATTAATTCATATCACTTCCTATCATCATTTACATCGTAATCAAAGGGGAAAACCAGTGCTACTTACGAAAACATTTATGGAAACAGTTCATACCTAACTCAGTTCTTTTTAGAAAATATACACACACAGATTTCTGGGCTGAAAATGGTATTACATCTCATTTGGGTTATTTATCCAAAAATGCTTGGCTTAAGAGATTTCCCTTCTCCTCTACTCTCTGCTTTAAGGATCAGCAATAAAGCTCAAAGTCCTTTGCTCAAAACTGGTGTAATTCAGATGACCTTATATTCCTCTCCTCAGAATACTGAACTCCTGGAGAACAGACAAAGATGCTGATGCTTGAAAAGTCTTAGGAAGGTAGCAAAAGTGAAGCAACAAAAAAAGCAAAACGCCTACAGCACCTAGTGCTGCATTTTCTGACTGATTTCCAGCCAAATACTAAATGAGTCTAACACTGACTGGCATCTGAAATCAGGCAATAGATACTGCATTCAAATATATGTAGTGGTATAGATTAAAAAAAAATACATCTATGTACATACATGCATGTGTGTGTAAAATTATAATATATATTAACTATATATGTTATGTGCTATATTTATGAAATGTATACTGTATATATTATATATTTTTACATTTGCACGTTAATCGTCTAGTAAAAAGGCTTGCAACATGTTTCTAAAAGGTAATAATCGTCAACCCCCCAGATTTATTTTGGTTCTTGCTTAGAAAGATTAGAAAGCTTCAAAATACAATTTTCAACCCATTTCTTACATGTTTTGCATGGTGAGTAGTAAGGCTGCATGATTAGCTTTTGTGCTTAAATTTGGCCTCTCTCCTAGGCTTCAGAGCAAACTGCACTCTCAGAGATCATAAGGAACACTTTCACATTCACTAGATAGCTTAAAACAATCTGTAATATCAGTACCTTCCTCCACTCTTCATCTCAGTGTTCTGTGATTCTACTGACAACAGTTTCCCAAAACACAAGCATGTAAAATCTCAAAAGTCTAGCTCAAAAATAACAGAGGAATCAATCGTGTCACATTCCTCAATGTCTGAAATCTGATAAAATATACAGATGACCTTTTGGCAACCTTTAATTGAAAGGTCAGATTTGGGATCTTTTATATACTCAGCAGCCCACAATAAATGAGTATACCAAATTAAAAGATTCTATCTCATTGGACATAAAAACGAATTGTGTCAGGATGTTACCTGTTCAAAGCATCTGTATTATGCAGATAATACCCACTCATACCTAGGAAGCTGGAGACAGTTGACAGAGTCTGGTTTTTCCAGAGATCCATTGTTATCCATTCCAAAAATACTGCAATTTTTAGCAAAATACTGCCAGTCTTCCCAGTTTAGATTATCTCTTTTTTTCCTTTCAATTCTTATTGCTTCAGGGTGTGGGCTAAAGAACTGTAGTATAATATAAAATACCTACAAGATGATAACAAATTTATAAATTGATGGTAATGGTTAAGTTGTAAAACAATGATAATACAAACTTTCTTTTTCAATGTGACAATATAGTCTGCTTTACTACTCACAGACAGAAAAAGAACCAATATTTCAGTCCACATATTCCCAATTAAAAACAAAGACAACCTTTTTTCTTAAACAAGCTCTTTGATTTCTCAGATGCTGTTACAGAACTGAACCATTGCATCAGAACTCCACTTTTTCTTGAAGAGCATTTGAAAACGCAACTAAAAAGTCAAGTCCATGATTTGTTACAGTAATATTATTTTGGAAAAAGTGAAGAGCACAGAGTTTTATGTTGCCAAATATTTGATGAGTTGTTTGTCTGATAACACTTTTTTTTTTTTTTTTTTAAGTAATGTCCCTATATTTA
Source organism: Chlamydotis macqueenii (assembly GCF_036417535.1). NCBI lineage: Eukaryota > Metazoa > Chordata > Aves > Otidiformes > Otididae > Chlamydotis > Chlamydotis macqueenii. Next base: position 76,030,617 of record NC_141558.1, on the reverse strand, counting down.
GCTTGGAATCTCAACCAATACAGTGTGTTGCATTAAAGAGCACTTCACCCAGCATACTGCTTATGCAGAAATGTTTACGTGTCAAATAAGCCAAGCTTTAGAACTTCACAGACATTTGAACTTAACTAAAGGACTAATTCTTACATATGTAGCCAAAACCTTTCATCATCTTCTTTCCGTTTTCCCCATTAATGGCAAAAAAAAAAAAAGATAAACTATTAAGAATACACAGAAATTTGTTAGACCCTGTTCCGTGAATGCAGCCCCACTACTGATACGTCCTTCCTTCCAAGTGATCCTGATGCTCTTCAACAGTGTACCAAAGCATTACGTGCAATCTGGCCTCCTCAGGAACCCTGCCTGCTTATCATATTCTCCTTCCATAATCCCCGAAGGCCAAATTACCATCTCAAGAACATGTACAAGACAGAAATCTCCTCTGATACATCAGCATGTGGCAGACATGTTCATTTCCATTTGACTGCAGTCAGCTTTTTATTAGAAGGTGTAAAACAAACATCTCAAGTTTTAATAAAAATTAAAACTGAAGTTGAAATTTACAGAAGTGGAGTTAAAAGGAAGCAACCAATTTCTAAATATTGGTGTCTTCACACAGGATATCCACCCTGGTATATCTATTCTAGATTACTGCTTGTTAAAACAGTCAAGCACATCAAAAGAGAATGAAAAGAACCATAATGTGTTCTGTTGCCTTTTGCATTGTTTCATGCTGATGGAAGTTTTCTTCCTGGTCCCCTAAGGATAACATCTTAAAGCATAAAAGTTTGAATTTCCTCAAAATTGTAATGAAATGTCTATAAAAGTATTTTCCTAGATTTGATTTAATAAATAGCAAATGTAATCTTCTCATTACCTGATACTGTCCATTTTGTAAATCTATTGTGATAGAAACACCATGATCCAGACCTGCAGTATTAGCAAACACAGAAGAAATCCAGGTGGTCCCAATGTCATCATCATTGATGTAATGCAGAGGATGAGCTTCTGCATCCAACCTCAGCACTCTGTCATTAGTGGTATCATCTGCACCATTAGGGATGCAGTACCTCTGTATCAATGGGTGTACCCGGGGATGACTTCCAGGACAGCGGCATTCAGATTGGGTATGCAGATGAGGAAATTTTCCAGAGAATACTTCCAAAATGTCTCTGTCACAGCACATAAGAAAGTAATTACATACAGGATAAAAAAAGGACAAGTGCCACTTTGTGCCTCTAGGCTCATAGATTAAACAAAATTCATCTTAGATTATAGTAGAAGCCTTATCAGTCTGGTTTCATCTTACATAAAAGGGGTAATCGGCTAGGAATCAGGACATCCAAGGTCAGACACCCAGGGTCCCTAAATAATCAGTAGTAAGCAGCAGGCACCTTCAGAAGATGTCTGAAGAAGCACTGTGGAGTTGCTTTCATTGCTCCATAGACATATATGGAGCCAAGGGAAATTAGTTCCTTATTAGGGTGTCTAAAGCTAGGTAGGATGAATCCAGCCCTAGATGCAAGGAGGGGAACTCAATCATTTCATTATGGCATCAGGTTTGACGCAAATCAGTGATCTGCACACTATTCTTAAGCATACCATAGCATTGACATATTGCCTGTAACCACAGACAGGTTGAATGTTTGCACTCAAATCCTCCAAAAAGACCAGTTTCAGCAATATCACATTGCGCCTTAGAAAATCAGGATATAAATATTTTTACTTTTAACTATAATACCAACACCCACTTTTTTAGCTTCCTCAGTCTGTGATCACTCTATAGTTACTTCTTACAGCCCATGTCAAAACCATTGTGTCACTTTAGTTCCCTCTGACATCAGCTACTGAAATAGATACATAGATAGGTAGGTAGACTGGTAAGCAGATATATTAATGACATGGGCAGGTTACCTAAACCTTTATCTGCTCATCTCTGCTGTAAAAGGAGGATTTTGTGAGCCTAGAAGACATTGAATTTTTAAATTTAAAAACTTTTACTTTTCCCATTTTCCTACTTCATCAGTAAAATCATAGTTTTTGTATACTTATTAAGCAAACAAATACTTGCTAGCTGCCACTACAAATTCCACAGAACCCAAAGTTACAGGACCTTTTAGATAGCCATAGACTTAAATTAACTGACATGCAGGAAAGACTTTCCTTCACAGTTCATCCCAGATAAAAATTTTGGAAAAAGTTATTTGTGGATGTAAAACTACATCTACAAAGACATTATTAGGTCAAAAAAAAAATTGTAAAATACCTTGTCTTTCAATTTTTAAACTTCATTCATTTCACTGACTTAAATTGTAGTTCAAAGGATTTGTCACGCATTGCTTTGAAAGAACACAATCAAGACGATTTTCATATAACTTGGAATTCAGGTTCATATTAATACTTTAAATTCACAGGAGCTTTGCTCATCATAATGTCCTGCAGACAACTGTGCTCCTAGGAAACCGCCCTACATCTTATTGAAAGACTATCACTGAGTAGCCTTAAGGTCTGCAGTCAGGAGTGTCTTTGCATGTAGCCTACCCAGAAGCACCAAGCAGACAAATAGGACCTGACTACTTCTGGCCAGCTTCAACTGACTAGATTAATCCAGCATGAGCTGGATAACAAAGGTAACATTTCTTCGTAATGTGCTAGGAAGGGAGGCTGGAGGGCAACAGAAATTGCAGTGGCAACTGTAATTTGGCCTCAGGGACAGAGGAAGTCAAAGTAATTGCCCAGGGCTATGTGGGCTGAGCTAGCAAAGTCATTGGTGGCTTATGGTGACAATCTAATATAGAAAGTAACGAAGAGTTATGACAATAGCCTCTCAAGGTAGGGGTGTGTGCGTCACGCCGGGCAAACATCAAGAATACCTGACATGGACATCTGATACCATGGGGAAGCTGAAACCAGAGGAAAGGAACTGCTAAGCACAGGAGCCAAGCTCTCAGCCATTAAGTCTTTGAAATGAGGCTCAGTAAACTACATCACAAGCAATCATCTAAAGGAGACATCAGAAACGCACAATACTTTGCAAAATAAGCATATTGTTATCTACTCTCTCTCTTCATACACTTACTTTTTACAAAAATAAAGGTTCTTTACCTGTTTGTAAGTGCCACTGGGTAAAATCTAAAATCTTGCATTCTTCCAACAAATTGCTCTAAACCTAGAAAAAATATACTATAAATAAGTAATGTATTGAGCAGAAGGCAGCTTTGCACTGCACGAGAGCACCTTTAATTCAGCACACAGAGATCTCTCCTGCACAATTACCCCTCCTGAACGAAACCATCTTGGATCTGGACAAAACTATAGAGGGCAATGACTTATTTTTTTCTTTTTTATAAAAAAGAATGATTTATAACAACTTTATAGGAACATTTTGTACCTATCTCTTTTCTGATTAGAGAGGTGGCACAAGGATCGGCTCATTAGACAGAAGTAATGAGCCAGTCCATGTGCCACCTCTAATTATAGAAGAGATACAGTAGGTACAACTGTACCTATCAATTTATAAAATAAAGATAAAAAGCATTTTGAGATATTCTTTTCTTTTATACATTTATTAGTTACCCAGCATTCAGAATCAAAATCACAACAAAACCATTTCCAAATACAAGCTTTAAGAAATGGGGCACAGAAAGACTTTCTTGCCCAAGGGCACAATAAGTTGTTTAAGTGACATATAGCCATATTTAGGAGTTAGCTCAAATTCTGTCTGCTCCTGAAGAGCAATAGCCAGTATTCCTACATCTGCAGAGCCAAGATTTTGCAGAGAGCAACAAAACATTCCCTAGCTGTTCTGCAATGATCATGTCATGCTGTAGCACACAACATTCTAGATGTAGATGAAGAGTAACAGCATTGGGCATTACTAGAGGCTGAGGGGTTCTCATTGTGCTAGTGGTTTGTATGAGTATTGATAGAACTGAAAAACATTAACAACCTGAAATCTCCAGCTCTATTCTTGACTCTGGAGAAGAGTGTAGTCTAGTCGCCACGCAGAATCCCATTCTGAAATAGTTTCACGTATTTACTTACAAAAACTATGATTGTAAATTAATGGAATGTGTCACTTTACAGACCTACGTTTTGAGGAATGCAGGAAAAACTATCTCTATGCAGCAAAATATAGAAAAAACTATGAACTTACAGGATCACCTACCAAACTTCTTTCAGCCAATCTTTTGAGAAAGCTAATTACACAATAGGAATTTTCTCTTGCAGGAAGATGTTACTTCCCAGCATATAGATCATTTAAAATTACTCGCGCATGTTTTTTAACCACATTGTGCACATCTTATTTTCAATATTCCAGTGCATTCCACTAAAATACTACAAGATTTACCTGTGAAACTTTGGCCAATTTGCAGTGTACCATCAGGACCAGTATCTGCAACTGTTCCCACAAGAATCCTTGAATCAAAAGGTGTGTTGTCATCTTCCCAGCCATTCAAAAAGAAACTAATTCTGCTGTGATGCACCTGTAGAATCAATGTAAACGGGCAAACACATGCTTCATTATGCAATCATTGATTTCTCTATATGTTGCATCTATCACTGATTAATCATTAGCATTACTTCGACCTACTTGCTGTATGTCTTTATTTTCAGTGCCTACTGAAAGTAGTTACCTCTTTTCTGTCCATCCATTAGCAATCCAGTTAATACGATCATCACTCAGATGCACAGAGTAGAACATTTCTGCAGTGGTTAAATCAAATAAGAATCTACGGTACAGTGATCTGGTGGGGAGGGGGAAGAGAGAAAAAGGAGAAAGCTCTGTTTCACGAGGTACGAGGCTGGTTACCGCTACATCACCACTTGAGGCTGTGGGCACGTTATAGCTGTCAGAGCTCTTCTCATACACATCAGCTCATACAGGCCTCAAGGGGCTTTCTACCATAGTCAGGATAACCAAACACAGCACGTTTCAGCCAGGCCTCTAATACCCCTCCAAAATGCCTCCCTAATCCCAGCATGTTTCTTTCTACAACGGCTGAAGGGAACAGTATAGGAACTGGCTACATCTGCCTTACCCCTAGTGGGTAATTCCTTTACATCAAGGGAACTCTTAGCTAGGAATATGCACTCAGCCAGCACCCCTGGGTACTGCTTTCTGCAAGCCTTCCCTTCCCTGCCAACTCATTTTAAATTTGAGCTAACATTCATAGAAATACTTTATGGCATTCTCCCGGCTCCACAAAGTCACAAGACGCTGAACTTTATAAAGTACTTTCTTGCATTACAAATCTTCACGTTTACATTACATAAAATTAGAAAAAGTTTAATAATATGGGAGTGCCTTTCAGTGTTACACTTTTATGAAATTCCATACTCATTTAAAAGACACAGGCACATACAAAATGAAAACTGGAGGCATTGTGGGTGTAGTCGGCTTCCAAATAATAAAGTTAATTATAGAAACTATGGTCAGCTTATTCAAAACTTTTGAACTCGTTGATTGTTTACTGAATAAACTCAATCTCGTTTATTTCAGAAAGTGTTTCATTTGCAAAACTGAAATTACTTGATTTTTAGCAATATTTAGCTTGCATAAGGCTTATTTCACATGACAGTTTGGTAGCCTTCAGAATTTGAAATATCACTTCGTTGTTGTCAATTTACAGAGCATTATTTCCATTTTGCAGATACAGATGCCTGGTGAATTATGTCTACAGAGGCCAAATAAAACTAGCCTGTCTTGATACTCATGCTAATAAAAACAAAATAAACCTGGAACAATTGCTTCCATAAGAACAATACATATGTGAGGACAAACAGAACGTTTACAAGTCAGAACAATTTGTTGCAAAGAGGAAAGTCAGAACCTGAAAAAATACCAGTTTTAAACCGACAATGTTGTTCCAATAAAGTCTTAAATTTCAGACCAAGATAAACGGACACAATTATCTATAAATCTGAGCTCAGATGATCGGCATCAGTGCCTTAGGCAACATGAGTCTATCAGTATTTTAAGAAAGAAAATATGAAATTAGATGGAGGGTTTTGTACAGATTTTCTTTTTATTTATGCTTCACACAAAATTGTACAGATGAATTTTTCTCCTTAAACTGCACTTTCAAACATACACAAACACGCTGAGCTTTATTGTCATTTCCAGATTCAGTCAATATCTCCCAAATTTAGACAGGAATATTTATTGCCCTTCCACTGATGGAAATTTGAAGGCTATTATCATAATTACTAAGCCTTGAGATTTGTTCAAAAAGTTATTGCATATGAGTTTCACCACTCAAAATACATCTCTCCATTTTAAATTATCTTTTGTGTTGACACATCAATGACCTAAATACAACAGTTTTTTATTTAATTTTAATTCAAAGCCCTCTAAACATCTGATGCCCTATTTGCAAGAGCCTAAGTATATGTGTATATGGTGGTTACACTGCATTATGTTTTGTGCATCACATTTTTTACAGCCTGTTACTGTCATTTGGTGTTTGACTGTTATCATCATAGAAGATACAGGCTTTTCTACTTTGTTATTTGTAGCATTATCTCATGTTTTACAACATCTTTGCACAACATGCCCGCACATGAAATATAACTAGTGAAAAGTTCTCAGTGGTATTAATGCATAAAAAAAGAATGTGGTTCCATCTCTACTGTCTTTACCCAGCCAAAAGCTGATGAACAGCCAATTTTCCTTTATCACATTAGCACAGCCATGAGGGAAACACATTTGTTCTAGTCAGCTACACTAAAGATACTATTACCAATCTAACATATACATGTTTTATATCAGCAGTATTCTCAGAGTATGAGGGAGCCAACAATATATTAACACTAGCATGACAGTTTATTTAAGAAAAGAAAATTGTCTCTGTAGAGGGACAGAAGTTAGAAATGTATGGCTAAAGCTCAGTGTCACTGGTCTAATAAAGGTAATAATTCTTAAGCTTTCTTTATAGCAGGTAACACTCCTGTGGCAGCTCTGTCATATCATTCAAATAAAAATGTTGTTTTTTACAAGTTTAAGAGTACCTTTATTTTAAGTCAGATATGAAGCATGTTTCTGCTTTCCTGTTTTCACTGTAAAGCATTTGTAAGAGGAATTCAGCAATGGGCACGCTCACTCCCATCAGCTCCTTGCAAACTTACCATCACAGCCACAGCTTCTATAGGACCCGATCCTACCTCCCCCAGGGGTAAGCAGAGCGCTCGCCTTCATGTACCCCTATTAAAATCAGTGGGACTATTCATGACTTAAGAATGACAGAATTGGGCTCTAAATGACCAGGCATTTTTACTTGTTGAAAATAGGTGACTAACGACAATTTTAAATCTCCCTTTCCCCTCCCCCACCACCAATCTCTTTGTATTAAATAGGATTTAGAATAGTTAGGTTTAATATAGCACATCCCCAAGGTAGCCCTAAGCACTTTACAGTGCTGAATTGGGTATCAGTAGCACAGCGACTGTGTAAGGCAAAGGCGGCGTCATTATGCGTTTGGCAGCAGCTCAAGGTAATGATCCCCCTGCTGGTTATTAAAGGGGGTATGAATATCTGACACAGGGTGAAGATGTAGGAGGGAAACCATGTGTGGTACAAAAAAAAAATCCTAGCGGCTCTCCACTGTGGGAGGAGAGGAATGCCTCAAAGTTTGGTGTCAGTTTAGACAAAGCTAAATAAGAAGGAAGGCTGGCACCGAATCAGCTGTTTGATGTGGTTATTTAAGGTCTCCTGACCATCAGCATTAAATTGCATACAGTATCACAGAAATAAAGTATGGATTTCACTCCTGACTAGAACAACAGGATCATTCCCCTGCTGTCTTTATTAATAAACATTCTATAGGAATTTGTCCCAAGAGAGCAACAGGAGATGGGTAGGAAAGGCTGGTCTTGTGGCTGTGCAGAGCACAGGACCAAAAGCCTGAGACATCAGCGCTCTAATCCCTGCTCTGAAGCCATCTTGCCCTCACGTGCTTCCCCATCTGTCAAATACTTAGCAAACCACCTCACAGGGAGGTGGCAAGGATTAGTTATGAAGATAAATTCACTCTGCAACTACATTAGCCTCTGCCAATGCAGAGCCTAATACCAATTCCAAGCAATGGAAAATCCATTTGGTGGTGAACTGAGACGGTGAAAGATAGCCACAATCTTTCCTCTAATAGCATTCTTGTTATAATCCAGAAGAGTTTCAAAGATGAGAGGTGCTGGGCCAATGAGCTGATAGGCAGGTTCCTTCAGTGCATCCCGAATGAAGATCTTACGGTCCTCCATCACAAGCAAATCGCCCATCAGAGACAGCAATACCAACTCCAACCACTTCCTACCACGGAAAAATTCCCTACCCCATGGGTCACTGGTACTGCAGAATGAAGGAGGACGCACTGAAGGACAAGCTACTACTACCAAAATGAGGTAGGGACAGAAAAGGCATTACAACTGTTAATTTTCTCACCTAAAGGTCTGTGCTACTCAGACCCTACCCACGAAAATAAAACAATGAAATTTAACATGAATTTTGCCACTTGGTTTGGATCAGAGTTGACATGTAAACAAAAGCCAGTATTTTCACATTTTAACTGCTAACAGAAACTTCCCCTATATTGCAGTAACCTGTGTGGCAAAAAAAAAAGAAGCATCGCAACCAAATACTGCACTTCAGAGCAGATGTACTGGCTAAGACTAAGGGACCAGCTACAGCAAAAAGCAGAAGCAGGGGAGCATGTAGGAGTATGGTAAGCACGTATGACACTGCAACTGAATACTCTTTGAACCTCAGACCACTGGCAGCTCAGAGACTTCATCAGCCAGTCATGGTTTCTACACATTTAACGTGGATTTCTTTTGCATTATTTTGTGTAGCTGCTCCTTGAATGCAAAAACTTGTACTTCCCCCAAAGGTACTCACTGTATAGATTGATTCAAGAATACCATGGTTTTTTTTTTTTTTTAAGCCTTGAACTGTAGTGTTATCTACAGGTATAATGTATAATGGGATAATAAATGTATAAATAAATAAATAACAGGTGTAAATAAAAAGTATAACAGGTATAATAAAAAATATTTAGCATTTCAATAAAAATTATCAATATGCTTTTCAAAAAAAGCCTAATATTCCTCTTCATTAACACAGAGGCAAACTACATATCAAGTAAAAGACATTTATATTGATTCCCCTTTTTTGAGCTACAATGCCACTTACCAGGCCAAAGCCAGTTTAGGGGAATTCTGAGACCCCAATCTACAAAGTTTTGGCTTTCAGGTAATAACACACAAATATTACATTGCAACCTATGTCTGTGATATGTGGCACTTAAGCAACATACACTTTTTTTCCCCCACACATATTAATCTTGTCATCAAAATGTCTAAAGGCAACTGAGACAATTTTAGTCTCTTTCAGGTGGAACTGAATTGCATCATTTTAGCCAAAATACATGAAGTTAAGTGAATTCTTCATGACGTATGATGCTTTTTGGATCAGTAAGATTTTTCTGTTAGAAATAAGTCCTAATACTAATATGACACACATATGGAAAAGAATCCTTTTTGTTCCATTAATAATAAAGGATACCTAAATATAACATATCAGAGCTCAAGATCCCTAACCCAGCAATCAAAACTCCACTGCACTAAATGTCATACAACCAACAGATGCAGTAGTCTCTTCCTCAAACGTTTTAGAATTTATAATTATGATATGTTTCAAAGACATACCTATATTTTAGTAACTACAATCTTTCCCTTTAGCTTATTTTTCCTAACCCACTATTTAATGGCACGTGAAAGATTTATTAAAATATTACAGATAAGTTAACAGGAATTAATTCAAGACAACATTAATCTCTTCTACTGGTTAAATATACATTATTTTTACTGTTATTTATCAGAGTTTCTAGTAACCATAAAATACAATTTAATCTTAAAAATTTTTATCATCATTTCTTGTTCTAATAATTAGATTACAGTGTCTAGCAAGTCAGATGAAGAAACCAGACTGATTTCTTCCCAGATTTGCAGGCCATAAATGAGGAGTTCCACAACAGAGAATTCTGGCATCAAAAGTTAAAGAAAAAAAAAATCTTTTCCAGTCATTCAAGCCAAATGATACCAACCCTGGCCTATTTAGTTATCCAGCCAACTTAGTGATGGCAAACACTTCAACTAACTAGCTCTTCAGGCTATTTATAATGTCAAAGAAAGTCTCAGATGGCAGGAGTAGGAATGATCAACACACAACACACAAAGCACAAGGACCAATAATTCATCTATGGATAAATACTAGGCAATGGAATACATTTCAGTACATGTAATGGACACCACTGTTTTCAAATAAGATTAAAAAGAAGCAATTCAGGCATCTATGATATATACCAGACAGTGAACAAGATTCTTACAAATATGAGCTATCTGCAAACTAAAATGTTAAAAAAAAAAAAAGAGGCCAGCTAATTAAGTTAAAAATGCAAATCCAGCTAGCCGCAAATGTAAGCTGAATTTTAACATCAAATACAAACTAAAATGTAAAGCTTGTTTCTCAAATATGAAAAACCAGCAAATTCTCCTCCAAATAAGTGAACAAAAATTAAACTATAAGAAAACTCAAACAAGTCTGTATTAGTTTATCCTTTAAATAAGCTCTATTTGCACAGCAAGAAGTTCCTTCAGAAATAAAAATAATTTTAGTATTATAAAGAAGGTGATACACTATATGAAAAACTTTAAAGAGTTTATTAAGAGCAATTAGGTAGCTATATAATTTACCTGTAAGGCATTTAAAAAAAAAAAAAAAAAAAAAAAAAAAAAAGAAAGAAAAAGAAAAAATGTTCCACTTATTTTCCAGATCAGCAAACTGGCAGAAATTACCCCTCCCCCTAGTTGCCATAAAAGCTAAAACAACTCCAGAATCAATAAATTTACACAGGCTTTACAGATATGTAAATGAAAGCAGAAGTTAGCATAAATGATTTGTTTAATCATTCAGAAATAACGAGGAATCAGAAATTATGAGAAATCAGGAGAAGCTGCGAATCATCCAGCTCAAAAATTACCATTACAATTGCTTACCATCACTTAATTTGGTATGGCTCTTATAAAAGTTGCTACCTAGATGTAGCTTGCTATCTGTTAAAATAATCAAGATTCAGAAGATCTTTTTCCTTCTAAATGTATTGCAGATTTGTTGCATCAGGAACTTTTTCAATGAGTTCATTCTACAGAAACAGACAGTGTATTAACACATTTTCTCCCAAGGTGAGAAAACAGATTAAGGTTATGACCAAAATGACAGGCCTGTGGCTTCCTTGAATACCTTAATAGAGTCAACAAATCAACAGTGGTCACTGATGACAACAGATGAGGGAAGACAATAGATGGAAGGTGGGGAATTAGTGATGCTGCTATAATGGTCTAATCAGAAACTTGAGCATAAAAATCTTTTTCACCTTCAACCTGTCTAAATATGCTCTTTTTGCCTGCTCATATAAAGATATACAGCATATTCTACCAGCGGGGAACATGTGGGTTCACATCTCTGCTCTGAGAAAGCAGGCGTGCCACAGAAGCATAACAGCTAATAAAATATACAGTAAGGCGTTTTTGCATATCAAAGATGAGACGCACACAGGTATGTATTTCAGTTTTTTTTTTTTTTTTATAATTGCAAATCTTGCTGAAGCTGCAGTTACAAAGGCTTCCAGGCAGCTTTAATATTTTATAAGTGAATTTCTGTAAAGAGAAAAAGTCAGTGATGTGGACTTAAACAACACAAAGTGGACAAATTGCATTTTTGGGGAAAACAAAAAAGGATTAAACCATTAGCATGAATCCAACTTTATTTTAGCAGTGATTTTAGCAGAGCTAGCAACCAAAAACCACAATGTTGCATTTTATATGTTTTTAAAAACTTGTGCGTCTATGTGCCCCTAAACTGATCCATCAGAAATGGCAGGCAGCTTTCTGCCACAATTTAATACCTTCCTTCACCGAATAAACTGCAGAATTTACACATCATGAACATCCTTCTCAAAGGCTCCCTTCCTAACTCCCTAGTTCTGCCTTAATCTTATTTTGCATTATTCTGTGGTGCCACTCAAGAGACCAGCACTGATTAACATCACCAATAATATGGACAGTGAGATAGAGCGCACCCTCAGCAAGTTTGCCAACAACACAAAGCTGTGCTGGAGGGAAGGGATGCCATCCAGAGAGGCCTGGACAAGCTCGAAAAGTGGGCTCATGCGAACCTCATGAAGTTCAACAAGGCCAAGTGCAAGGTCCTGCACATGGGTCAGGGCAATCCCAGACACAAATAAAGGTGGGGAGGAGAACAGATTGCAAGCAGCCCTGAGGAGAAAGAGTTGGGAGTGCTGATGGACAAGAAGCTTAACATGAGCTGACAATGTGTGCTTGCAGCACAGAAAGCCAACCGCATCCTGGGCTGCATCAAAAGAAGCACAGCCAGCAGGGTGAGAGAGGCGATTCTGCCCCTCTACTCTGTTCCTGTGAAATCTCAGCTGGAGTACTGTGTCCAGCTCTGGAGCCCCCAACTCAACAAGGACATGGACTTCTTGGAGTGAGTCCAGAGGTGGGCGGGCCATGAAGATGATCAGAGGGCTGGAGCACCTCTCCTATGAGGGCAGGCTGAGAGAGTTGTGGCTGTTCAGCCTGGAGAAGAGAAAGCTCCAGGGAGACCTTATAGGCACTGGAAGGCCACTAAAGGAGGCTTGTAAGAAAGATGGGGAGAAGCTTTTGACAAGGGCATGTAGCAATAGGAAAAGGGGTAATGGTTTTAAACTAAAAGACAGTAAATTTAGACTAGATATAAGGAAAAAACTTCTTACGATGAAGGTGGTGAAGCACTGGAACAGGGTGCCCAGAGAGGTGGCAGGTGCCCCATCCCTGGAAGTGTTCAAGGTCAAACTGGACAGGGGTCTGAGCAATCTGATCTAATTAGAAATGTCTGTGCTCACTACAGGGAGGTTGGACTAAATGACCTTTAGAAGTCCCTTCCAACCCTAACTATTCTATGATTCTGTTTTTCACAAAGCATTAATAAAAAATAAACAGTTTGTCCTTAAATTCCTCTACTCCTCCCAAGCCTTCACGTAACCTTTCCGTCAGTCACCTTTGGACTGCTTTAGAAAATAAAGAGGCATGGTAGTTTCCACAGCTTAACCTCTGCAGATGCACCACACTCAGCTACCTCCTACTCCACACATTATGAGCAGGCTGTGCTCCATTGCTGGTGAGCGAAGTCTTACATTGCATATCTCTCCTTACAACATACCACATGGAGACTAATCCAAATTTAAAACTGTAGCTGAATGGATAATTCAAGAATACGCAGTATCGCATTTTGTAGTATAAGTACATTTTGGCAGTGATAACATTATTGCTAGGGATGTTTGGGCAAATGTTTTACATCAAAATCTCTTATTCTGTTTTTGTTTTTATTATTATTATTATTTTCCCCCTCTCAAAGATAAAGCTTACAACCCTAAGATAAAAGAAGCTCACTTTTAGTCTTTTGCTCTTTGCATTTTAATTTTATTTGGAATGAAATTTGAGACAACACAGAGGGAACTTGGCAGATCTAAAGCTTGGCAAGGGATAATGAATTTATGTAGCAAACACATGAGAACAAGAAATACGTCTGGAGGAATTTGTCTGGGATCTTCCTCTCAGACCAAAAAGATGCTAATAACCATGTTAATAGGAACAGCAGGATGGAGGGGAATTAAAGAATAATATTGAGGAGGACAAGCCAGCTCAGATAAATTATCTGCATAACACTTGACAGACAAATAGCACCCACTACACCAGTAAAAGAACTTCCTGATGAGTTTGATGGTGCGTTTGGTGGTGCTTCAGCTAGAACTCTGTCTCAATTTTAAATGCATTTCTCTTTCTTACCAAGTACAGGAGAAAAGGAGTACTACCTTATATAGCCATTGCAGTTATTTAAAATCTTCATGCTGTTTTTAGATCGTTTGTCCGTTATCTTATAGCAAATGCAAAAGATACGCACAAAATACAATTTATTTTATCTGCTAACATTAAATGACCATTCACATTTCTGAATTCCTGTGTTGCCATATTCAAATCCTATACTACCCTCACATGGCCAAAAAAAAAAAAAAGAGAACTATTTAAGCTATAAGAACTCCAAGCAAATCCAAAACTACTGCCCACTCCCCTGTATTTCAAACTTTTGAAGCAACTTGGCTGCAAGCTTGAAGAAAAAGAGCACAAGATAGAGGCAAGCTGCAACCCTGGCATCTATGTAGGTTTCAGTGTGATGCTTTTCACACATCTTTGGTTCTCAGGCCAAAAAAGCATTCTACAGGAAGAAAACAAAGAGGGCTTAGGGCCATTCATTGCAACCACTGACTTAAGTAACAGCACAATCAGGGACTTTATTATGATGATTTTTAAAAAGAAAGTACTTATCTTAGCATTCATGGTTAGAGGAGATTCCTTGTCTTCCAACCATTCTGTCATTTTTAGAAGGAAGTCATGTCAACTTAATTCTAGACTGAGATTCATTACTTAACTGTAAACAAAAATATAAATTCAATTCTACCCTCTCACCAGAGCATGCCAGTCTATCTGAAATATACACCTACAAATGTTTTAATTTATTAAGTATTTTATTTTTAGTTCATTCATATCAGAATTCAAGGATGCTGAATTCCTATTCTTCACTGAGAAAAGGAAGTAAAAACTCCAAAATATGTTTCATAACCTCCTTAAGCTCCACAGAAAAATCACTTTCAGCCTTTAAAAACAGGAATTGAAGTTGTGAGTGACTGGAAATGGTATACGCACAAGCTATTTGTTGTTAAATCACTGATTTTTTTTCTTCAAAAATCAGGACGCTGCTTTAAGCTGACTAGGAATCTGCACGTGGAAATGGTTTGAAATAATTCAGAAGTTTAATTCTTCTTCAGTATGCTCCAAACGAAGTTTCAATATACATAAGCTCACCATAAGCAGGATCAACTAACAGAATAACTGAATTAAAGCGTATTTTAACCCAGACTATTTTAGGACCAGTACAAGAAAAGACCTGGACAGGTACCTTTCTTTACAAGATTTACAGGGGATGCACACACATCAGTATTTGGTGCCATCATGCACAATCTTGTTGCAGAATCCAGAAGATTTTAACCTTCACTAATATAACACAGTGAGAACACCTATGTTGAATATATTTTCCTGCAGGCCAGCAAACTGATAGAATACCAGGAAAACATTCCAAATGGAATAATACTTTTTTACCTTCAGTTTTATCCTCTACTTTTTTTTTCTTGCTTTTACTCTCGCTGTTAGACTTTGATAGACACTTTTCCAGGAGTTCGTGATAAAAAAAATCCTCGATTAGATGGCTTTTTAAATTAAAACTGCCTAAATGGGAAAAACCGCACTATTTTTTAAATACTGAAATTGACTCATCACAACATTCTGTCCAGAGATAACAAGTGGACTGACGAGTACTTCAGCTGTGAATTTATTTAAATGTAGACATACACATGCAGTATTAGGAAGGCAAAAACAGGATATGAAATAAACATAAGGCATCAGCTCTAAGCTCACTGTCAAGTGTATACCAAGGCTTCTAACCACAGAGTTCAGCTGAAGGTAACTACCTGTCAAATGTAATCTGTGCAAGTGAATATGCTTAAGCTGGTGCTATGAATCAACCAAAATTGCTTTGGTCTTATTGACATTCAATTGCAAGAAGTTGCAGCTCATCCAGCCCAATAGTGACTGAAGCACTCTTGGTGTTGTCAGATGTCAGAAAGCCTTAAATATAGATGCAACTATCATCACAATACACATGGAACTAAACTTTATGATCCCTCATACCATCTTCAGAAACTGGTCATCAGCTGGATACCATAAGACCACATGATCATACTCTCTGCCTGTTGCCAATTTCTGCAGTTAATAAATCACTATGACTCAAAAAAAAAAAGAACACAGATTGACAGAAAAAGATCATTTGATCTTTCATCACTGTCCCATTAAATTTTGCTCTGAAATCCACTTTTGTCATTATCATATTTGTTCACCTTTCAAATATAAAATGCCAGATCAGAATTTCTTCAAACTATTTGCTTTAGTTAAGGGCCAGATCTTCAGCTACTATAAACTGCCTTCAGTTTCAGCAATGCCATTTTACACCTGACAATATTCAGACCTCAAATACGTTACATTTACTTTCTTTCTCACAGCTGTTCTTTACACCTTGAAAAAAAAAAAAAGATATCTGATAATGAGTTGTTGGACAATAAAGCATCTTGCATACTGGGTCCCAAAAGAAGATCCAATTTGTGTCCTAACTTTGTACAAAAGAAAGGAACACCATCTGCAACCATCTATGTTCTTGTTTGACCTGTCTCTCTCAGAGAATTGCCATTTCAATTGAGATGCTCCAGCACAGCACAGTGTCTTTTTCTAAAAATTTTCATACAGCTGCCTCACTCCTTTCCTCACCATACAGTGAACTGAAATCATCCTAGAGCTACAAACAGATAAAGAAAGTTGAGGAAGAGGAAATATGTTGACTGCATACAGCTTGCAATAACGTTTAACGGGATGCACAGTGTAAGGATTTTGAGGGGGAAGCGGAGAGAGAGACTCACCCATGTTCTGAGCACTCTGAACAGTTATGCCCATGCTCTGAGAAATCCAGTGTACAAAAACCAGAGACTTGAGGAAGAAACCTCATCAGGGGACCACAGCAACAGAAGTGTCTTAAAACAGAAGGGCTGGAGAGGATAAAGGGACAGTAGAAGAAATGGTAAAGAACAGCAAAAAGGAAGGAAAAAGCATAAGGTCGGGAGGGGCAAGATGTCTCTTTGCCTTTCCTTCTTTTGCCTCAGGCCCATATCGGCCTTTCCTTTTCTTGACTTAACTGGGATGAATTTTAATTGCAGCCTCTCTACGTGTTTTATACACTATGTACTCTCTACTTGTGTGGAGTGGATTTCCCATTCATCACAGGATTGCAGACAAAAATCCCGGGAGCATTTCGCTCTCCTTCAAAGTTAGCTTTGTTAAAATCAATAACCTTAGGGCCTCCATTCAGCACATACCCCCACCCCACAACCATTTCAAATTTCAGTATTTTATGATCATTTGATTTTGGTTCTTATCTCCACATACAGATTTATATTTGCAATCTCTTTCCATTATAACAGTGACAATATTCTATACTGTTTCAATAACAGTATAAGAGCAACAACCTTATAGCAACAGCGGAAGGATGCTCTCATTTGTAGTTTTAACACAATCAATCTCTTAACTGATCTCTAACAATCTCTCTTCCTACTTTCTCCTTCTCAATACCCCAGCATTCTTCAAATCTAAGTTCTGGTTTTCTTAGGGACTCATTTTATGTCTTAAACATTTCTATCGCTTCGGCCTTTTTTCTGAGCATCTGCAAGTCTAGTGTAATAGCCAAGAATCACTACATTAAAAACTGTCCTTGCTTTGTATGGAAACCACTGAACTTAGTTTAAAAAGAAGGGAGGGGTCGGGGGGAAGCATATGAGGGAGGTGAGGGGGCGAGCAAGGGTATTTCCTACTGAAGATTGAGTATCATCCCTCAGCAATATTGTTACATCTCTTCCCATCTTATATTAGCTCTCCCTTCACTAAAACTGTATTTTGCCATTTTAAATCCCCCTTCATTTTCCTGGTTGTCTCTCTTATTCCAATAATATCTTTCTTATCCTTGAAAACATGTCACTCCAATTCAGCAGTCTTATTACATATGCTCCTAGCATTTGTATAAAAGATATTTAGCTTTTCTTTTTGCCCTCCTTTACTTTTCTTTTTCACTATCTATCTCCTACAATGCTAATCCCTTCTCAATGGAAAATGGTTTTCCTTCAATCCAAGTCTTTCTTTTTGAGCATAGATCCATGAGTTCAGCTTGAATCCCCTGAAGAACAATTTTTTTTTTTTTTTTTTAAAAAAAGGTGGGGAGGAGCAAAGGGGAAGAAAAAGATGGAATTCTAGGGTGCACCTGAAGCAATTAACTCTCTGTTCATGAACAAGCCATGTATTAATACAAATTTGACCCCAAAGAGTGAAATCAGAAAGCAACTGGAATGCAAACTGATCCATAAGGTGGTTTACAGGCTTAAGACAAACTAATAATTATTTCATTAATAAAGCCTTCAAGATGCAAAGATGCAAGTAATAGCAAGCCAAATGATCCAAAATAAGAATCATGTAGGTCATTAACTTTTTGGACAAGTGCAATTTTAGTACTGTCCTTAAAACTGAGTGACATAAGACAGGCTGCCGATTATCTGATAAACAAGGTGGAAGACAAAGAAAATCTATGTGAAAATAGAAATACAGGTTTTGAAATAGTCTATATTTTTAAATAATTAGTATTGAAATAAGTAAATATTGTTTTAAAATAAACAGTTGAATTAGAGATTAGTGATCCTTCTGCCACAGTATGCATTCTAATTATGGATTGGTAATTTTCATTTAATCTTTTAATGGTGAGTACTTCACCAGTATTTCAGTACTATGAAGTAATATTTAAATAGTTAACTACAGCTCTGACACTTTCCACCCTATCCAGCACAGTACCAATTAAAAATATTCTTTATTGTCTGTTTCAGTAGAGGTCTATCAATCTATTACTCATCCCTCAGGACAGAATAAACATATCTGGGCAGGAGAGCGGCAGAGAGAACCTGAGAGCTCAAGATTGCAAATCAGATTATGTTAAAAACTAAAGTAATTAAAAAATAAGCTTTGCTCTAACTATTATTTTAACAACCTATTAATCTCTGTTCTTTTTACATGGAAAGGTTTAACAAGTGACTCTTGTGCTGCAAATGAGTTCCAAACAATAAAACATAGTAAGAAGATCCTAGTCATCAGATCTGAAAATACATGCAGAATAATTGCTTTCTTGCTGCATAATTACTCTATTTTCCCCAAGTCACAGAAGAAATCTGATCCAAGATCTGATGATCACTATAGTGACATGAAAGAAGCCAAGTATTAAGGATTCAACAAGCCACTTTTTAGCAGCTAAAACAGTTACATAAAACAGACTTGCCAAAATTAATTGAAACAAAAGGTCTGAAAGTACATTTTAGATAATCTCATAACAACACACATTTTCCCTCTGCCCCCTTCATTTAAAACACAGCACAACCACTGATTCTGAATTTTCCTGAACTACTTGTAATCATGTAAATTAGGGGCGAGATGTAGATGTCAAATGAAATGTCCCTTCTGAAAAAAAAGTCGCTGTGCTTCACTAGTCAAAGAATAAGCAGATATCCACACAAATGAAGGGAGCTGCTACTAGTGTACAATTATTAACCAGGTATTACTATCAGCTGTAGATTAAATTCCAGGGTTTTTTACTTGATTATATATGAAGAATTTTGCATCACTTTGCACAGCTCAGTATTGAGACTTAAGTCATTCCCAAATTTAATGCAAGAATACATTGGTTCTACAACAGATGAACAGCTCTGCTGGGACTAGAAAGTTGAAAATCCACCCCTCTGTCTTTTTCTGTGATGATTTACATAAGAAGAAAGCAATTATTGCTGCCCTCTGAATGCCTCACCACAGAAGTTCCATGTATCTAGTTAAGGGATTTTTGCAAATAAAGTCTCATCTTTTCTTTCAAGGCTTAGTTTCTCTTCATGGTCAAGGATCCACAAAATTCTGGCTTTGATTCCTTTCATACTCCTTCCAACAATCTTATTTCAGGCCTTTCCCTCCTCCTCTGTGCCCTGCTTTCTTCCTTCCATCACAAACTCCTTTAGAAACGGTCATTTAACTTTTCCTTTGTACTGTAACTCTCCAACACTCTTTCTGACGACAATTCACTGTAGGCTTCAATTTTCTTTTTTTTAAATAATAACTGCTTTTTTTTCTAGAGTTACTAAGCATCTCACCAAAGCTTTGCAGTAGATCCAAACTGTGTTGTTAACTGAATATAGACCAAATCTGACTTCAAGTTGTGTTTTGGTAGCTTATTGTTGGTAGCTTATTTTTGGGAAAAGCTAAAAGTTTATGCAGCAAACCCCTCAACCACATTTTGTGGAAGATGGGCCAGGAGGAGGCTGCTCAGAAAGCTGATAGTGGTTTCCTGTGCACTTTAGAATACAGGCCTTGAGTTAAAGCACAGAAAGGTCAGGGAGATTACTGATCAACAGCAAAGATGAGGATGCCAATAAACACAATTTAAGGAAAAGGAAAAAGCCCTTCAATATAATAAAATGGACCTAGAAGTCCAGCAGAAGAGTGGTAATCCAGTTTACTGACCTGTGACATACATAATCACCTGCCTTACAGACAAGAGGCAAATGCATAAGGCACAAGTAAGTAGAAACTGGAAGAGACAGAATATCTACTATCAAGACTCAAGCAGGCCGCCTAGAGAAGCTCAGAGAGATGAAAGACTTTCAGTTGACCAGCCCCAACTCCAAAAATCACAGAAGTCCCATGGGACACGATCATCAAGCTAGAAAGAGAAAGGCACATATCTTTGAGTACAGAGAATAAATCTTCAGGGTAAGAATTTCAGTTGAAGAAAACAGAGGCTTGCAGTTCTGAAATGTCAGATTAGGAGCAATACTGATAGCTGAATGTATGCTGCCACTGAATATCACATGCTCATTTACCTGCAGGTGACATGATGATGAACCTCACGAGATATATAGGCCATCTACAACCAGTCAATAGCAATGGTACACCTTAACACCATCGGAGAGAGGAGAGATTCAAGATGAAAATATTTTGGCTTTAATTCAGGATACAGAAGATCAAAGCCTGTGCCATTCTTTGAAATGTTGCCAGTATCACAAAGGGTCAGGCAAGCAAGGTTGTGTGATTCTGCACACAACTGTGCAAACAGTGCTTAGGAAAAAAAAAAAAGATTTAAGTCAATTTAGAGTTGGGGCACTTCTCTGGAAAATACAGAATCAAAGGTAAGATTCTCCTACACACAGAGTCAGTTTACCTGTTTATCAAATTAGGAAATAAACCAATCAAGTTTAAGGAAAAAAAGGACTAAACATATCTTTAAAAAGTCCTAAGTACACATGTAGACTGTGACAAAATATGCCTCTTTGACATAACAAGCCTAAGATGTTTGAACCTGAATTACAGGAATTTCATAGAACATCATACCACTGAAAAAGTGTTGCTATACCTCAAAGGAAGTTCAAATTTTGACAAGGTAAATGAGCTAACTGTATTAAAACATACTACAGAAGTTGGTGTTCCGGTCCATTTTTTTTTAAGTAAAAAAGCAAAAACAGCACCTTCAGATTCAACAGGAGATCAGAGAAAATAGTAAAAACAAAATACAATTTTCAATTAGTCCTGCACAGATCAAAGAACAATGCAGAAATTAAAATTATAGACATGAGGTATGATCAAGTTTTGGAGCAATTGCTCTGATAATGCATTAAATCAAGTCTATACAGAGGGAACTGGTTGGAAAAGCACATGGATAAATACTGTATACTGGAAAAGGCAATGTGGCTTTTGTGGAAGGATGGAAGGAAACCAAGACCCAACTTTGAGTTCTTTGAAGTAGTTAAGATGCATGTGGATAAGGAAGAACTGACCAATATAATATACTGGCTTTCCAGAGGGTTTCAGACTTGGTAGAGATTGAATGGCCATATTTCACACAGACAGAAGTTTATCAGGAGGCAATTCCAACAACCTCTGCTATTTAACATTTTGTACAGGCTTGAAAACATTGGTTAGTGAGGTGAAAAGGAGGTATTTAATACATCCAGACAGTAAAAGTCAAAGCTTAAAGTTACAAAAAGATCTCAAAATTGTTAAGGAACAGGCAATAAAGTAGCAGACTAAATGTAATATAAGAAAAATATTCTTAACTATGTAAACATGGTATTAAGATCTCAAGTGTCACTGTTGAGAAAAAGTGGTCTTAGAATTACTGTAGACAGTCATCCACTAATGAGCAAAATGTTCAATAGCAAAGAGAAAACACATTCCTTATGGGGAAAGAAATTAAGAACAAAACCACAAAACTTCACTGTTTAGAAGTTTATAGCGCAAAGTATCTGGAGTAACAAGTGGAGTTCTGACCCTTGCATTCTCAAAATTATAATCATATAACCCCAAAAGTTTCAGAAAAGATCAGATGATCAAACTGCAGAATGCCTTCAATATAAGGAAAAATCCAGTTCATAAACAATTATAACATGCATTCAGATTCTATAACCAAGATATCAAATAGCATAAGAGTGATAAACAGAAAGCAACTGACAAAAGAAACTGGCAAAAATAAATTAGCAGACAGCAGAATTTAAAAAGAACAATTTAATACAGCCATAATTGCATGAGGAATTTATTGCCACCAGATACTAGCAACATCAAAATATAAATTATAAGAGAGAACACTAGCCTCTTAAAGCAAAAACAGATCAGTCAGTGGCTATTCAATATAGTCTGTCTTAAGAAACTTCAGAAACATTGGTTGTCAGTGATGTATCTAAAATAAAGCAATTTCTGTGCATCTACTCTTCTTTCATACTCAAAAACAGTATCTATACAGACTGTCAAGCCAACATAGCAGTTCTTAAACGATGCAAAAATTATGGCATTATTGAGCTGAGGTGTTGGAACAAGATACATGGACAGGAGGAGTTCTACCCCCTCTTCCATCCCAGAACTTACTACTTTCCAGCCAAGCTGACAAATTGTTCACTGCCAGGAAACAGTCTTTGCTTCCATGAGAAAATGATACATGGAGACTTACTTGAAGATTCCTCCTGTGGACTGCCACCAGCACATATGAATTTTGCATTGTACAGGATCTACACATGTAATTTATGTCACCTTCCATTTGCTGCATGCACAGGTGATAAAATGCAAGATGTACATGAGAGATTTCACACATAAATAATGGAGGTTTCATAGAGGACAATCAAAGTTTCATATTCCATTTCTTGATCAGACTTCTGACTTAAGTCTCTATCTTTAAGCTACAGAAACCAGAATCAAATGTAGTAATTACTTAAAAAAAAAAAAAAAAACCCAAAAAAAAAAAACACACCACCACAACCAAGAAAAGCAGAAGTTGCTCTATTTGGCTATACTCATGAAGTTTTTAGAGTCTTATCAAAAAAGTTTCAAATATCTTGTGAAAACATGTACTTAGCAACTGGCACAGCATAAAGAGGCAAAGACAATTGTTCAATATCTGTGATCTGTCTTTACCAGCATAGAAGTTCAAAGAAGTTGCCAGTTTTCTGCTCACACACTGTGTATGCCATGAACTACCTGCTCGAGGACCTTCCACCCATATTGCAAATGACGTGCTCTAAATGGTGATACTCCAGTGTACAACATCAAGCTTGGTCTCCCCGGAAAGAAATAAAATTTGAGCACATCAGCAGTGCTCTTCAGTAACACAAGAATCCAAATAGACAGAAGGCAACCCTGTATCAAAAAAAGAACTCTTCCCATACACAAAACTGATAATGTAGATGTACCCTGTGAGTGCCATGTCAATGTTTTACACCAACAACCATATCAAGTACAAACAGCTACTTCAAATCTCTCAAAGTTTGCTTCCTGCACACAATTCAAAGGCACACAAGTATACACATGGAAGAGCAGCCATACAGCTGCACAAGTGTACCTAAGTGTTCTGGTTTTGTTTGGTGAGAGGGGGCCTAAGGTGGTAGCTTCTGTAGGAAACTGCTAGAAGTCGCTCCCCTTTGTTCAGTGGACTCGGCTGGGCCTAGGGCAGACCCGCTGCTGGCCAAGGCTGAGCCAATTGGTAGCAGAATGTCCTGTGATAACACCTCTGCAATAATGTATTTAAGAAGGGGAAAACAGGAGGGAAAAAAAAAAAAAGGGAGGAGAAGATGTGAAGCAGCTGAGTGGGGGCAGAGAGGGGGAGATGTGAGCCTTCTGGGCCTTGCAGGCCTCACCCTCTGGCCTCCCGCCAGGCAGCCGACTGGGCCCAACTCGGCCCGGCCCGGCTGCAAGAAGTGGAGAGGAAATGAGAAGTGAATGAGATGTAAAAAGAATCCTGAGAGGCATCTGCCTGCCTGTTGTGAGGAACAGCTGCAGATACCAAGGTCAGTGAAGAAGGAGGGGGAGGAGTAATGCAGCTCCCAGCCAAGATTCCCCTGCAGCCTGTGGTGATGACCATGGTGGAGCGGGTTGTCCCCCTGCAGCCCATGGAGGTCCACAGAGGAGCAGAGATCCACCTGCAGCCCATGGAGGACCCCACACCAGAGCAGGTGGATGCCTGAAGGCAGCTGTGGCCCATGGAGGGCCTGCTGGGACAGCTGTTCTGGACAGACTGCACCCCATGGAAGAGATGACCCACACCAGAGCAGTTTCACAAAGGACTGTGGCCCGTGGGAGGGACCCCACGCTGGAGCAGGGGAGGAATGCGAGGAGTTCTTCCCCCGACTATGACGCAGCAGGGTAAAACAACTGCTGAACTGACTGCAACCCCCATTCCCTCTTCCCCCATGCTGCTCAGGAGGGGAAGGTAGTAGAGATAATGTTAAGCCCGGGATGCAGGAGGGGTGGGGGGAGGTTATCTTGTTCCCCGTCTCATTTTCCTGCTAGTTTTAGAAATAAATGAATAGTTTTCCCCAAGTCGAGTCTGTTTTGCCAGTAACGGTAACTTTAAGGATTTTCTCCCTGTCCTTATCTCAAACCTCGAGCCGTTTTTCTTATATCATCTCCCCCTATTCTCTTGGAGGGTGGGGAGAGTGAGAGAGAGACTGCGTAGTCTGGTCCCGATCGGGGCTGAACTACGACAGTAAGTTACACCAAGCAATATGTATCTGGGAACCCACTTATGATTGGTGTACATAAAAATCTATTTAAGGTATTAGTTCAGAATCAAGGTCTATCTAGTTTAAACAATATTTTATTGCTTATGTTTCTCCCAGTAGGACTCCAGATTTCCAGCAATCTGAAAACAGTTTATTCCAATTAACACAGTTTAATTAACAGGATGCTATTAAATAGCACACATCTTCTCTCAGTTCTTCTAACTCCAGCTATGCAATTTTTGCTATTATTCTGGATGGTCACACTCAGAAAGTGGCAGTCAACAGCTCAATGTCCAAGTGGAGACCGGTGATGAGTGTTGTTCCTCAGGGGTTGGTACTGGGCCTGGCCCCATTTAACATCTTTGTCAGCAACGTGGACAGTGGGATAGAGTGCACAATCAGCAAGTCGGCCAACAACGTCAAGCTGTGTGGTGCAGTCAACGTGCTGGAGGGAAGGGATGCCATCCAGAGAGACCTGGACATGCAAACCTCATGAAGTTCAACAAGGCCAAGTCCTGCACATGGATTGGGGCAATCCCGGGCACAAATACAGGCTGGGCGGAGAATGGATTGGCAGCAGCCCTGAGGAGAAGGACTTGGAACTGCTGATGGACAAGCAGCTCAACATGAGCTGACAATGCATGCTTGCAGCCCAGAAAGCTGACCGCATCCTGGGCTGCATCAAAAGGAGTGTGGCAGCAGGCTGAGGGAGGCGATTCTCCCCTCTACTGTGCTCTCATGAGACCCCACCTGAAGTACTGCATCCAGCTTTGGTGCCCCCAACATAAGAAAGATATGGACCAGTTGGAAGGAGTCCAGAGGTGGGCCATGAAGATGATCAGAGGGCTGGAGCACCTCTCCTGTGAGGGCAGGCTGAGAGAGTTGTGGCTGTTCAGCCTGGAGGAAGGAAGGCTCCAGCAAGACCTTACAGCAGTCTTCTAGTACCTAAAGGGGGCCTACAGGAAAAAAGGGGAGAAACTCTTCAGCAGGGCCTGTTGTGAAAGGACAAGGGGTAATGGTTTTAAAATAGGATGTAGATTCAGATAAGATATCAGGAAAATTTTTTCTTACAATTAGGGTGGTGGAATTCTGGAACAGGTTGCCTAGAGAGGTGGTGGATGCCCCATCCCTGGAAATGTTCAAGGCCAGCTTGGATGGGATTCCGAGCAACCTGATCTAGATGAAGATGTCCCTGCTCCTTGCAGGTGGCCTGACTAGATGACCTTTAAAGGTCCCTTCCAATCCAATCTATTCTGATTCTATGATACTGGATTTGAACACTTGATGAACATCTTTTTTCCTCTACCTTTCAAAACATCCTCCTCCTCCAAGAAGTAGACAAGCTACTTCCATGTGGTATGACATACCTTTTAGATTCAAATGCTACCACAATATTAAATAACAATTTTTTCCAGCCAAAGATACACTTAAATGATATTTTATGTACTGTAACTACACATGGCAGAAATAGATGCATTGCATATTACAGGGGCTACTAGAAGTTTGAATCACTGAATTATTGTAAAAAAAAATCTGATATGCTTAGAAAGAACACTGAAAGTTATTTTCTAAGTAAAGAACAAGAAAATCAAACCAAATAACACAGCAAAAACGCACAAGAGGCCAAAAATACAACCTTACGAACTGCAGGACATTTAAAGATTTGAGATTGGGGGGGGGAAGAAGGCAAATCATTGTTAACATAGTGTCTCCATTATTAAAAATACAATTTAATTGGCTGTCACATTTTTGTATAAGGAAACAAACTTCTTGTAAAACAAATTGAAACTTGAAGTATTTCAAATCTCATCTGAAACTCTTCAGATAAATCAGGCCTAGCTTCTGCAAACCATCCAATACTACCTCATCTCAGCATTGGTCATACAAAGGCTTAATTCCATTCCCACCATAAATAATATAGAGTCTGGGATCAGTGGGATTTGCATTTGCAATGAAAAAACATTTGCAATTTCCAGAACTGTAGTCAAGATGGCACTGACAAAACCTGTATTTTTGGCACTCTCTGAAATTAAAATCCTGGCCTAGATGAAGTTCCTTCTCTTGTGTTCCCAGGCAGCTGTTAGACTGTAAATCTAAATCTGCATATACGCAAGAACTTATCTGAACTTATATTCAGGCAAGAAACAAAGTAGTTTAAGAGACAGTATAAGCGAAGAGAAGATAGAGGCATCTAGGAAATAATGCAGTTTCCCAAGGAGCTGAAGTTGTAACTACAAAGAGCTTTCAAATCAACACAGACAACATCCTAGTACCCATAGATCAGGAGAGGAAAAGGCAAGGACCACAGTAGGACTTCTGGATGCAACACAGCAAGTTACTAATATCAAAAAACCCCACGGCTGCGAGTTCAGCAGCAGCATCCGAATGGCCTGCAACCGTAGCAGATTAAATGACAAACCAGTTGCAAAGAGAACTATACTCATTGTTTCTATGAGCAGTTCTCTAAACAGACACTCAAATATATTATACAGACTGTAACGTGTTTTATTTCTTCTGTCTGTTGGGAGCATAGCACCCACCATACAGACAGACTGCATCTTCCTAAATATTTTCAGCACACAACTGCAATTAATAGAAAAGCTCTAATACATACACCTGATGCAAACTCTCCTCTCCCTTCTTGGGACTGACAAACTACTCCTAATAGATAGTAAGTGATGATTTCAAACAGGAGATTAAAGTGATTTGTTAAATTAAAATGCTTCCTGGCTTTCTCATGTCCTTACTAAATTCAGGGAATATACAGTTTAAAACACTTCACATTTAATAATACAAACACAGAGAGTGTATAGAGTAAATGTTTTCCTCCCTGCTTTTAAGTCTCAGGTTCTTTGCTTTTAATATAAATTTTAAAGTATTAAAAAATGTGTGCAGAAAATAAAAGGATTTCACAAATTGGAAAGGACAAGTTTTCTCTTGATAGTCAAACAGTTACGATGTAAAGCGGTCTCATTAAATCATAAGTACTTTAACCTTTTCTTGAAAGAACTGGAAGATTTAAAGATTTATAAAGAAATTTTGTCTAAACTAGGAAATGACTCATATTTGACGTGTATTGAAATGATAATGCTGATTTCAATAGGCACTCTAAGAGCATTTTCCTCCCAGGAGAGTAATTCAGTCATGGTTACCTCTCTGCATTTAGATTTTAAACTTACTTTCTAAAGCTTTTAATGTGCTATAGTCTGCCAAAACATGGCACAGTTACATAGATATGATCAGGCAAAATAAAGGCTAGTAAAAAGATTACTTTTATAATTGCAGACACTAAACATGAAACAAATACATCCATCTGACATGTTCTCAAAGAATCTCCTGTTTCAGATGCCTTGGCTGTATCTGAAAATTCGTGTTTAAATTCCACTCTTCTTAATTGGTTAAATAAATTCTGAAGTATCAAAGGAAAAGTGAAAGACATTTAACTGAATCTGAAAAAGAAAATACATAATGGAGCTGCTAAGTGGCACAAACCCGATATTGGTATCACTACACAGAGATAATGAGGTACATAATTGGCCTTAATTATGCATTATTATGCTTTCAAATTTTTTTTTAAAGTTAATTTTTTTAAGACATCAGTTTTCCTGAGGTTTCATTTCAGTTCATATACGATTCTATTAAGTTACAGCTATATATCCTTTACTCCACTGTGTAACTTCAGTTAGAGTTTTTGCTAAAATATACATTAAAAGATACACTGATAAATATCATTAAATCAAGATCAAACACACAGAAGGACTGTAAAACCAACTGAAATCAACTAGAATAGTGGCAGTAATTTCAAGGAAACAGGATCCACAATTTATGGCCTTGAAAAAAGCAAAGCTGTTTGAAACTGCAAAACAAAAACACAAGTTCCTTCACAAATCATAAGCAGTGGAAAATAAAGGCAGACATCATTAGAGAAAAATAAGTCATACTAATTGGAGAGCAGAAAAAAAATGGTCAAAATTCACTTTTGTTTCAAACCCATCTCAACTCACCTCAGCAGAACTTTTCAAAGATGACTTTTCTCAAATGTTTATTGGTTATAAAGAGGAAAAAAAAAATGGAGAGCCAATAGTACTGTCAGCAATATACTGCTTATTAAGAAGGATGCATTAACTACTAAAAAGTATGAAGTTACTTCTAGACTCATGCCATCTAGTCTCAAGTAGCTTTTTCAACAGTCTGTTCCAAGACTATTAGTGACTTATGTCCAACACCCACTTGTTACAGTAATATTGCAGGAAAGGAAAAAAAAAAAAAAAAAAGAAAAATCCCCCAGTCTGCCTACATAACAATTGATTGAAATGAATTCCCATCTTTTCCTGTTGGATGCACTATAGTACATAACACTTTTTATTAAAGTTACTGAATTCAAATTAAAACAAACAAAAAAAACCAAAATATTTTCTTATCTCAACTATTCTGACCAAAATGCTTTTTTCAGAAACATTCTGCTGCAATAGAACTCATTCAGTTTCCAACTTAAATAGTTCCTTTTTCTGCTTGGTGTTTACACTCCAGATTTGTATAAGAAAACTGTGTGACTTCCTACTCTTCACTATAGTTAATTCCCAAAAGAACGTTCTCCAAATCACCTTCTGCAAGAACTGCACAGAGCCTTTCACTGTCATTATAGGCTTTGTAGCTCTGTTCTGTGTTGTGTTCCTTAAACAGGAACAACAGAAATAGTACCCAACATTCTGCACAAAATCTCACTAAAGTCTGGAGCCGCAGCAATGATGCTTTTCTCTCACTACTGGAACTGTCTCTCCTGATACATTTCCCCAACATATGCCTTTTTTGTAGCCACATCACGCCAGTAACTCAGCATCGCTACCTGGGACTACTAGTTCAGCAATTTTCTAATTATTAACTACTTAGCAAAAGATTTTGTGAGGCATTTCAAGTTCATTACTTTGCATTTTGTAATACAAAATTTTATTTCATGCCAGTTACCCTAGTCCTTTCAGTCATGCCACTCTTCCTGTATGACATCCCACTGTTTCTTTCCCTGATGAGGCCTCTCCACATTACGTTATCAGCTAGTATCATCACTACACTCTTAGTTCTTTCTGCCAAGATCATTAAAGAAAATATAACACAAGGCTGGTCCAAATACTAATTCTCAAGGAATTCAATTGCTTTTTTACCTCCCTTCTCCTCCGCTCTGGGGTGAATGTAAGCAAGTTCCTTTAGGCAGTATCTATTGCCAAGCTGCCCCATCAGCATTCCCTTTGACCCTACAGCTTCTCATGGGTTGTCATATCAATCTAAACTGAACTCCAGATAGAGGAAATCTGACACATTTACTTGCCTGAAAATCACTTTTCTCATAAAAAAAAAAAAGCTAAGACGTTAGACAGTGATGAGCCATCTTTAGTAAATCCATGCTGCATTTTATCCCCTTTTTCATTTAGCTCCACATCTTTATCTATTCCTTCAAAAATCTTTCCTAAATCCTCATATGCCACTGAGTCAAGACAAATAGGTCTGCATTGCCAAGATCTTTTTCCCTTCCTCTTTGTACAGGCTCTGGCTGGGATGGAGTTAACTTTCTTCACAGCACCCTCTATGCTGCTGTGTTCTGAATTTGTAGCTAAAACAGCACTGATAACACACAAAGACCTTGGCTATTGCTGAAGAGTACTTCAACAGTGTCAAGCCTTTCTTTTTCCCACTCTGCCCCCTCATCTCACCTCAGTGGTAAAGCAGAGTTGGGCCAAGAAGCTGTGAGGGGACACAGCTGGGACAGCTGACCCAAACTGACAAAAGGAATATTCCATACTGTATAATCTCATGCTTAGCAATAAAAACTGGGGCAGAAGGAGGACTCTGGGGAGACAGGGGTTTTACTTCCAAGGTGGCTGCTGCTCAGCGACTAGCAGTGGTCTGCTTGTGGGAGGTGGCGACTGATGGCCTTTGCATCATTTGTTCCTCTCCCACTCCCTTTCTTTCAGTTGTTAAACATCTTCATTTTGATCCATGGCTTTTCTCACTTTCACTCCACCTCTGACTTCATAGATGTGTTCTTTCAGAATTTTTGGACAAAGACTATTTGATTGTATCAGCATGTACACAATAAGCTTGCAAATTCATGTTTCCACCTCTTTATTATCACTTCTGTTCCCATACATTAATTTCTATTACCAAGATCATTTTTGCTCTGTGACTGTTATCATTACCGTCATCGAAAACAGAAGTATATATTTTGTTTGGGATCCTTACTCAAATCATCCTTAATCTCAAGCACACCTTCACTGTACACAGGTCTTACCTTCTTACACACACACACACAAAAATCTTTAGAACTTTTAACCATTTAACAGTCATTGCAAAGTCTAATTCAGCTTGACATCTTTACAGTTTTATTTCTATTCCTACATAGCATTCTCTATGAATTTGCTGCCCCACTTCGTGGCGCTTGCAGACTCTGCTATCTCTAATTGCAAAGGTGCTTGTTCACTCAGGTAAGTGAACATATCCAATTTCTTCCTTTGTTAAGGGCAGAGATTCTTCTTAATTCTATTACTTTTATTTTTAATAACCTCCAGGCCTTTTTTTCCATTTAATCTCTGGGCTCTGCAATTCACCTTGTTTTATTAAAGTAGCCCTATTTGTTTGCTCTCTTTGGAAGCAAAAAGTGTACCTGCAGAACCAAAGTTTATTCTTCTATTTCATCTGAATCTAGTTATGAATACTCAACATTATTAGAAATATGATTGTCAAAAATAATCTCCTCATCACTTAAAGCTGGTATCTGGACTTCCTGCTTCAGTGACTAGTTGACGAAGAAACCTTTCATGCAGAACATACAGGAATGTTTGGGCCCTGCTCTTGTTCGCAGAACTTTAATTTCCCAGCTATAAACTGGAGAATAAGTCTCTGCAATGACACAGTTCTTAGTAGCAGTTCTAACAAATTACACATCTAAATCCAAACCCAAGGATTTAAATTCCTAGATTATCTCAGTAGAATTAATTTACTAGCCTTCTCTTCCCCTAGAATTATTTTATTCCGAAGAAATTATTTTCAATGTGTGCTGTCCTTTCTTCTTTCCTTTCCTCTTATCATTTAATTACTATTTGGTGCTATTCCACCACTTAGCTTTCATTTTTATCATTCCTGAATACGCATATGCTTTTATACCTGAATTCCAAACATATCTGTCATCCTATCATATTTCTGCTCTTTCTAAACTCAGTTTCATATCTGCAACCAGTACTTCACACTCCTATGTCATGGTGTCTGTTGCCTAGCATTTATGCACAAATATTTCCGTTTTTCCTACTGAGCACAGGAACTTCAATGTTTGTAGGCTTGCAGCTTCTACCAGCTTCTTGGCTTTGGAGACCTTTGGCCCAAATCAATCTCATATTAGGCATACCTATGTTCAAAGATAGACCTGGACCCTAGCTGCTTGGCAGGGTGAGGTCTCTTATGGCCAGCTACGTCACTCACACACATTCTTTGCAAACTACAACCAATCTGCTAAAAAACAATCAAAAAAATCACAAATCTGCCAGGAACGCTTTTCAAAACCAAATCTCACAGTCTCTCTTAGCTTATTATTCCTGTCACCAACTTGGCATGCAAAGCCTTGTGTCTCAGTCCCCAATTCTTTGGTTGCAGCCACTGGGTGTGCCAGCCAGTCTGCCTTTGTCTTTTGCCCAAGCACTGTCACAAGCAAGATGTGTAAATTCCCTGTGAGCTAGCCAAATATTGCTTTTATCTCAGTGACAGGACCCATCAGACACCTCTGTTTGCTAACTGTATCAGTAAGTGCTAGCATTCAGTAAAAACATTCTGTCCTGAGTCAGACTCACTCCAAACTAGACATATCTGTAATTTGGTCTGCGGTCACTGAGCAACAAGACATGATGCCAGAAACGTTTTTCCTCCCTGTCTGCCAGTCAAACATGAAATACTGTGCATGGCTTTGAAAAATACTTCACAATACAGCATGGAGAATATCCAGTCAAGTTTATACCCAATACAATTTACAAGGTAGCTATTTTGACCCACTGTTGTCACCTGGATTTCCAATACAGAACTAAACCACCACAGAATTTAACATAAAAGCTACACTGTTAATAAGTTTTGTAGTCTCAGGGAAAACAAGGACCAAATATGCTTTATCTACCAGAAGAGTTATGCATATAGAAGGACAGGGATATTAATTGCAGTATTTAATGCTTCTAACTTAAATTTTTGGGAAACCAAACCAACTGTCAATAGGTTAGATGCCCACGTGTCTGGCATGAAGTTAAAACATTTTCATAATAAACAAAAGAGCTATTACCACATACATCTTGAGTTACCATCAGCATCTGAATTATATTACCTAAAAATTGTAAATGTGTATACTTATTTTAAAAAGAATCTGAATAGCTTGTGCCTACTATGCTTCATGCATAAAGAATATAATTTAATTATGTAAAATTCTATTTAGCATAGCAGCATCGCATCCCAGACAGACCCCTCTTGTCTTAAGTTGACAGATGAAGTTTTTAAGGGTCCTACAACTCCAAATATTGCAATGCTGCTCTCTGCTCTTTTTTTTATAATTACACTTTCTCATATATAAGTTGTTGCGTGCATAAAAATACCCATTCCTTGTCATAGGAGATTCCTTTCTGAAGGAAACAGAAGGCCCATACACAAACCAGACCCACTTCTCAGGGAAGTCTGCTGCCTCACTGAGGTTCAATTCCTAGAGAAGTAAGGAGGGAGGTCAGCAGAACTGCCACCTTGGACTTCCAGAGAGCAGACTTTTGCCTTTTTAGGAGACCGATTGACAGAGTTCCTTGGAATGCAGTGCTGAAGGGCAAAGGAGTCCTGGAAGGCTGGACATTCTTCAGGAAGAAAATCTTAATCCCTTACGATCAGGAGCAGGCCACCCCCATGTGCCAAAAGACAAGTAAGCAGGGAGGAAGACTGGCCTGGCTGAACAGAGAGCTTTGGCGAGGGTATACAACTTTTGGAAGAAGGGGCAGGCATCATCCCCCTGTACTCAGGCCTAGGGAGGCTGCACCTCGAATAACAGGTTCCGTTTTGGGCCCCTCCCTGCAAGACAGACACTGAGGTGCTGGAGCATGTCCAAAGCAGAGCAACAAAGCTGGTGAAGGGTCTGGAGCACAAGCCTTGTGAGGAGTGACTGAGGGAGGTGGAGTTGGTTAGCCTGGAGAAAAGGAGGCTGAGGGGACATCTTATCCCTCCCTACAGCTACCTGAAAGGAGGTTGTAGGAAGGCAGGTGCCAGTCTCTTCTCCTAAGTAACAAGTGATAGGACAAGAGGAAACAGCCTCAAGTTGTGCCAGGGGAGGTTTAGACTGGATATTAGGAAAAATTTCTTCACTGAAAGGGTTCTCAAGCAATGGGACAGGCTGTCCAGGGAGGTGGTTGAGTCACCATCCTTGAAGGCATTTAAAAGACCTGTAGATGTGGTACTTTGGGACATGGTTTAGTGGTGCAGTCAGCAGTGTTAGGTTCAAAGTTGGACTTGATGATCTTAAAGACATTATCCAACCTAAATGATTCTATGATTTCACACTTTCAATTCAGGAATAGCACTTAGTTGCCTCATAACAGAACATTCATAAACATTATCTTTAATCCAAAAAACATATCAAGCAAGCTGTTAACTAGTCACAATAGATTTTTTTTTTTTTTAAATCAGGAGATGTCACCCAGCTCTGGCTAGATCCCCAATAAAAAGAATGCCAAATAATGGTCCACATTCTGCAAAGTACATAAGAAGGTGCTGAAGCTACTGTTAGTTTAGTTAACACTAACAGCTTGTGGCTGTTGTCACAGCCACATACATAACGTCACATCCCACAACAATTTCCCCTTTCTTTCTACAGAAGGTGGTTATATAGCAACTACACTGGTAACACCATGCCTACTTCAAAACCAGTATGGCTGTGGGATGACCACAAAATTTCCTAATTTCAGAGCCACCAAGCTCAGTTCTAGGGTTTGTCTTTGCTAAAAAAAAAAAAAAAAAAAAAAAAAAAAAAAAAGGGTTGTGCCTACAGCAGTGACAGAAGTGAGATTCCTTATCCTTTATGGTTATTAGAGGCAGTTTTGCCACAACAAGACAGCATGGAATTCTACATGGTCTGACTGACTTGGAAAAGCTTGAAATAGGAGTAAGTTATTATTGCACTCAGCTCCCTCTGCTGCCGCTACCCCAGGTAGCTCATCTACAGCCCACAGGAGGGTTTCTCCTCCACACTGCAGTGTCCATCTCTACCGCATGGGCATCACCTGAGGAAAAGGTTGGTTAGTCAGAGAAGTCATAGGTCACACTTGCGGTAAGATCAGGTGATTTGTACTTTCAGGTACAAACTCCAGCCCTCCCACAGACATTAACTAAAATTACTAATGTCTAAAAATCTACATAGTACTTTATCTTCAGAAGACTTTTTCATCAGCTTAAGGAAACACCTACATTCAAGTACATATTATCATGATATAAATATATATAAAACACTACGATAGTCTGAAGACACAGACACTTCCATATGAATGTTACTTTTGCATATTTTTGTATGGTCTCTCACATTCTCATTTTCCATTTATTGCTACATTTATGGGGAAAAAAAAAAGCTTTTGGACAGCTGCTAAAATTTAAAAAAAAAAAGCAAAACACCCAACTTTGCCTAAAGTTTCACAGCCAGATTTAGTGCTAAAAGGATCATGCTGCAGTTACTATCGTCTTTAATGGGAAGTTGATTCTTTCAATGCCACAGATCACATAATGTGAGTTTCTACCCTGAGCTCAGAAACTGGGAAAATATATTAAGTCTGCAGTCCCTTTAAGGGTCTAGAAGCTACACTCCTTTACTCCTGCTATGCATTGAAAAACTTTCCCCCAAAAAACAAAGGACTAAATTCTACAGAGTGCTTGAGGGTTCTTTGTAAAACAATTTAAGATGTGCTTGTATTTAAACCCAGCCCTTTCACTCCTCACTTTGCTATCCCAGTCTTCAGCAGTTTCTGAGGCTACTACAAAATGTGGCTGATAGCAGCAGCAGTAATATAGCACCCTTGGAGTGTCTGAAGTGTAAAGTTCATTAGTTGTACCTTAAGGTCACTCTTTTAATCCAACAGTCAAAATCTTATTCACACTACCATGCTGTTATCCTGGAAAAAAAGAAAACTGCAAAAAAATCAAGACATCAGCTTAGCTGCTTCTTACAAGTGACAAGATCAGCACTAAAAATCCAAATCACAGTCAATACCTTTTAGCAAGTCTCAAGAAAGCAGCAAAACTATTCTTGATTGTGCTGTAAACCAAATGAAACTTAATAGAATGGATAAAGGAAATGAAGGAAGGAGAAGATAAATATTTCAATACCTGATAATTGTGTTTTATAATTATTGGTTGAACTTGGCTTACAAATAGAATTTACTAGAGTGTCTCTTGGGAATTACAAGGCATGCAAATAACTGAATTTTAATTTCTTCTTTGTTTGTTTACTGATTTTTGTACATACAGTTTAAATTTTAACAAACTCAAATTTGCTTTATCCTCAGTGATATTTGTACAGTTATTAAAAAGTTATGTCAACAGAAGACTTAGAACACAGGGATTGTGTTTTAACAACTCTAAATCATATTTTAAAAATAAGAGTTAATAGCTTTGTAACTTTCTGGCTTGATTGATGCTGCACAAACTCATACATGTTTACTTATGTGCACTGTAAGAAGTTTTTTAAATTAAATGGGACACACCTCTAAGATAAGTACATTAGCATGTTTAGGTGAGGATGACATCCTCTTCATTAGGAAAATCTCAGACACCCAATACCTATTGGTAACATTAGAAATAAGTAGCTTTTCTTCACTCCAAATACTCATGTTAAGGGTGAGAATTTTCTAGTCTTGTTTGTTCAGAAGGGGAGCAGCATTTCTTTTCAGTGTGAAATTAGCAATTGCCTCAAAATGAGCTCCCAAATTAAGACCCTTACCTACAAGACTCAAGTTATAATTACATTCCCCAAATTACCCCTTTATTTTCATACAGTTATACCATTCTCACAACAAACATTGTATTCCAACAAATGTTACATGGTTCTTATTTTTACTCACCTGCACACTAAGATGAATCCATTTCTTCACAAGAATTCTCCCCAGTGTCATTACTTTTATTGGCGGCTGCAAACCATTTACTGTGCGATAATAAAACATGGTCTCTTTCTCAGAGATTGTGAGTTTGAACACAGTCTGCCCATCAATAGCCTTTTCTATCACACACCTTTGGAAATAACCAAGAAAAACAACATAAGGTCAGAGGCACACACATATACACATTCTTGCCAAGGTGCTATCCTGTAAAGTGATGCTAACCAGAATGCATTAAAATAAACGTTAAAAATACAGCTCCTGAGAAGATGCTCAGTGACAGTGAAAGTCACAAGGTGTACTAAGTGTAAAAGAACTTTAACAAAGATATTTGTCTTAATCTGTGAGATATGTTTATGTTTTTTAGTTTAGTGCATGCAACCTCAGTTCACTTGGGGGTGGAAGAGGGGTCCACTTGGCCTCCTCTCTTCAGGGTTCCATGACAGAAATCACAGTGGCTGGCCAGCACTGTGCAGGTTTCTGCTGCACTTTTCATACAAAGCTGTGCAACATAGTACATCCTGTGGGGGCACTTACATTTTTCTTAGTCTAACAAGGCAAATTTAATATAACCACAAAAAGAAGCAGTACAAACGACATGTTGTGGAAATAAGTCTTCCATCTTTCCAACAAATTTGTCCAGATAAGATAGCAACAACACTCGCTTCCCCTACTCTCTTTGACACAGCCTCTCTTTAACCTAAGAGAACCAGAGCAATGCAAGAAGGCTGTCCAGTCACTTGTTAGGTTTTTTTCCCCACAAAATTCACGTCAATATCAAATGCAACACTGACACATAAGGCAAAAGCTTACCATCCACAGCAACCTACACTGCATATCTAGCTGCATACCTAGCTACTGAAATATTTTTGCCAATTCAATCACCATGTTGTCGAGAGTTCTGAGAAAGCATATATGCTTGTGAAACAGCTATATATTTTATTAAGATAGTCATCAGTGTAACAAAAATTATAAAGTTCTGCATTCCCATTTCAGCTGCTTGAGAATTCCAGTCCTCAATTTACTGTCCCATGAAAAGCCAAATATTTTAACAGTTACACCAGACTAAATTACTGCACTAAGTCACAAGAGAAGCATATAAAATCTGTATGAGATCAGAATTTCCTTAGATGTATTTCAGAAAAAGAAATAAAACAAGCAAAAAACTTATCTACCAATAAGCATCTTCATCACCTACTCTGCATTTATAACAGGAAAGTATCAAAAAGGCTGTTCCTTGATACTGTAATTACTCACTAATTAACCTTTAAATCCAAGAGAAAAATTAATTTATTTTAACTGTTACCATTTTAGCGTGCTGGAATGTAGTCAATAAAATAATTTGCAAAATCCAGACTTCTGTTTTCCAAATCTTACTAAAAACATGTTTCTTAATATATTGTTGACTTGTCTTTTCAATATTTTGTTTGCTTGTAAACATGCTAGTTTTGCTAGATAATAAATGTGAGGGAAGGCTCAACTAAGTAGCAAAATATTTAGGAACTGGATTTACCCAGTTCCTGGATAAACAATAATGGGATAATCCAGTTTTTTGTTTATTTTAGTTATCTAAAACTAACATCCCCACATTGTTTTTATCCCCAAAGGTGTCATGACTTAAGAAGGGAAGTGACCTTGATGTACATCACTTTGAAAACTGGAAAGAACAAACGTGAACTGCAACTCACTACTGAAAGAGAAAAATTGAGAGCAGAAGAGAGAGGAGGGAAAGGGAGAACAACAACAAAAAAACCCACACAGACTAGTGCTAACAGGTGAAATAGGCATAAGCATTACTTCTGACTCTGAGCACGATTTTCAGCCATTATTACAGAGAGAAACCACTGCTCTTTGTGAAGTTTCCAACTTCTGGTAACTTGCAGTCCCACAGAGCCAATTCCTGACTATGTTATTCTCTATGGTAGAGTTGGAGAGAGAAAAAGCAAATAACAAATCTGCTTGTTCAGCTTTCAAAGAGAAAAATATTCTAGAGAACCTAACACGGCTGCACTAGTGATCCCTACACATTAACTGAAGCACTTGCAGATGGGAACATCTGCACGGGTTAAAAATCAGACATATGGTATCTTAAGGCAACTCCTCCTTTCAGTCTAATTCCTCACATAAAACATTTGAATGGATATAAAGTAACAGGATACTATTTTAGTCCTTTGGATAAATAAATTTTAAAAAATACTTCCACGGCCCACTTCACAATCAGGCCATTCCTGCTGACTCTTTTGCATGTAAAAGGCCCCAGTTCATTTCTTTCCCATCATCAGTATCTTCTGGTCATCTAACTTCCAGCTAGCCCAGTTCACACTAAACTTATATAAGCTGCCTGTAATGATTACTCATATATGCTAAGCTTCTAGTCATATTCTTATCCTATTCCATTGCAAAGGGTTATCATTATTTCCTACATTGTGCTAAGGCTTACTTACTGGCTCCACACAGGCCTTCTGAAAGTATTTATATTAACTGATGACTACACACAGTAAGAGGAAGGACGGGGAAAGAACAAAATTCAGGGACAAGAGTCCTGTTCACTTATTGCACTTACTGCCTAAAGGGAAAGTAAATTTAAAGACTGGAGTACAAAAGTCTGTTTTCTCAATATTCTCTTGCTTTTCTCCAAGATTTCCAATATGCAGTCACTTAAAAGCATACCTACAAATATCTATACATCTTAGAAGAACACTGGGGTTTGAAATAAACCCTTAACATGACCTGACTTTCCTCTCTCTTTATATGAAAGTGAATTCGTTCCCTCTGCTATTCTCTTACATGGGCACATGCCTAACAGAAATCTCACAGTCTTTACAAGGATGCAATGGGATATCATACAGCAAGACACCTAGTTTCTTTCCTAAGTGCTCTCTAGCAGCCAGACCACATAACATACAGCACAAAGAAACAAATTACCATGGCATGTCCAAACACCATGGGTGTGCTGTACTTGATATAAGAGCACTTTGCCAGTAAACAAAGTAACTTGTTAAACTTTCAATTATTCTACTGGTATGGTGAGAGACTGATTTTGGTTCATCTTCCTAGTGTTTTGGTGGCAGTGTAAAGACTTTGTTAGAATGAGTCCCAGTTCCATGAAGTCCCTTCTCCAGGGATAATGGGGTTTAAAAGGTCTCACAAATTACATCTACCAGGGACAATTCCTTGTCAGGGACTGCAAAATATAGGACATCAGGTAAGTCAAATCCTTCTGCTAACCTGAAGGACTCACTGAACCAACAGAACAAAAGAAAAAACATCTTAGTTCGCTGTTAAACTATTTCCTCTTTTGTAGGATGCCTTCCAAGTCAACCTTCAGCACCTATTCATGCACAACTACTCTTTCTCCACAACTGGAGCTTTGTATTCCTTTTACAAAGGAAAAAAAAACAAAACAAAACAACAAGCTTCTTTTTGTGAACAGTGGGGGGGGGGGGGGGGGGGGGAAAAAAAAAAAAAAAAGAGTCCAGACAGTGGCACATCATCCTGACCACTGGAATAACTGTTGTCCAACTCAGATTTTTAAGACTGGGCTCTACCATTGTCATTTCTACATGTCAAGTAGCAGCAATCTCACAAGGCAGAAGAATGAAGTGATCTATTACAAAAATTGAATAAAAACATTTAGATTTTAAAGTGATCTATAAAACCCACTGAACAGGAATTCGTACATTGTGTAGTTATTAACACAGCAGCAATTGGAGGCTAATGTCTTACACTAGTCCACGGATAATCAGACATCGGTAGAGTCTGGTTTCCGCACAGCACTTAATCATTTGAAACTAAGGACATACATTTAATTGGTCTAGGCTCCATGCAAGCAAAAGTCTATCCCATGAACAGAAGAGTTTCATGCATCTCACTCAACACATCACTGAAACAGCATTCTTGGAAGTTAGCAGGATATCTCTGCATCAAGTTAGGCATATGCTCTGCTGAACGAGACTCTGATATGCCCATGTCTGTGGACATGGCACAGGACAACCCCAGGAACAGACTCTCTGGCATTCAATATTCAAACACTATACAGAAAATGCTGTGTCAAAGCTACAGAGACACCTTTACACATACCTTCAGCTAAGATGATTTAACTTAAGCTCAAACTAAAGTCACTTGCTCTGCAGATCCCATTTATTTCTCCTTTGTAACCACAATTTCTATAGCTATGTTGATTTTTTTAAAGCTAATTATCCTTGCATAAGCAGACTATAATTTTACCTATATTGTTACTATTTTCAGAAATTTCTATTGTTTTTTATTATTTTCACACCTCTGGGCAACTTACTATTTCACAGCATCATGCACAATAAGTATCAAGAATGCTACAACAGAGCAGATCATTATTTTTCTTTTAAGGATAAGTTACAAGTACAGAAACATTTATGACATACACTCTGAAGGAACATACTATACTTTTTGTTTGTTTCACTTTAAAGAGGATCTGCACAACCAAGGTAAGAAAGAGTAGGAAGTTCTGCATTTTGCAATGGATGAAAGGAACTTTTTTTTTCAGGATTTGTGATGCATTTTTTAAAAAGCAAGTTCTTCATTATAGTAAGGTCCAGCCAAGCTGAATGGGGACTTATTAGAGCAATATTTATGATAAATTGACATGTAGGCAAATAAAAGAGCTTACTTAGCCATGACTGTTTTGCAAACAACTAGTGAAACTTCAGTAGCAGTTTGAAGAGTGGAATCTTTTGCAAGTAGCAATTCAACATTCTCCAGATCTTCTGGAAAAACTATGACCACTCTTCTATAGCTCGAGAATATTCATTTGGGAGGATCTGGGGGTTTTCCTTGTTTCTTTTTAAGGAGTAAACTTATGTTGGGGGATTCCTAAAATTTTATATAATTTTTTTTTTTCATCAGGAAGCAGCAACAGCACAAACTCCAGATGACATGTATTTCTGGCAGCTTTTAGAAGACGGAATGTGAATTAGAAATACAAGTTTAGATTTTTAAGAACAGACACGCACACGATGCAGGAATAGTTCCCGCTGAAAGCAATTTGGCTATCATCTGAGTCAATGCCACTGAAACTGAACCTACTCGTCTTGACATTTGCCAAGACCCCAACCTAAATACGGCTTTTAAACGTCACAGTTTCGCACTGTGCCTTTTTAAAATTTTAAATAGCTTGCTAATAATGACTGTGACTACAATGATCAATTTTTTTAAGAGCACCAGGAAAGTAAACACCTTCAATACTACTTACATTACACCTTCTTGCTCGGGTTTCAGCCATACAGTTAACGTAAACGAAGCTGCAAGCCTCGGAGAACGG
The DNA here is from genome assembly GCF_036417535.1 of Chlamydotis macqueenii. Taxonomy (NCBI): domain Eukaryota; kingdom Metazoa; phylum Chordata; class Aves; order Otidiformes; family Otididae; genus Chlamydotis; species Chlamydotis macqueenii. The sequence continues at coordinate 75,988,363 of NC_141558.1, read as the reverse complement.
GGAGTAGAGAAGCAATCCTTGTGATTATGAAAAATAAAACTGGAAGCATTACTGAAGGACCCTGGACGCAAGTCCCTTTTATCCTCTGTGATACAGGTACCAAGGCCTTCTGAAAGAAGCAATTTGTAGGAAGAAGGTGACGACCTGTATGGACATTCCTGAAAACAAAACCTCTGGGTGCAAGACATAATACTTTCAACAGCTACTGAGCTATGACAGAAAGTAGTTCTGTCTGGCAGCCCACAAATGGCTTGAGTTGGCACGATTGACACATTCTTGAAAGCTCCCACATTTTCAAGCCTAGGGAAATGTCCCTGAGAGCTGACCAACACAAAGGAGTCACAATAAGTTAAGATTAATGTTTCAATAGCATGAAACAAGAAACGACACCTCAAGGAAAGAGCCCAGCAATTCATGTTTACAAAAAAGCTCCTCCTGATTAAAGCATCCGTAAATAAATAATGATGTCCATGTCGGCAGCAGTGTCCTCAGGTGGTACGCTTTAAGAGTTTACGTGGCGTTTCATCTTCAAAACACCCAGTCGCAGGGGACATCAATGTCTTCTGGCCAGCAAAATGCACGTGGCTGACAGCCAGTATCTGCAAACCACAGAAAAACAGATACAGTCCCTGGGAGGAACATGCCCTTTGGCACCAGAGGCCATGCTTCACTAGGGATTTTAAGGGTTTGAATTCCCCTCCCAAATTTCTGCCAGCAGGCCTACTTGCACCTTGGCTGGCTACAGCCAAGCCATCTCTTTAAGTACGGGCAACAGGACCAGGCCAACTCAAGCCCGCACACGCTCACAGCCGAGCGGAGTTTATCCCAGATCTGTGTCGTCACACAAGGCCAACGCTCAGCTCTACGTTTTAAGGTACCGAGTATAGAATAAAAGTAGCAATCCAGGGCATGCAACTTTGGCACCCGAGCGTGTTTATAGAGGGTTTCAAGCTAGCTGGTTGACTCTCACATTTACAATCCCCCGGCGCTTACCTCCGCTATCCGGGAGCTGCTCAGCGCCGTGCCCACCGCGCTATGTCAGGGTACCCTGAGGGACACCCCCCTGCTTCCACTCCTGGGCCGGCTGGGTGCGGGAAGGGCAGCCTGAGCCCCCCACGACGTATCGATCCTTCCCCCTCAAGTTGTCAGCCCGCTTCGTGCCGCACCCCGCTGCCCACCTCACGCTGCTCCTTTCAGCCCTCGGCAAAGCCGATTAAAACCACGTCCCCCATCTGTCCCGTGTGGACCTTTCTAACAGCGACCGCCTGCGCTGGGGCTCACCGGCAGGCTGGGCATGGGCAGGTGGCGAACCCCGCAATGGCAGCCGGTAAATGGCTTAATTTACCGTTATTTACTCCGCCTGGCAGCGGAGCGAGAGGAGCGGCGCGGCGCCCGGCGGCTCCCCCCGGCAATGCCGCCCGCGGTCGCCCGGCAACGCCGCGGCCTCCTCCCCGCCCCCGCGGCCCGGGCCCTCCGCGGCCCCCGCCCGCTGCGTTTTAAAGCGGCGGCAGCAGCAGCCGGACGGGGCGCACGGCTCCTTCCTCCCTTCCCGGCTTAGTTTTCCACGCACCCACCCCTCCCCCCCGGGGTGAGGAGGGCGGCCCGCGGGAAGCCATTTCGCTGCCGCTCGGGTGCGCGGTGTGAAATATTTAACGCGGCCCTGGGCAGCCGCCCGTCGCCTCAGGAGGAGCGGGCGGCCTGCGGCGGGCAGGGCCCGGCTCTTCGCGGGCTGCGGTTCTGTGGGGCGCGGCCCCCCGTGGTTCGACGCCGGCGGGGCCAGGCCACATTTTTGGGAGGGTATGAGACCTTCTGCGGGGCGCGTTTGTTAAGGTGTGCCTTGTAGAGTTTTGGAAGCGACGACTTAGTTGGCTCTGGGTCCGATTTGCTCGAGTTTTAGTGTCAGACTTTCACTGTGTAGAGAAAGGGGAATGGATTTCATTTACACACTGAAACTAGGGTGGGAGTTTGAAGTCAGAGGACCGGTGGAAGAGCACGATAAACGCCATAGGTATGTTTTCCACAGGAAAAAAAAAAAGTGCAAGGAAGAAACATTGTCAGGACCTTCAGATGTTTTTGACACAAGCCTCCTTTCTCTAGTACAGCTATGCAAAGTGAACACAAGCTGCAAAGTTGTCATCAGTGAGCTGAGCATGAGCTACAATAGGTTGTTTATATGTATTTCTGGACAGAGAAGCACCAATTAATATGTCCCCTGAAGATATGTAAAGCATCTATACATTTTATCTTTATTACAGAAGTCGCACGAGCTGCAACCTGGCTGGTATCTTTCCTGAGAATTTTGTTGAAATAGCCTCCAGTAACTTGTCACCTTAGCATGTTTGGACTTTTACTAGCTACATAGTAACAAAATTATTCTGCGACATACACAATTGCTAAGAAGTCATCCTCTGTCATAACTCAATGCATTTGAACAAGCCCTTCATCCCACATTAAACAAGCTCCTTGACCATTCCTCAACCATCTCTGCTGTAACACACATCTTTTTCCTAAAGTCATAAAAGATAAATAGTCATTCCTGCTAAAGAGTTACCACTCACTTTGCAGTGTTTTCCTGTTCTGTTAGTCATTAGACATGGTAGCTCTATCATCAGAATTACATTCCCTAAACTATTCAAATGTAAAGAACTTTTTGTTTACCACAGAAGGGATAAGGGGGAAGCATTGCTCTGAGGCATGATTCAACACCTCAGCACCTAAAGCATTTCTAGATAAATAGAGTTAGACCATAGGCTAGCTACCATCAACAGTACAACAGTAAGAGCATATGCACATCAAAAACAAACCAGGTCTTTCAGAACACAATGGAAAGAGAAAACAACGCAGTAATAAAATTCTAGTTGTTAGCTACCATCTCAGCATATAAACAAGATGGGAACAGCTAGGAGTCATGGAGCATGCACCTGACAAAAATGGGAACTTACCAAGTGGCCAAAGATGACAGACTGTGACTTACATGTATTTCCTGGCATTCCAGAAATATAACAATCAGGTTTTGCTCTGTCCCACTTCTTTCCAGCAACCAGCAAGGTCTTCCCCAAGAACCCTTGCAGGTCTAGCAAGTATCCAAAAGGAAATTCAGGGCACATTAATCACAAATTGCACTTTGTTATATTCTACAAATACCACCTCCCAAGCACCCATAGCATCAGTTTGGGAAAATGGCCCTAACTCACATTACACGCTCTATTCCCCAGAGAAAACCAGCCCAGCAGAGATCGCAAATTTTCCCTTTACGTATTTTTGACCAAATACACAAGACCATAGCACAAACTTTGCAAAACCACGTTGCAAGACAACAGTACAATTACCCAGGTCAAGGATCACTACACTTTTATTAAGGACACCATTGTTCATCAGGAGTGTAATGAATAAAGTACCTGCAGGAGGTTAAATAGATGAGAAACTGTCCAAAGGCCTTTGCAGCCAGGAACAGGCATGCAATATAAACTGTACCACAAAAAAAAAAACCTGAAAGTGATTTTGCAGGAAATCTTGCTCAGAGGAGCGTTTTGAAGGCTCTTTAATATACGTATATGAAAACAGGGAACCTTGTCAGGCAAGAAGGTATACTAGTATTAGGCAATGAGTTCTTGTGAAGAATTCATATGCCCATTTAACAGAATTAAAATTGCAGCATAAGGAAAGTGACCTTCAAGCTTTTAGTTACAACTGTTCATCTCAGCAGAAAAGAAAGTCTTCAATAGCCAATGGAGTGCTTTAAGTCACACAGGTGCCATCGGAGAATCTGACCTGCATCAGAATGTTGTGACATAACTGGGAGCCTGATCCTGATGATTCAGCACTCTATCCATGGCAGATAGCATCATCCAAAGAAGCTTCCATACCAGCTGTTTTCTTAACCCATGGTTAGCAGAGACTCAGGACCCACTGACTGCTCTTGGAGGTTGGAACAGGTTACTAAGGAAAAGAAACCATAAAGCCTAGTTTGTTATACAGCAATGTATGCCTTGACTGGAAAATTTTGAAGGCCGCATGTCTAAAATTTGTATGCTCTGAAGGAGGAATTTGATGAGAAGTCATCTTACTCTAATCAAGTTATAAGCCCTGAAAAATACCAATTTGCACATACTCAGCAAAGATCAGTGGAGGATCTTGTTGGAGATAGTAAAACCACAGGGACTAATTAAGTTTGCGTACAGGGCAAACTTAACACCACCATTTCCAAACATCAATGTGGTCGACTTTGTAACAATTATAATCTAGTAGGAGAAAAAAAATAGAATGGAGACAGGGAATGCAGCAATACACTTACTCCAATAATACAAAACTCCAATAATACAAAACTGGTCTGTACAAACAGTATACAATTGCCTATATACTATTATATCTATATAGTGCAATACCAACTTAAAATAATTCCTTAGAATCATAATTCCTGGAACTATTGAGGTAGAATTTCAAGTAATCCATTTCTCCCCAAAACACCATGGGTGTTCTGCACCATCACAATTGCTTTTAAGTAATATTTCAATTAACGGTGAGCAAAGTCTTGACAACTAATTTGTCTGTCAGTTTCACTTTGTCTTCTCTTCATAACAGGTTCTGAAAAACTGACAAGTTTCACAGTGTACTGAAAGCTTTCATTTGTATCATGTTTTACAAACACCTTATACCAATATGAGCTTGCATGTGTGCAGTGCTGACTAGTTGCAGGCTACTATTTTTGCTATTGTGTGAAGTGACCGATGTAGACTAACCCACACAGCATGACTTTCGAAGATTAGGCTCAAGTGTACAATTCAAAATTCACTTTCAGTGAATATTCATAGACTTGTTTTTATGAGTGCTTTTTCTCATAAAACTACACCATTTGGATATTTGGAGGAAATTAACATAAAAGATTCATTTGCATAGCTGAGTCAATATTTATTTCAAATTTAACTGTCTAGCAAAATTATTTTTTCCCCGATATTTTGCAAGTAATAATAAAACTACAATGCAAGTACATTTTAATAGCTGGAAGGGAGTTGATCATGACAACCTAGAAATAATTAACAACTTATGTTTTAAAGGGGAGGAAATTCTGTATAAGCCAGTGAAATAAATATTAGAGTAAAATTTTCTGAAAGCACAGGAGGAGGTGGCAAGTATTTTATAGAGCTGTTAAGTGCCTTTTAACAGCTTTAGGAGTACAGTACATCACATCGCTTATTTTAGCACCAAAAACTTTGTTACTAGAAAGGCAGAAGCTAAAGTCTCTCAGACTACAAGTTTTACAGACTTCCTTGACTTGAAAATACTGAGCTAGACTGTACATCTTCACATGGTAAATCCAGCAGCACAAGGAAACCTCCGCAAGGACTTCTTTGCACATTTTTTTTTTTCCAGTGACCATAGTAGGCTGTAATAAAAGCCTGTCCAAGCACGAAAGGCCATCCTACACAGCTGGAGCACTTGGGCTCTCATAATCACCCTTTTCTCTGCCCACAGCATCTGTTATTTCCTCCAAGCCTCCCTCAGCCCCAATCCATCATATGCTTTCCTGCCAGTTCCCAGCACAGGACATGTCCGAGTAACAGCTTCTCTTTTCCTTTATTCTCCAAAAACCATTTTCTAATCCGTCCTCTGGCCTTCAACCCTTTCAATACATTATCTGTACTTAATCAATCAATTCTATTTTCATCAACTGATTATCAACACCTTCTCCACTCTCTCAGGCAAATCCCTGCCCCTATTCTTCATTTTCCCTTGGACCCTCTCCTTTAATCCCCTATTTCATGGCTGCTTAATCCATAGCTGCTTTACTAGGCAGCTCCTTCCATCCTCTTCTGCTTTATCATTGTTAAGCAACAAGCATCCTGCTCAACCTTGAGCATTCAAGCTGATCTCACCTTCCTTGCCCCAAGCCTTCTTTCAGCAAAAGATGATTCCACAGCTTCTTCCAACTTTTTATTCCATCCCAAAGGAGGATCTTCCAGTGCTGCAGCTGCCTCCTCCTCTCTGCTTGTGTTCAGTTACAGTCAGTGTGTTTACAGCACAGTCCTCAGGTAACAGCAGAGGAGAGGGACTGCTTCCTCCCCTGCCAGGAGGAGCAGTCAGCAACCAACCAACAGAAATTCTGTGAAGACACCTACACTTGAGACATTACAGAAAAAAAAAAAGACAATCCTGATTTCAAGTGTCAGATTCACCAGAGTTAACATTTCTTCTATAAATACTTCCCTTATTTTCAAAGATAGATAAAATGGATATCCTGTGCTTTCTTAAAAAAAAAAAAAAAAAGAAAGAAACTAAACCCAAACAGTGAAACTTTGACATGGCATATACATGTTGACAAACTGGAAAGTTACATTAGGATTTGTCTGAGTTTCATATAATTAGGCAATTTTCTAAAGACAGATGAACTAGGTATTAGATTAAAGGACTGCCACATACAATACAAGTGTCCAACTTCTGCTATTACACAGTTCTCAAAATACTTCATACTTCACCTGTCTTTTTTTTTTTCCAAAATTCCCACATTCGTATCCTTCTTCAGCTTCTAAATTAACTTTTATTTCATAGCCTCTCCTGTAGCATCTTGCAAATCACTACAGTACATTTACTCATATCTGTCATTCCCAAAAGCACACTCCTTCCTCAAACATCCTCCTGTTTGCCCCTGGAAGGATCTTATAACTTTTATTCAGATCAGCTCTTCAACCATCATCAGGTCCCTGAAACCTTTATCTTCTGCGCTCAGAATACTTATTTCCCACCAGTTGTTTCTTCTGCTTTTCAACATATCCCTCTCCTTCACAGCACACAGTCCTCACTAATTCTTCCATCTGTAGTTTTCCCTCTCTCTTCCTATTAATTTTCAATTCCCTCTGCAAGTTTCCACCCTGAACTCACATCAGTCCAAAGTTCTCTGAAGTTTGTGGTAAATCCTCTTTCTTCTCAAGAGCTATCTTCTTTATGTCCTGAGGGAGACAGGTGGAGGAAAAACTCCAGAGCCAAAAAATTGTTATTGCTGTGCTTTGCCTAGCTGCTGGGGTAGCAGACCCAGTAGTGGTGAGGTAGGACCTTAATCATCTCCAGAGCAGAGTCACACTGCCCTTCTTTCCTGTATAGGACACAGTCAATGTCTTCCCATGCCAGGAGGAGCAATTAAACCCTTCCTGCTGCACCAAGATCCCTGATGAGTAGGAAGAGCAAGACATAGGGGAGGAGCTGCTGCTGTCTCCCCATCTGCTCTCCTCTATTCCTCCATGAGGAACTAAGAAAAATAACAAGTTGGGCATAGGCCTGTTTTCTTCCCTTCCTCCCACCCCTTCACAGCTCACCTGTGCCAGCACAGTGCAGTATTGCCTTCTCAACTATCTCTTCCAATCATTTCCAGCAACCAGGACCGATTTACTCCCCCAGACCTGAAAGGACATGGCTGGCTGGGGAACATAGTGCAGTTGACTTCAGGTCCTCTCTCCACTTCAGACTGATACGGAGCAAGAACTGTACCATCTATACTATTTCGCTCCAAAGTTCCCCTGTCACATTATCTGCTATCTTTCAAATGCATGCAGTGCCAGTAGAAGCCACATGCTTTTCTTTAAAGTAGTGATTCCTCTGCTCCTGGCACTACTTTTCTTAAAAAAAAAAAAACGTTTTAAAACTGTGTTACATTTAAAGAGACAGCCATCTCCCTAGAGCCACTGAGTTAAACTCGTTACACTTCCACCTATGAGTGAAACACATTAACATTATTCATCATCCTAACTGAGATGCTTGATATTCCCAGTTATCTTCAACAAGTATTATATCTGCTGTAACTGCATACACATTTTTGCATAAGGTCATTTTGTGCACCTTATTCTGTACTGTAAATTCTCAGGAGCATTAGCATACACTGTAGGATTTTGTACTTTTCTAGAAGTGTAGGATAAGTATAGGCTACTTTAAATAAAATAAATGGACATACTTCTCATAATAAAATTCAGTAGCTAGATTAAGGGAGGCTATCTGAAGAGGAAACAAAACAGTCAGAAAATCCAAATTCTAATCAGAGCTCAGAAATGAGTTACAGCATGTCTGTGTCTTAGTTTCCTTATCTACAAATCGAGAAGATTGATAGTCACTTTAGCAAAGCATTATGAGATGTGCAGGAAGGAACAAAATACCAAAGAATTACTAAGTGCAGTAAAATTTCTGAGTTTAACTGTCAAATGTCAAAACCAACGCTTTTTCTGAAGTTCAAGAAAGTGCTTAACTTAGCAGTAAATCTAGTTTCAGCTACTAACAAAAAGATGTACTGTTAAAAGCCAAAAAAAAAATGAAGTATCAGATGATGGCCAAATGCTGTAACAGACCAGCCCTGTGAAATGCTAGAGGGCATTCAATAATTAATATTCTATGGCAAATAAAAATGGATAGTAGGCCCTGCATCTTTATAAATCTTTCCTGTATGATCAGCTAAAGTAGAAATCGGATCAATAACATGAAAATGCAATCTGATAGTCACAGCAAGGAATCGTGGATTTGCATCTCTACTGGTGAAGATATTCTAAAGGAGAAAGACTATGAAGTCCTCCAAAATGTGGGGTGAGAGCACAGAGAGGCAGAGGAGCCTTCCACAGTAAGAGAAGTGACTGCAGAGGAAACAATGCTTTTGATTTTCTCCACAGAATTCCCAGTGGAGTAGCTCTTGGAGGAAGGGTTGATTTAACTTCACTCTGGTTTAAAAATAATCGCAATCTAGAAGGCATGATAAGCAAGTCCAGTGGGAGATAAGGACACAGCGTAGGAAGTATGTCAGGACAATCAGAGGGAAAGGGTGCTGCCAGAAGATGCCGCAGAACCGATCTGACAGCTGACTGCTGCCCAAATGGGCAGTCCCATTCCACCCCAAGGATTTAGCAGATTGATTGAATCCACTCACCAATGAGTCACAAAAGTGCCAAAATTGGGTACAAGGATACTGGCAAGAACAAGATCACTTGTGCTAAACACAGCAAGTTTTTAGATGGTCTCAGCCTTCTTTGAAAAAACATATCCCAAGTGGTGTATTTATTTGATCCTTAGTCTCCTTCCAAGGCCAGGACTCGTGGCAGTTTTTGAACCAGTTAAGTAGACTGAGGCATGGCTTTCTAGGACTTTAGGCTTCCTGGGGTCTTTCTGCTCCTCAGGAGGTTTAGAGGGAAAGAGGCCCCAAAGAATTTTAATTGTCTACAGGGCACTCAAAAACTACTAGCTAAGTCAAAGAGGGTTATCTAAATGAGTTATAGCACTGATGGAAAAGGAGGCAGAACTCAGTCACGATACATTCTCCTTGGCTATATTCAGCCCATCTGTAATTACACATATCTCCTTGACAAGGCACAGCACATGATGCCCAGGATCTTAACAGATACACCAGAAAACAGAGAAAGAGGGACAGAGTGTGCAGGTATGAGAAACAGGATATCACTAAATAGACAAAACCATAGGAAAATGTGTTCCATTTGTTTTATGGGAGGTGGAACTACTCTATGCCATTATCATTGTATTTTCATGACCATCCTAATGAATATGCAGGAATGTCAGTGCAATTTTCATCAGAAGAGTACGCAAAAAATGCAAATAATTTGGTACAGCCACAGTCCAATTGACTGTTCTTTGAAATCTCTGAGGAAAGGTAAATCCTAATATCTCGGTTTCCCTAATGGAAGAGAAATAAACTCTATGTGCATCAATATGCTTATACTGATATAGCTGAAGACTGGGGAATGCACTGCTTTAGCTTTATCAATACTGCTAAGACAATGCAGCCTATGCATATAGAGAAGGTTTAAATAGCAGGCAATGATCCCCTTGCACTTTGCACATGATTTATATTAAATATATATATATATATATGTTTAATCAAGCTCATTTGCTTAATACATATTTTATAAATGTCATAATTAAGAGATTTCTCTTGCAGAGTTGGTCTCAGAGCAACGAAAAACCATTGAGCTCAAGTGAGAGGTGCTAAATAGCCAGGGGTTCCTAATGGCCTCAGCTACACATCCATAGTCTTAGACAGGGACTAGACAGAGAAGTCTCATCCCATTAGGATGCACTGCAAAGGCGAGTGACAGCTGCATTCACAGGAAAAGCCTCAAGACCAATGAGGACACATGACTTGGCTTGGGCCCAAGCAGTGGTGTCGAGTTTTAAATCCTCTCTTTCAAGGACACCTCGACAAAAATCACACAAACATCTATTTATGCCTTTCAGCATTTCGATGTTTGGGATAAAGAGAAGTAATTATCATAATCTTCCACACACTTGATGTTAATTTATTATATAAATTTTATCAAGTAACTCTAAAGATATCAGCATTATATCAGCATAACATGAGTATAACCAAGTATAAATACGAAAGTGGCCTCATATTACAGTCCAGTTTTCAGGGGCAAGGTCTATTAATGAATCATCCTATTTGCATATTTAAAAGGTACAATTTACTTCCTAGTCACTAAAATAGATTTCAGAAGTCCTTCAAATACACACACACACATCTTTTGTGGAAACTAATTTCCAGAAGAATGCAATTGTTTTTCAATTAATCTTCACAAATTATTCAATAAGTAGTTATCTACCCCCAAAAAAAAAAATCCCTGAAAACATTAACTTTATATTTTTTTTTCTTAAAATTACTAAAATTAACTTAGTCATCTAAATATGACTGATGTATACTTCATGGTTTGTATTCTAAGCATTTCACAGTACATCCAGCATTTTGACACTTCTGTTATCTACTTTAGAAGTTTTCAACAATTAAAATTATTTTCAGTTTTGAAATAGTTTTTAATTTTGAAATTTATCCAGTTACTTCCATAGCAATGTAGTGTTCATGCACTAGTACCTCTTGTTTATAAGAAAGCAAAACATACTGACTGCAGTAGTCCACCCTAGAAATAAATCTGTTATGAATGACAAATGACTGGTGAAATTTCTTCCTAGTTTCAGTTAATTAAAGATAATAGACTCTTCAAATAATAGAATTTGATATACCGTAAACTTTTTTGATACATTTCATCTTTGTTCACAAAGCTCCATCCCGGCTGTAGCTCTGATCTTGTCGGCCATCCTGTGAGGCCTGAACTTTGATCTTCTGTTGAGGCTTATTAACTTTTCAGGAGAGGTAGTAATGGCATCAGGGTTCAGATTAAGAGATGACAGGTTGGTAGTTCTTTTACCTTTGACAGTCCATTATTTGTGGGCAGAGAGTGGATCACTTACACCACATCATTTCTATTCAGCTGAGGAATTTTTCAATAAAAAGGAGAATTCAAAATGATTTCAGAACGAGTATAAGTTTCCATGATTATTCTTGCAACCTAAATCCTTGTCTGTTTAAGGAAAATGCTTTAAATGTTTCTAATGCCATCAAAATTTCTTACTGGCTTTTAATCCTCTTGTACCAGTTGAGTTCTATGTACAATTTCCAACTTGATTTACCTAAAATCAAAATATAAAGTAACTTTAAGGTTCCCCCCTCCGCCTCCTTTTTTAGTTAATGCAAAGTACAAGAATGTTTTGGAACTAGAAGGTGATCAATATTTAGTCATATTGGTGAAAGTACTGGTAACCACTATAGCTTCTCTGAGGCCCAGCAAAACTAGAACCTCACTATCATCACAAGTGGAGCATTAGATTGCACTTCTAATGGTATTTGCTCTGTATGGGGCAGACTAAGGACACCTTGTTTGTAGTTATGGCAGGTGTACTTTGAAACCACATTTTTCCATCAGGAAATGGGTCCTTAACCTGCTGCACAAGTTGAAGATGATATCCTATCAATCCATTGAAATTTTGCATATTAAAATATAGTTCATAGTTAGGATTCATCCTTCTCAGTTTGTTTTGCACAAAAAGGTATTGTTCGCCTGGATATAAAAAAAAAATTGAGACCAAAACCAGTTTTTCCCTCACAATTCAGTATTACAGAAGCATGTCCCATCTTTCAGCCTTATACTAATAGCCTGATTGAAGTCTGTGAGAAGACTTACTCAGAAGTGCTGGGCGAACATAAAATTGATATGAATATCTGTAGCAGCTCTAAAGAAATTTTAATTTGGAAGTCATGATCCAGGAAGATATGGCTTAACTCAGAGCAGTCATACAACAGAAGTGGAATCTGGGAAACCCTGAAGCTGACTCGAGCCTTCAGGGTTGTTGTGGTTTAGCCCCAGTCAGCAGCTAAAAGACCACACAATTGCTCACTAACTCACTCCCCTCCCAGTGCTCCCCCAGTGGGATGGGGAGGAGAATCGGGGAAGAAAAGAAGGTAAAACTCATGGGTTGAGATAAAAGTTTAAGAGAACAGAGGAAAAGAAAACAGAAATGGAAAAACAAAAACAGTAACAGAAAACACTTAAGCACATAATTTACAGTACAATACCTCACAGTGGATCCTGATGTCCAGCTCCCTCCCAAGTAGCAGGAGCCTCCCCCTCAGCACCATCCCCACTTTATACACTGACCATGATGGGTGGAACATCCCTTTGGCCAATTTGGGTAAATGATCCCAGCTGTTGGCTAATTAGTAAACTATCCCAGCTGTGTCCCCCAGCCACAGGTGCCACCAGCTCCAGCTCCTCTCCCAGCTCAGGTGAAAATTAACTCTATCCTAGCTGGAACCAGGACAAAGGTATGTGGGGGTAGCCCAGGGTATTGACTCAGGGTCTCCAATGTGACTCAAAACAAAACAGCTCAGGTTACCAAGCTTAAGTCTTGCTTCTCTGTTTTTTTTCATTTCAACAGCTGAACTGAAATGTTCACTGTCAATCTGGGAGATGTGTTCTTTCTCTGTTGACAGATTCTCAAATTAGTGTGACTCAGCCCCTGACAGCAGAACTGGCCAGATGACAAAGACCATGGTCAGCTGCTGACAGAAGTTCCAGCTTTTTTCCTGGTCAAAACATAGGATTATTTCCACCTATCATGTGCTGACTTAGAGACATTGTTCCTTTTAGGATATTTTAAATGGGATTTTAGAAGTTGTCCACATCTGCCTTGCTTCCAAGACCAGCTACACTACTTAGACACACACAAGTCTATGGGGCTGGATAGGATCCACCCAAGGGTACTGAAGGAGCTGGCAGAAGTGCTCACCAAAACGTTCTCCATCATTTACCAGCAGTCCTGGCTAACCAGGGAGATCCCAGTTGACCAGAGGTTAGCAAACATGACACTCATCTACAAGAAGGACTGGAAGGAGGAAAGGAGGAAGGAAATAAAGGCCTGTCAGTTTGACCTCAGTGCAGAGGAAGGTTATGGAGCAGATCGTCTCAAGCACCATCACGCAGCATGTACAGGACAAACAGGTGATCGAGCCCAGTCAGCATGGGTTTATGAAAGGCAGGTCCTGCTTGCCTAAGATGATCTCCTTCTATGACAAGGTGACCTGCTCAATGGATGAGGAAAAGGCTGTGGATGTTTTCTACCTAGGCTTTAGTAAAGCCTTTGACACTGTTTCCTACAGCACTCTCACAGAAAAATTGGCTGCTCATGGCTTGGACAGACATATTTTTTGCTGGGTAAAAATCTTGCTGGATGGCCAGGCCCAAAGAGTTGTGATGAATAGAGTTAAATCCAGGTATGAGCTGGTCACAAGTGGTGCTCCCCAGGGCCCAGTATAGGGGCCAGTTCTGTTTAATATCTTTATCAGTGATCTGGATGAGGGGATCAAATGAACCCTCAGTAAGTTTGCAGATGACACCAAGTCAGGAGGGAGTGTTGATCTGCTTGAGGATAGGAAGGTTCTGCAGAGGGATCTGGACAGGCTGGATCAATGAGCCAACTGTATGAGGTTCAACAAGGCCACGTGCTAGGTCCTGCACTTGGGTCACAACCACCCCATGCAACGCTACAGGCTTGGGGAAGAGCAGCTGGAAAGCTGCCTGGCAGAAGAGGACCTGGGAGTACTGAACGACAGCCAGATGAATATGAGCCAGCAGTGTGCCCAGGTGGCCAAGACAGCCAATAGCATCCTGGCCAGCAGGACTAGGGAACCAATCATCCACCTGTACTCACCACTGGTGAGGCTGCACCTTGAATACTGGGTTCCGTTTCGGGCCCCTCCCTACAAGATAGACATCAAGGTGCTGGAGCATGTCCAAAGCAGAGCAACAAAGGGACTGGAGCACAAGTCTTGTGAGGAGTGGCTGAGGGAAGTGGGGATGTTTAGCCTGGGGAAAAGGAGGCTGAGGGGACACCTTATTCCTCTCTACAACTACCTGAAAGGAGGTTGTAGGGAGGCAGGTGCCAGTCTCTTCTCCCAAGTAACAAGTGATAGGACAAGAGGAAACAGCCTTAAGTTGTGCCAGGGGAGGTTTAGACTGGATATTAGAAAAAATTTCACTGAAAGGGTCATCAAGCATTGGAACAGGCTGCCCAGGGAGGAGGTTGAGTCACCATCCCTGGAGGTATTTAAAAGATGTGTAGATGTGGTGCTTCAGGACATGGTTTAGTAGTGCAGTCAGCAGTGTTAGGTTCAAAGTTGGACTCGATGATCTTAAAGGTCTTATCCAACTTAGCTGAAAATATGGAATCATAGAATCATTTGTCTTACCAGGAACAGTACTTAGTTGCCCCACAAAAGAACATTCATAAACATTATCTTTAATCCAAAAAACATATCAAGCAAGCTGTTAACTAGTCACAATAGATTTTTTTTTTTTTAAATCAGGAGATGTCACCCAGCTCTGGCTAGATCCCCAATAAAAAGAATGCCAAATAATGGTCCACATTCTGCAAAGTACATAAGAAGGTGCTGAAGCTACTGTTAGTTTAGTTAACACTAACAGCTTGTGGCTGTTGTCACAGCCACATACATAACGTCACATCCCACAACAATTTCCCCTTTCTTTCTACAGAAGGTGGTTATATAGCAACTACACTGGTAACACCATGCCTACTTCAAAACCAGTATGGCTGTAGGATGACCACAAAATTTCCTAATTTCAGAGCCACCAAGCTCAGTTCTAGGGTTTGTCTTTGCTAAAAAATAAAGGTTGTGTCTACAATAGTGACACAGAAAACAACCAGAACAATTCTATGACTCTAAGGTTTTTCTGATAGAACCATTGAATCACAAAATGCTTTGGGTTGGAAGGAACCTTAAAGATCATCTAGTTCTAACTCCTCTGCCATGGGGTAGGGACACCTTTCACTAGACCAGGTTTCTCAAAGCCCCATCCAGCCTGGGCTTGAACACTTCCAGGCATGGGGCATGCACAACTTCTCTGGGGAACTTGTTCCAGTGCCTCACCACCCTCACAGAAAATAATTTCTTTGTATCTCATCTAAACCTACCCTCTTCCAATTTAAAGCCATTACCCCTTGTCCTATCACTACATGCCCTTGTCAAAAGTCCCTCTTCAGCTTTTCTGTAGGCCACCCTTGAGATACTGGAAGGCTGCTATAAGGTCCCCCTGGAGCCTTCTCTTCTCCAGACTGAACAGCCACTCTGTCAGCCTGTCCTGATAGAAGAGGTGCTCCAGCCCTCTTATCTTCATGGCCCTCCTCTGGACCCACTCAAACAGGTCCATATCCTTCTTATATTGGGGGCTCCAGAGCTGGACACAGTACTCCAGGTGGGATCTCACCAGGGCAGAGTAGAGGGGGAGAATCATCTCTCTCTACCTGCTGGCCATGCTCCTCTTGATGCAGCCCAGGATGCAGTTAGCTTTCTGGGCTGCAAGCGCCCATTGTTGAGCTTCTCATCAACCAAGACCCCCAAGTCCTTCTCAGCACTGCTCTTTATCCATTCTCTGCCCAGCCTGTATTTGTGCTTGAGATTTCCCCAATGCCTGTGCATTGTTGAACTTCATGAGGTTCACATGGGCCCACCTCTCCAGCCTGTCAAGGTCCCTCTGAATGACATTACATCACTCCAGTGTGTCAAGCTCACTACAAATCTTGGTGCCTTCCACAAACTTGCTGAGGGTGCACTCTATGCCACTGGCAAGGTCATTAACAAAGATGTTAAACAGCACTGGTCCCAATACCAACCCCTGAGGGACGCCACTTGTCACTGGTCTCCACCTGGACATTGAGCTGTTGACCACCACTCTGAGTGCGGCCATCCAGACAATTCCTTATCCACTGAGTGATCCATCCATCAAATCTATGTCTCTCCAGTTTAGAGACAAGGATGTTGTACAGGATGGTGTCAAATGCTTTGCACAAGTCCAGGTAGATGACATCAGTTGCTCTTCTCTTATTCACCAGCACTGTAACCCCATTATAGAAAGCCACCAAATTTGTCAGGAATGATACCTTATTCTATCCAAAGATCATACTCAATTGGTGGGACAATTAAAGCAATAAAAATACAAAGGACAGTCTTCCAAGGCTTTACTTTTGGGGGCGGGGGGGGCATGGAATGTTAATCACACCTGAGTCCAGAAATTAAAAAGAGGAAGAAAACAGAAGTCTGCCATTTGAAATTTATTCCTGCTCTATAATCCTGATGTGGAGCCTGCTTCCATAAAGCTGGTTCATAATCCTGCCCAGGCATCTGTTTAAGGAAAGAATAACTAACACTGAACTGTGGTGAAGCGTTTGCTTCCCCAAACCCATGCATTGTCATACACATCTTCTTCCATTATCAAGCTTGGCCTCTCTTCTCTTTGTCTCTGAAGACAGACATTTCCCATTGCCAGTGCTCCTTCCTACTTGAAGGAGATGAAATCTCCTTGTAGGCAAATAGGATAAAAAGGGAGCTGACAAGATACAGCATCTTGTCTTCCCCCTGCTCCATTCTCTAACTCCCAGTCTTTTTATTTTTAGCATTTTCTATAAAGGCTTTTGTGTAGAAAGTGCCTGCTAGTCTTCAGCATTCGTGACCAATATGTCAATCTCTTATAATCAAGAACTGGGATACTTCTCCCTGCTGCATACAGCTCCTGAGGGTGTCCACTGATACATCAGGGAAGCCTGAACTAAATCACCAACAGCAACACGTAAAAAGAGAGCAGAAATAGCATGAGAAGCAGGGACTTGAGGGTGTTTATTTGACATGACGCCATGAAGCCAAATACTCCTGGCTATAAAAAGCATATGCGAAACACTACTAGTCTGGTAAGCAGGACACATTTTTACAAGTTTAAATAAAACACTGAGCATCACTGAAATAATCTGGAACCTGTTTGATATATTAGTCCACAGTGACGGCTGGAGAGCAGTGATAGGGAACTTCAAAGATGCTGAAAACCTTCCTTTTGAAGATGCCGGACTGAACACTAGCTTTTTATTATAGAAACTGCCACCTCTCCCAGTGGAAATACTGAGGGTTTATTTAACTGTATTGCAGATGAATATAGACAAAATACTCCTGGACAGATTGCCAACATACTTTAGCCAGGATGTAGAGGACCAATCTCTAAGTAACTCAGTCCTTGTTTTCCCAGCCTTTTACTTCTCTCTTTAGAAAGCACATAAGGGGAACAAATTCTGTGATGAGTAGATCTGCTCAGTGGAAAATACTTTATTTGGATACTTACATTGTCTCCCTCCTGAGATATATTGGCTGAGTCAAATTTACCTTCATACAAGCACAATATAATTATAACTTTGTTCTCACCAAATCAAACTAGATCAAGCTGAACCATCAGACAAAGACTGAAATATTTCCATTGTCTACTATTAAGTTCCAAAACCACATACATCAGACTGAAGTAATAGTTTCGTACTTTCCTTTTCCACTTGAGCTTCACTTTAAACATTAAGCAACTTGATAATGTTTACCAGTACTCTAATTCCTGAGGGGAGAATGTTAAGAACTGTGGAGTAAGTCTCAACTAAGTGATTGCAGGTAGAATAAGGTTATAAGAGTTTTAAATACATGATTAATAGGTTTATACGCCTTTTGTACTGAAGGCAGATAGAGAGGCTTTTCTGAGGGGTAATTTAGGTGGACTAAATTAGGTTCCTTTGTAGAACAGTTTAGAGGAAGAGCCAAGCTGCTGCTTCTGGTCCTGACTGACTTGCCAAGATTTCTATCTTGATTTCCTCATATGAATACAAATATGTCAGAGGTATATTTTACTTAGATATAAGAAGTGTTCTAAAACATTACAGTTGTATGAGATCACCCTGTTCTCTGAATCAACTGCAAAATTCTTCAGTGTATTTCATATTTACATTTTTACTATTGTAATAAATCTTAAATAGTTTTCAGCCAACTATGCTAGATCAAAATGGCAGGTAGCTCATTTATGTCAACTTTGGACTACACTGAAGTGATACCTAGCTACATTTGACATTTTTGGTTCCATAGTTGAGTAATTTAAATAATCTGTTTTAAGAGTTGTTAATATTAATTATTTGAAAAAAAACTTATTTTGACTAGTTAGAGGCCAGCTCTTCAAGTAGCATGAAGACAACATAATACTATTCTCACTACATATGTAACCCATATCCACTGGCTCTAAAGACTCCTACTAACTCAAATCACAGCTGAGGATGTAGCTTACAATTTAAAATTCACTGGAAAACATTTAAGCCTTCAAACTTAATATTTGCTTGTGTTCATGCTATAAAGCTCAATGACTATAATAGTCATGGAAAATTAACGCTGAAGGGGCACAGACTAATTTAGAATGAATTTGTTTTAACCATGGATTAAGACAATTCATTTGCCTGATTGCCTAGAGAAATGAAGTTTTGGATGATGAAATTGAGGCCAGCTGTTGAGAGAACAGGAAACTCAAAAACCTGGAAGAATATGATGATGAAGATAGAAGTCAGCAATGAGGAGAAAACTGTCCGTTTTTCATAGGGGGAAAAAAAATATCAAGAAAGCAAGCAATCTGGAGGTGAACCAAAACACTAATTTTTACGGAGAAATGTAAATTAAGTTATTAGAAATTTTCAGCCTAAGAAGCGGGAATAATTATTTTTTATATCTAGTTTGTTCTTGGGAACCTTTCAAATATACTACCACAAAATATTTTCTGGCTAAAGTTTATTTTTTCTGCCATGTTTTTCATTTGCTGCTCGAGCCAGACCTACTCTGCTGCTGTGTGGTCACCACTCATGCCATTTGCAGATAGGCTGGTCATGTCATCACTTCTCTTCTAGACCTAGGACTCAACCACACATGGATGGAGGGTTCAGGTCTCTAGCAGGCTCTTAGAAGTTGGAGTTAACTGGCCAGCTATCTGCAACAATAGGGACTGTGAGGAACTCAACTTTCCTTTTGAAGTTAACATTGACACAAAACCCATGAAATTGGCTTTGGCCATTATGATCTTCTAATTAAACCTCTCTGAAGACAAGGTCACAGACAATTAAAAGCAAAAAGGTTAGCAAAAGAATAACAGCCCAAACTACAGCAACTTCGCTTTTGAAAACCCTTGAACACCACAGAGCTTCTAAAACAAAAGGAGATGAAAGGTCCACTATGCCTTACAGTGGTCTTTTCCAGCTTGGCATAGAAAATACACAGCTTAAGGTCTGTTTCTCCCAAACAGAAAGCTTGCAAGAGTCTATAGCTTTGAAATAGGTGCTCAAAGAAATTAAATTTTAGTGAATACATTTTTGAAAAAATATACTTCCATTAATGCACCCCAGAATCATGAGGCAGTTGCTTTACCCTGTGATTCTCATAGTGAAAAAAATTCAGCTGCAATTAAAGGAGAAAGTGCGTGATACTTTGGTTTGCAAGCCAGCTTGCAAACAGAAAGCCTGACCAATCCAGGAAAGTCTCTTAAATCCTTAACAATGACTTAAGGAATAAAATAACAAAATAAAACTATGTGCAGGTTAATGCAGATACCAGATGGGAGACTTAGAGGAATGTCTGCAGTTAGCAGCATGAGGAAATCTGAAGGTCAATATGTGCAGACATTATGGCAGATAAGGTAGTGGAAAGTAATCCTCACAATGAGATAATATAGCTTTTTCATATAATTATGATATTTGAAAAATGTAGTAACTTCATTTGAAATATCGACATCTAGTCAGCATAAGCTATAACATTAATAGGCTGAGTAAAGAGAATAAATAGTTTTATCCTATTTAATCATAAATTTATCTTAATGACCTTTATCTGATTATATGAGCAGCCCAAGCAACAAAATTAAATAAATAAATAGAATATTAAAAGATTGTTAGCAGATAAGCTGCTTGGAAATTTTCAAATTAAATGTATTTTGGGGGAGGGAGCTCTATCATTTAACAGTGTATACATTTTCCAAATTAAGATGGCTGTACAGGTGCTCCAGCTGAGCCCCACAGCCTGTTACTATGAAAAACCTCTCCTTGGCACCCTAGTGGGAACGAAAGGATTTTTCGGGAGAGGGGCTGGTTTGGCCTTTAATCATGTAGAGTCAACTTTCTCTTCTGATAAAACCTGAAAAAGCTTCATAACTAAAAGGTATTCTCTTTTCTGTAATACACAAATAATAGTTATTATACAGCTTTCTAATGTGCTTGACCTTAAAAACAATCTAAAAATCTAAGTTGTTCTCTTAAGCATTTATTAAACACAGATAAGTTTTTGTTCCCAGGTGGATGTTGTGCTACTTCACATAATTTCCTCTGTCTTGCCTGAACAGCCCCATACACATTTTCTCAGCAATAGTGCCAGCATGAAAGAAGACAGTTCCTCCCTTCCACCACAGTTTTCTCCTCTGTTTAATTTTGTTTCCACCCTTCCTTTTCTTAGCTTTTTGTGCAGCCAAACCTTGAACTTAATTGGAGTGATTCACTTCGAGCAGAAAAAATTTTTTACATGTTTTGGGGTTGGTTGTTTGTTTTGTAGGTTTTTGGTTGTTTTGTTGATTTTTAGTGTGTTTGATTTTTTTAAAGCAAGACAAATTCCTTAGTCTTGTTTCCAAGCTTCGTCACAGAAAGTTTTGCTGACATACTGAATGAGACAAGAGATTTAAATCAGTACTTCTGCCAAAGACAGACCTTCACTGTAAGTCAAGGTGCCTGCTAACTTTCTAAACAGGCTTGATTAGTAAAGCAAAAATAATATATTATAAAGACATTTTCAAATGCAGATGTTATCCCAGAATGACACTGGCTGTATGATCAGGACAGATAATGTTTTATCCTGGCTTATGGATATGTTTGCCTCTGGAGATCAAAATGAGAATTTTATCCCATTGGCACATATAGAATCCATTTTTTAATGGGAAAATAAAGTTACAATATGGAGTCTATCTTTGTAAAAGATTTATATACATATGTATCACAGATACACCAGAAAAATAAAATATTGAAGGCAAATAAATGAGCCTTAAAATGGGTTAAAACAGTAGTTTTGTGACTGACATTTTATCCTTGCAACTTTCCCAAGACTAAAATATTCTACAGGCAAGCCCTCTACCTTGAGATTTTCTCCAGTTCCCTGAACTTAAATTTCCACTCTTGGAAAGCTACCTACTCAGGTCAAACAGGGAATGCAACCACTTTCCTCACCAGCTGGTGATTCTCTAAAAGAAGAGCACCACTAAGCACTGAGAGATACTTGCTGGCAGAACTCAGCTGGGTACACACAGAAGCAGCAATTCTGGTTTAAATGACCACCACCCCTACACCCCCATCCCCAGTGCAATCCTCCTCCTACCCTGCACCCTAGAAGGAGCTCAGCTGAGGTGCATCATTTCCTAGATATATTTGCTTTTGTTCTTAAATTAGATATTTAAGTTTGTAGAACAGAGTACATGACAGACACATGGTATTTTGCTAAAGAATTTTTACTTTAATTGTAGCAATAGGTTCTGCTAGTGAAACAACATCTATATTGAAGACTCAACCTAGCTGTCTTACAAAACAAATTATGTATGCAATAAGAACCAGAAAATGTTATGTATTTCATTACACATTTAATCTTGAAATAGAATATTAAAACTTGTATGTATTCACGTTTGCATAGAGTAATGAAAAAAATTAATTATGATATTCACAGAACAGTGAAATCTAGATTTCTATTGAATTGCATTCCTCTACCCTCCTTTCTCATCATCAATATCCCTGGTTTCTCCCTTTCCGTATCTTTTGAGTCACCCTGACCAAACCTTCAAGCCTCCTTTCTTGACTTTAATGAGAAGCTTCTCTGGAACTTCTCGTGCACCGATTGCCAATCAAAAAGCCAAAGAAGGTAACGCCAAGCTTCAGATTTTCTGTCAGAGAGGACTTGAATTTGAGCCTATTTTTTTGTTACCTTTTACGAAACTCATCAGAACTGAATATTTCCAAGATTTTTATCCTCTCCTCCACCCACTGCCAGTTCAGGATAGAACAGGACAGCGAGTTACAGAGAGTAAGTGGAAATTGCTAGTGCCTAAGCCTTACAGTTTAAGAAAGCAGATTTTTATCCTTACACGCACTGCAAGAACAGATGCTGGATACTTTCTAGCTGCCTTTGCAGCCTACTATTTGTTTGGCAAAATATAAATGACAAATTGACTTCTAGATTAATGGCCACCATATTGGTAATGTACAAATCACTTTTAACAGCCACTATTAACTTGGTAAAGAGAAGCTTGCTAACTGCTCTTTAATTAAGTACACTTAATGACCTTAAGGGGATTAGTAGTCTTGTCTGATAATCAATAAGCATGGCAAGATTGCTGCCCCATAGACAGGGGCTAGAGAACAAAATTAATCTGTGCAGATTAGTTCTACCTAGTTTGGTTTGTTTGCTAAGACTGCTCCAAAATTACTTCAGTTTAATTATTTATTAAAAAAAAAATGGAAGATGTTTTACACAATTTTTTTCCTCATTTAGCCAGTGTTAAAATGACATATGTACTTTGTAAGAAAATCCTGTATTCTGAGCAGGAGCTAGTGCAGATCAGTTTAGAAGAAATCAGAAAAAGAATGAATACCCATGTTGTAGTCTCCAGAGAAAGCCAGAGGCTGAAGGAAATGACACTGAACATGGTGCCCAGAAAACCTAGAGTGGAGCATTGTCCCACAAAATGATCTCCAGAAGTGGCAGAATTCCTGCCTGCCACTGCGCAAAGCCCGAACTGCCCTGCCTGCACGTGAGTTCCCTTTCCTCCTCTTGCTTGGGCCGCAGCCGTTCCAGCAGCTCAAAATAGCCGTGGGAGCACTCAATCTCAGTGCCTTTACTCTCACCGTGGTCCTTGTTCAACAGCAGCAGGTAGTGAGCTTTTCAGATGAAATGCTGCTTGTTTTCTGTGACAGCTGGACCCCCTCTACCCATCCATAAAGATACACACACCTTCTACACCCTGGCCTTCCTCAGCTCCTTGGAGACACACACAGTCTTCTCTTCTTCCCTTCACTGCCCTGCCTTCCCTCTTCTGCCCTCTACAAAATAATTACATTTCATGCCCTGACAACACCAGTTCTGCCCAACTTAACCTATTAAATGTGATTACTCTGTCCATTCCCCAGCAGCTCACCTTTCCATAGCCAGAACTCCCCTCCACACAAGGGGTACAAAGGACTTGTAGTATCAAGAACAACCACCCTTGACACCCCAGCCCATAGGTTGCTCAGAAAGCCAGTTGTCCCCACTCACACAGGTGTCTCTCCCTCAGTGAGTGTCCTTGGGCTCTTCTTAGAGGGAGCTGCAAGTGTTGTGCTCTTCCTTCACCTGACATGAAATAGTTTGTTTTCTGGTTGTTATTAGGTATAGAAGTTGGTCCTTACTCAGGGTTTAAGAGAGAGATAGGATGTCTTACACACTACTGATTTGTGTGTGGGACATACTTCAATGCAAAGCAGATTTTGGTCCATTGGATAAAGCATGGCAATTTTATTATTTCCATTTGCTTGGCAAATAGGAGGGAGCTTTTTGCAAAAGAGAAATATGGAGGTAGCTTTTTTTTTTTTTAATTGCCATTTTGAAGGTTTCTGTGTCCACCTCAAGATATATGCCTTATCCCAGTACAAAGGTTAATCCCTCCAGTTTGAGAGCTGATGTTCTAAGGGTTCAGAAGAGAAGTCAGCAAGCTTTGCACTGCAGTAACACTGCAAATGTAAAATGAAGAGAAAAGTCCAAACTGGCAAAAATATGCTCCCTTCCAAATGAACACCTTTCAGGCACAAATACGTACTTACAACTTCAAAGAAATTCATATGATAACATAAGAAAATAAGCAGTTATGCTTCGGAGTAGTTTATGAACACTATCATTGGTTCTTTCCTTTTTCCTGGAAATAAAACCCCTCCCCAGCTCTTTTAGTTCAAGTGTCATGCCTGCAGTAAATCAAGTGGCTTAATGTGAAAGAGAAGCCTCTGTAAGACACATATATGGCATATTGACACATGTGCTACCAGAGCCATAGGGTTATTAAAATTGATTTCCAACATGCTGAGGCCTTCTGCTTTCTAATTCCACATCCCACAAATATATATTAGCCCAACTCCCTAAAAAAGGGGTAATTAGCTTCCAAAAATAGCTGCTGATATAGAAGGTGGAATATAGACGTTCAGCTTGCCTTCATGTAGTTCAACTTCAGTGCACAGAACAGTTCGCACACTGACCAGGGTGAAACTTTATTGCTCTCAACTTAGAGGAAAGCCCTCACACTTGATTAAGCACTTGGTACATAGTAACCTGATCAGGATCCTCTCACTGTTGTTTGGACCCACTCACCATTTTTTCTTAATTATGTTGTATCTCCCATGCAATGGTTTAGTTTCTAAGGCCTTCACATCAGAGATGCTTTCATGGTACATGTTTATAAAGTGCTTCATCACCCACTCAGTCCAAACAGCAATAATCCGCACCAGCTTCAGGGTGCCCTGGCTTTTAATCACAGTTAGAACAAACCACTGACCTGATGTATTTGAAGTAGCTCCTACCAACACCAGCATTCCTCTTTGAAAGTGCCTGGTAAGGCAGCTGTTTCACTCCAGACTGGATCTTGTACTTAAGCTCTAAACCACATCTGACTCCATCTAGCAAAAGACTGCTTGAGTCCCTTTCTGCCTTAAATACAGAAGGATTGGGACCACCTGTTCATCAGGCTTAATTGTCCCAGGGCATGACTTATAGTCATACCAGCTGAGAGCAAATTAGCCTAAATTTAAAATAGGCAAAATTAGGCACCTGGAAGCCTCATGCAGAGCACAGGTGTAAGTGAAGACCCAAACAGCCATCAGCTCCAGAAGGCACCCCAGCTTAGATCACCCTTTGGTCACAGCAGTGGCCAAGGAGGAATGGGGCCAGGACACTACAGCTGTCCACACCCCCTTGAATTGTCCTGTGGCTTAAACAACATAGGGTAGACCTATCACTCTCTATCACGAAACTGAAGAGCAATGTTCTGATTTTTCTGTTAAGATGCCTCTTTATCCCACTAGCTGCTGGCTACCTCCTTAGCCTCGTGGGCCCAGTTCATATTCTAAACCGACTTAAAAAAAAAAAAAAAAAAAGAATGTTAACTCTCTTGACTCGGAGAGGGGTAGGCTGTTATGAAAGTGACATAACAAAAAGGCAAGCTGGAGTCTATATACTCTTCCGTGATGAGCACTCCATTCCTACATATTCATTCTTCCTGTCCACATTTGTCTGCCTCTCCCTCCATAGCTGCATTTTCTTTCATATGTAGGTCTCTTTACCTTTCTGCAGATTTTGCTTCCCTCTTCCAACATGAACATGGCCTTCTCATCTTCAGATTCTTCCAAATCCATAGGCATGCTTGATGACTACTGTTGCTACTCCTTCTGGCCACTGTAAATCTGTTTATATCAACCAACCTCTGCTCCAGACCCCCATTGCTGTTGGCATGGTCTGTACATTTTAAATAGATTTTTTATGCATTTGGTAAGTTCTTTCTCGTACTCATTGATTTGCCAGAATGAAGTCTACCGAAAGAAGTGCAATTTGGCTGGGCCACAGTGCCAAGTAAAAATAATTTCTCTTTGAGCTGGAACATCTGTTAAGATCATTTGACTTCCTGAATGGCGCTTCTAAACCGCTTCAGTCCAAGGAGTGTGTTGTGCTTCACAGGTATTGAGTCACATAGCTTCTGTCACCTGCTTTTAGACACTGATGGAGTAAACAGAGGAATAAAACCTCAGAGCCACTCATTGTAGTGATTTGGTTACCGTGCATTCACTGCAGTGTGACCCAATGTGATCCAAATGAGATACATTTTCTATGAATCACGCACGCTCAACTACCAGATGTTCTCCCCATAAAAAAAAAATACCAATAAGTAAATGGAAGTAAGGGAGATAAGTTAGCTTTTCTTCATATTTAATATCACCTTCTTCTCCTCCACTGTTTCTGTTGTAAGTCTATAAAGAAGTGGTCCAGTCCTAAAAGGATGCTATAGACTCTCTTGTTTTTCTCTGAGCTATAAACCATATTGCAGTAGGCTTTCGGATCCTTTTGTTATGCTGCTCTTGTGAAAAGGTTTTGTAGTGTAAAATGACTGACCTCAATCTTTTCACATTGGGAGCTGAATTTTTTCCCCCTGAATCTCCTAGTTGTAAGACAGAGTCCATTTATATGTAAGATATAAGAATAGCCTGGCTCAGCAAGTCATTTAGAAAGACATTTGGTCAATGTAAAGGAGCAAGGGAAGGAGGGGGAAGAGATCCCCCTCTCCATTGTACACTTTTGTCATGGTCACCTTGTGAGTGGGTCTCTGTGTCGAGGTGACAAAGGAGCAAGGGAATCAATGTAGGAACTATGTAAAACCTCATATATTGCAAGTATAGGCACGTTTACATCTTGCAGCATTATCAAGGCCCATCTTAACAATTTGCCCAAAACCCATCAACATACCACAATCTCAAATATATCAAAGACAATTTTTTTTTTTTTTTGTTGCTGTAGTTGGAGGATAAGATATAAATGGGAGAGGACAAAGAGTCATGGAAAGAAATTTAAGAACTTACAGATGGAAAAGAGCCAGTAAAAGGATGTCCAAGTTCACATAACCAAACTAGAGCAGGACAGAAACATGTTGTACAAGGCTCGTGCCATGGCTTTTAGGGTACCTTGAGCAGAGAAAAGGAACCAACCCAGGATGCTCCAGAATTTGGCTGATCTCAATTGTCTGAAGCAACATATAACTGCTGGGGTAGGCTGGCACTAAGCCAGTCACCTGGGAATGGGGAAAAACAAAAGTGTCTTTAAACCACACCAGCACAGGATGGGGAGATGGGAGAGTGCCACCCTTTTTGGGGAAGAGCCCTTTCAGAAAAAGCTGGTGGCGTGGAAGTCCAGGAAGACTGCAGTGACAACTGGACAGAAAGGATAAAAACACGTGTCTAGTGAGACTATATTACAGTGTTTTGTGGTTTGGTTTTTTTTTTTTTCCTTTCCTAAGGAGGGGAGGGAGAATTTGGTAATGCAGGCTGTTAGGTTTTTCCGTAGTAACCTTTTCCATAGTTTTTCCATAGTAGCCTTTTTCTTTATTAACAAGCAGGCAGCTGTCGTCATTTCTAGAGAAGCTGCTCTAGATGGTAATGCCCAGTCTCAAGCCTGGGATTAAAGCATCTGTAGCGTGCACTAAGTACTGCTTGCATGAATCCTGGGGACACAGGTAACCTCTGTTCCATGGCATTTCCAGGGCCAGCCCCAGTAAACTTTAGACTGCTACTGTAGGAACTTCTTTCAGATGAAAGTAACAGCATGGGCTGGGGGCCCTGGGCACAGAGCCGGAAGCCAAGAGCTGTGCCAGGCAGCAGGGTGGGGAAAACACACTTTCTGGAAGGAAATTATCATTTCCCATCCCCCTTAAATCAGTATTCCAGGCCGGCGTTGGTAACAGTGCTGCTCCTACAGAGAGGAGGAGCAGGAGGAGCCTGGCGGGGAAGAAGGATACATGAAAAGGCTGGGTAGGGGAGGATTTTCTTTCTCATCACTTCTTTTTTGATCATGGAAAACTGTTGTACCGTTATGCTAAGGTTTCACGGCAGAGTGGGAACAACCTGCTGCGCATTAACTGAGGTGGAAACTGTGGGCATGATCTGGGATTCAGCCCCTGCTTGAGGAGGGTACTCCATGTCTGCCACCAAGCTGTACACTTAAAAAAAACCAAAATCAGATATTTTTGTTGTGTAGGAAAGGATAAAATATTCAGTGAAGGTTCAGCTGTGGGTAAGGACAGAGACCTGTATACCCAGCAAGTCTGTGGGGCAGTAAGCTTGCAGGCCCTAGAGAAGACTGAAGCACTTCTGTGTCAGATGCTCACTGGGATTCAGACACAGGTTTAGTGGAGGTTTTTTTTTTTTATTATTTAAATCAGGGTAGCAGTGAAGAAGGAAACTACTGAGGATGCTATGGAGTTTTTCCATTCAGTACCATCGAGGAGCCCTGCAGACCCCAAGTTAACCTCTGGCAGTAATACTGGCACTTCTGTGACTCCTTCGCAGCCTGGTATGAGAATTTGCCCTCATTGACTTCCTCTTACTGCCAGTCCCTCACCTTGTGGA
This sequence comes from Chlamydotis macqueenii, assembly GCF_036417535.1. NCBI lineage: Eukaryota > Metazoa > Chordata > Aves > Otidiformes > Otididae > Chlamydotis > Chlamydotis macqueenii. Next base: position 75,959,992 of record NC_141558.1, on the reverse strand, counting down.
TATTCCCAATGAAGCTGTGAATTAGATACAGCATGGTAGATTGAACTGGAGAGTGTTAGGAGTGAGATTCGTAAAGCATTTGTGATTTAATTTTTTTTTTTTTAACCCCTTTCACTTGCCATTTGCTCTCTACCTCCCTCTCTAAAAAGCAGGCCAGGGGGCTACTGCAGTGGGTTCCCATTGCAGAGCCAGACAAATGTGCATAGTTTGCAAACCCGGCCTGTGTTTCCTGCCCCTGCTGTGTTGCCTGTGAGGAGAACCTGTCAAGGCTTCCATTCTCAACCACGCCGGCTCATGGCTCTGGCCGCAGTGGTCCCTGCTCTCTGCCACTCAGGCCATGACTGGTGTGAGCGGCTGGCAGCTTGTGCAGGGGCTGGGAAGCGCAGTCGAGGGGGGATCAGGACAAGGGAGGTGTACCCAGCAGTCCTCACCTGCCCAGGACATGGTCCTCCCTCTTCAGGAGAGCAGTAGCTCCTCTAATAGATGTCTGACATTTTGATGTGGGGCAGATAGCCGGCCCTTGCACCATTAGCTTACAGGTATCGCCTTGCGCATGCTAAGATGCCTGCCCTGAACTGCTCAAGTGCCTCTCTGGGTAAAGCATCTTTCAGCAAAGCAGGGTACAAAAATCACCCAGTCTTGAGATGGAGCAGCTTTTCACTGGTGTGAGCACTCAGCAGTCAGGGAAAACAGCAAGTGGACAGCCAGGCCCCTTGGATGAGAAATGCAGGGCTACAGCCTGTTTTTAGCAACGCAGAGATGCAACCCGGCAGCCCGTTGTCTGTCCCCCTCCTGGCTCTCGGTGCCGGATGGAAGGAAGCAATCACGGCACTGCCCTGCAGCTTGCCGGTCACCAGGATCGGCTGCTCAGCAGCGGGCAGCGGTGGTGGCATCGGCTGACGAGTGAGGAGAGGCCATGAGGCAGTACAGAAGTAGAGGATTTGCGTTAAGGCTTCGGGACTGTCTTAAATCTCCGACATCTGCCAATTTAAGTACAGCTGAATTGCTGGGTAATTCTGCTGGTGGCGCTCCTGGGAACACCCAGCCAGAGCAGAACAATTTTGAAGGAAATTACATGAGCTGGGATTTAGTGTTGTCTCTTTAGCTTGTGGAAGAGATAATCTGGCCCATTTAATGTGGAACAAAATTTGCTCTGTTTCGCAGGCGTAAGGAGATAGTTTTGCCTTGAGAAAGCCACAGTAAATGACTCCGAAGTCCTGCTGTCACTCGTTTGCTGAGCTGCTGTAATATGGAGTGGCAAGGGCTGCTTTCTTGGGCCACTTTCTACATATAAGTAACACTCTTTATAAAGAACACCACTTAGTCTTATGACAAAATTCCTCTGCTGTGACACAGAAGAGCACTGACATCATTCTTGAAAGCTGGAGAATTTCTGGCATAGTTAATTATTAATTTGGCTGGCATTTGTAAAGTAGAAGGGAGTTCTTGTGCTTTTAGGCCATGCTCTCAGTGTGTAAATCTCTTGTATGGCTGCCATAATAATATTCCTGCAGCTATGTTGTCACCTATTGTAATTTTTCTGCTAATAAGAAAATTTAAACTAACCAGGAATCCTAAATTTGGAGACTAGTTGTTTATTTCAAATATACTCTAGAGAAATAATAATGCAGTTCTGCTCTGAATTTAATTTAAACAGGAACAGGCAAAACAAATCTCTGCGGAGGGCATTTGACAATAATAAAATATTTCTCCCAGCGGGTGAGCTGGTAGCAATTGTATTGTTGCCATCAAAGCTCACGTTTCAGCAGGTCATTACCATCATAACAAGCCCTTGGACCAACTGGCATGGACATGCAACATTGAGCTCCTGATGGGCACATTATTTCAGACCTTTAACTTCATGGAGAAAAAGACAAATACTCCTGGGAACGGAGGATTATATTTTGAAATTCCTTTCTTTTCTGTTCTGCTTAATAATAAGAGCCTGTGTGTAATCAATCTACCGCCACTTGCTTTTTTATATTAACGGAGATTGTAAGGAACTAGGCTTGGGAATCCAGATGCCAGGAAGGAGCAGCCTTTAATCTTAACAAAATACTAACAATTAGCATGGCCAGGACGTGACAACAAAAACATTTCTGAACACTTGTGAATACAAATGTTAAAAGCAAATAAATGCACCTGTATTTTTTCTATAGTTTTGTTGGGTTTTGTTTTTCTTTTTCCTTTAATAGCAACCACATGGAGGAAGTTTATAATCTATATGTTGGAGACAACCTAGACACACAGAATCGGCATCTTATCAGACAGGAAAAGCACACGCCTGGTGAGGCAGCTACAGCAGGCAGGCTGTATAACGAAGGATATAGTAATTAGCGAAGTGCCATGTGAAATCAGAGACCTACATTACCCAAGTGAGGTAAAATGCAAAGTAAAGGAAAGGTGCAAGTAAAAAAGCTGTTAAGGAAAATAAACAAAGGCTGTAGGAAAAAAAATCAGAAAACAGATGAAAGCTGCTCTGTTCTTGAATTTAGTGCCCAGGACAGGTGATGTTAAAAAAAAAAAAAAAAAAAAAAGGTGTTTTCTGCTACACAAGCCTGCATACAAAAATCTCAGGTGGTTTGGTCTGAGTTTTTTCCAGAAGGGTATTACCAGGCAATGCTGCAGGAGGACACTGAAAGATGTCCAGCACAGGGGCTTGTCCTACTAAGGACAAGGTCTCTGTTATCTTTCAGAATCCATCTTTCTTTTGGTTTGTTTTTGGTAATTTGGGGTGGTTTTTTTACATATTTAACCTCTGTTGGTATTTCAGCAGCATTGGCATTTTGTATCAAGGAGCACACATAACTGCATGTGTAACAGCACCGACTGGTGTGTGATGTTCATGCCATTTCTTTCTCTAAGAAAAGATCAGCTGGAGGGACCACACCAGACCACTTTTTATTGGTGTTTGCCAGACCTTTTCAGACTGTGAACTCACAAGGTCAAAAAAAGCAGCCAACCAAAAAGCCCAAATGACATCAAGTTAGAATTACTTGGATGCAAAGCTTCAAAGAAAACGCGGAGCCCAGCAGAACCCCCATGCTATTTAGTAGCCAGCTCAGCAAACGGCACATTTTCCTTTTGCATCAATACTGACGGCATCGGCCAGCTTGTGAGCGAGCACGGGTGCCAGCTTAGCAGCGTGGGAGGAGCGGAGTGCTCCACGGCCAGGCTGGCACAGTGGTGGGGGTAGGAGCCTGACAAACAAGCACCTACAGTGGCAAAACCATGCTCTTACACTGGGAAGGCTTCTGTTATTGGGCAAGGAGTAGGTGGGGGGAAAGGCGATGGAAACTGTGTCAGTCAAAATCTAGTTTTGCTGAGCTACCCACAGCAGGAAGACTCCGTCGGTTTGCCAATGCCCGTATTTCAGCTAAGTGGTGTTGCTGCAGCCACAGGTTGGGGCTGCAGCAGTTAGGAGCTGTAGCAGGATGCATTGGCCGAGCTACGAATGCCACCACCTCAAGCCCCTCTTCTAATTCAAAGATTTAGTAGCTACTTTCGTACTTTAGAGAGGCTTGTGCTCCTAGACAAATTCCCCACAGATACCTACTGAAACATTTCTGCCTATCAAAACATTTCCTATGGATTTCTGTGTCCATCCTGGCTTTACTGCAGTTGACAGTGTAGGGAGAAGACAAAGAAAAAAACCAAAACCCCTCTGTGGAGTTGCATCCCTAGAAGTGACTTGGTCTCAGTGTTTCCTGTATTTTCTCTTCTGTGATGCTGAATTTATTATTGTGATGTTTCATGATCCTCTCATGAAAAATGGTACAGAAACATTAATTATGATTTTTTAATTGTATGTGAAAACTTCAACCAATTATTAAAGACAATCACATGTTGAGGAAGACTAGGAGTACCACTGTTTAAATTATTCTCCCCCCTTTGTGTTTGAAAATCTGTAACACTACTCTTAAGTTATGGCATAGTGTTACATTTTCCTTTGAAGAGGTACTTTCCAATAATTCAAAATCAGAACACTAAAAAAGGGGGGGAAACCAGTTCTGCGCATGTGTGTATGCGTGTCTACGTGCACAGCCATGGCAATGCTAAAAACCAATTCTGACCTCATTTGAAGAGTCCATGCAGGATTCATCTTTCTATTGTGCTGCTGCTCCTTTTAGTCAAAAAACCCCCTATGTCCTAGGACAGTTAAAATACAGATGGTACTGGTAGCAGGGAAGAGATGCCCTCCCATTTCAAGGCGTACTGCTACAGAAAGAGTGTGAAGCACAGAAAGCCCCTGGCGCCACCTCGGTAGCTTGACCCAAACAGTTCCCATCCCCGAGCATCACCGTTCTGTTCAGCAGCCTTTGTGCCATCAGCCAGAACGGTCAGCAAAGAAGGCGAGAAATATGTTGGCAAACACAATGACAAGACACTATCAAGATCGGCTAAAAAGCAAGAAAAGCACACATTTGCACTTCTGTGATGGTTCCAGAAGGGTCCCCAGGAAAGAGGGGCTGACCCTGAGCGAACAAGGGGGCTGCAGCCTGCCAGGGGGAACAGGCTGAGAGGCCACTTACTGCCCGTTTGCATCCCTGCTGTGTAACCCCCCTGGATCTTGACAACTTACCAGTGCTCTTCATTAACACCAATCTATATTATTGCTCCAGTGGCTACTTACTTCCATTCAGAAAAGCTGAATCAAGTAACACAGATTCCGCCCCCGCCTTTCCCCGAACACATAAAAGGAGTCTCCTACAGTAGGAAATGAATGATAGTGTTGGTTGTTGATGGAGAAAGCAAGTAAGTACTTCTAGATGATATTAATGTGATCTTAAAATAGTGGGAAAGTTTTCTTTTATGACATTGACAGAGAGGCAATGATTTTGAGTAATGCAGGTTGATGTGAAGATGCTTTAAGATTAAATAAGTGCTATATAAAGGCCTGTCAGCCTGCATTCTAATGTGCTATGAGACATTTTGCATATTTAAGAGTATGCAAAATGTCTTGTACCACACTGGAATTCATTCTGACAAGGCTTTATATAGCATTTATTTACACTCATATTGTACTTTTAAGGGAAAAGGGATAATGCTGGCTCCTCGTTGAATGGAAGTAACAAAAGTAATGCTAATTGCTCTGTTGCCCTCTACGAAAAAGAAAATAAAACCAAAAAAACCCCAGAACACAAAAAATAAAATAAAAGCAATCAAAAGTGGAAGCTTGTTTAATATTGCTCTACCATCATCCTGAAAGGCATAATAATTTGAGTTACACATCTGAACTGATTGGAGTTACAGAATCATATCTCCTTTTTGCATTTAACAATATATACAATATAAAATAAATACATTTACACAAATGGACATTGGTTGGAGCACACGGTATGATACACATCACAAAAATATACAGTTGATTGCTATACAGATGTGAAGCCCATCTACAGCTATAGACATGTTTGTTTTTATTTGTTGTTTTGTTTCGTTTTTTAACTACTGGCTATTATGCAACTCCTGGATTATTATAAGCAGTTTAATTTTTTTTTGTCCTTTTGCGATCTTTGCACAATAAGACTGCCATAAAATGTTTTCCTAGGCAGGTAAACAGAGACGCTTAAATAATTAAAATACAATCACCAACACCCATTTTCTCTTCTATAAGAAAAATAGCAGTTTTAATTTTTTATATCTTTTTATGTTATCATTTAAATGCAAAATAGTGGAATAAATACAACAATCTGATCTGATTGAAACAAATGTGTAACTTCTGGGAGTTACACAATCATATTGCTTTAAATAAGAAAAAAATTTAAAAAAATGAAGCAAAAATAGAAATTAAATCGTTATGGCTAAAACATACACCCTTTGAAATTTTCCCAACACTTCACATTAAGTAAGTGGTCTTGAAAGAACTCTTCTCCAGCAAGGTTTAAGATGAACAACATTATAAAGCCTGTGCAGTTCTTACAGCTATGTTTCAGGTAATGCTTTTACAGTCTTGAGATACTTGTTCTTTTGCAGCTCCAAAAAATTATGGAAAAATGAAAACTAAAATTTGCACCGTGTGCCTTTAACACATCTCCACTTTTTGTGTGTTTTTGTATACTTCTAGTCGATTGGCTTTTGACCCTGAAGCCCAAGTTCTTTAATGTGATACAGCAAAAACAATATTTATATTATATATTTATATATATATAGTGTACTTGAACAGTAGCAACTTAAACCCTGCACAAACTTTCTGGAAAATAAACTTTTTTTTTTGCACTCTTACATATATAAATAATCTTATAGAATCAGCACCTTTTTCCCAGGAGTTGTTTTTTTTTTTTCTTTTGACATTTTTCAAAAGGGATGTGCCAATTTCTGAACTCCTATCACAGCTATAAATTTCAAGTTATTGACCATCTGAATGAATTGCTAATGATGATTTACCTAGAATCACACTACAGTCACTTCTCTACTGAGAAAACACAATCTACAATATAGTCCCATATAGCTAATGATAGATACACAGTTTTTTTTTTTTTTTTTCCTAGCATGAGGCCGATGGAGCATCAGCCCATTGTTATTTTGTTTAAAGCACACAACGTAGCAATAGTTTTGGAAACTTGGCTGCACCAAAAAAGTTTTGCAACAACACAGAGCGAGTTAATAACAACATCTGAGAGATGATTGAATAAAAGCTATATTTACAGCGTTTAAAAAGTAGACTTATCTATAATCTTGAAATATTCAAAGTTTTATTTCTAAGCTATACATTGGTATTCTATAATAAACTGTTACAGAAATTATCCCTTGTTTTGAAAATATTATGATTTCAATGTGTATCTGTTCATAACGAGTATTTGTTTGGAGTTTCAATCTCTTAATTATTACTAGGAAGAACCTTATTACCAGTAAGGAATAGAATATACTACTGTAATCTCCTGAGGAATTGTACATCCAATATTGTCTCTAATTCTACCCTGTGTCTATAAGCACACACCACAAGAATCCAAACACCACAAGAAGAACAAGACGACAGTCTTTGAATGCAACATAAAAATTCAGAAAAGCACAGCAAACATGAAACATTGAAAAGCTGAACTACATTTCTTTTGTTTGTTAGGATTACAATTTTAATTACATCTGTGTACATAGAATAAGGATGTTCACATAGTACAGGGAGCAGCTACTAACACTGGTACATTGGTATAGCATTTGATGGAGGTTATTGTTTATTGGTTATTTAGCAACTGTAGTTTTCTGGGGGCATCTAATCGGTTTATACATTAGATTACACCTCGTAACAGTCTTGAAACTGACTGACTTTCATGCTGTGACAATACTGGTTGAAAAGCACCTATACTGGTTTAGCTACTTGTTAAAGATTGCCATTTACAAAATAAAATCTAAATCAATAAATAAGGTATAGACGTGTTAATTCTTCAATTTGGTCAGAAGTCTACTACTCTGATTTCTTAATTTTGCAAACGTCGGCATTTGCCTTATTGCCTCTAAGCTACTATTGGTTCATCGGGTTTTTCTGCGTGTGAGGTTACAATTTTGCAAACAGGCAGTATCTCATTCATTTGCAACTGAAGCAGTTAGAAATCACGTAGCAACTATACTCTTGTACAGTCGCTGTCTCCTAACACCGTTACAGATTGGTATTTGACATGGAGTATTTATGTTAGACTACTCGGATATACTGTAGGTGTAATCTAATCCTTTGAGTCAGTGAACATTTAGTTATAAACTGGAGCTCATGTTAAGAAACTGGATGTTTTGGACCAGACTGGCACACAACATAAATTGCATCCGTGATAATATGCACCTTCCCTTCAACTATTGCTTTAGTAAGATAAATTCCCACATTAATAAATGGCTGAAAACTGGTAAAGCTGGTACAAAAAAATCTCCGTTAGTAAGAAGAAACAAAACATTTAAAAAAATCTTCCTTCAGGATTCATTTGTCCTTCATTATTGTTCATCATTGTTCAAGCCAGCACAAAAATGCAGTATTTCTTTCTCTTTAGTATTGCATGAATGAATAAAGCTTAAACTATTCCCTGAAAAAGTTACATTGTAGCTAACCTAAGAAATATCTGGAAGACTTGAAAAAACAATTAAGGAATCAAATGGCTGTAACTGATCTAGATGGAAAATGCAATGATAAGAAGCAGCCGATGCATCGTCGCTTAGTCGTCTAATTAGAGACTGCTCCTATGAAATCTAATACTGCATTCAGTCAGTTCATCGTGTTGTACTGTACTGCTAGGTACGGTGGTTCTCTCTTTGATTCCTTTGTCATTGGGGACATTATGGTTCATAATAAGTTCACTGGCATCCATATTATGGATTTCCATCCTTTGGCAGGCCTGGCTTCCATCTCTCTTCAATTAGAGACCTCTTTTTAAAAGTTCAGCAGCAAAGAAAAAAAAAAAGAAAAGGAAAAAGGAAAGGAAAGAACAGAAAGGGAAAGAGAGAAAAGGAAAAGGAAAAGAAAAACTGCATCAGAAAGACACAGAAGAAAAAGTTGAAAGCTGCTTCACAGTCTTGCTGCTAAATATCAGTGCAGTCATTTTTTCCTTAATTAAACACTAAGTTTCTTTGCCATTATTATCCTGTTTATTTTTCCCTTTTTTTTTTTTTTTTTTTTTTTTTTTTTAAAACGTGCATGATGGGGAAGCCCATGATGCTTTAGTCAGACCTTGGCCTCCAGCATTTCCAAAAAAAGTTTGTGCATGGGGACTTTGCCTTCCAGTTTGATGTTGTAGAAATGCTGCACAGCCTTGGTGGAGGTTTGCCTCAGAAGTGGGAGAGTCATCAACATCTTGCCTGCGCGGCGTGGGTCTTCCATGTGCTGCCCAGCCTCATAATCCTGCAGAGCCTCATGTAAGACGTCCTGAAGTTTCTGCACTGCCTCAACATCCTCTATGTGCATTGAGTCTGCAAAACAAAGGAGCAACAGGAGGTTTCAGTTTGGTGTGCCAAAAGTCAGATAACGCTATGGCTGCACAACACTTTCACTGGTTCTGTCCATCCTCTTTCCCAAAGAAGGAAGCTGGGTACCCACTAATTTTTATATTGATCTTCAGGAAAGTATCTGAAACCACTGTGGAATTACAAATGTATAATTAACACATGCACAAGTAATCCTTCTCCTCATCCTCTCAAACTAGCAAAATGGTCACCCTCACTGCTCCATAAACCATCTCTTACAGTTACTGCTTTGAAGAAACGATAGTGCCAAAGGGCTGTATGAATTGGGGCCTGCATCTTATCAGGGAAGCATGAACGATCGCCCTACTATGGAAAAGCTCAGTAAAATTCTGTGTCAGGCTCCAAGGCTGTGGAGTAGGAAGCCATGGTCGTCACCCACTGCTCAGGGATGCCAATCGCGGGATTAGGACCACTGCACTGACACAAGGGAAAAGCGGGTTTGATGTGATTTCCTGATAGATGTAGCATATTTTTTCTCCCTCAGGCACATTTAGACAGACAGGCAACACTTAATATGTTCCTGAACAGCTTTTGCTCTGTGAAGCTAACGTCTCCTACAAGGTGTAATCCTTCTCTCTCACCCACTCAGAGGGTGGTTTATCTTGTTATTGCTGGGGTTTTGCATTTTTTCTATATCACTCAAAGCAAGCACCTTGCCCGGTACCTTTCCAGGTGAGATGTTTTGGCGGTGTAAGTATTGAGTGACAAGCCTAGACACAACGCACACGAGGAACTAAACTAAACTGCTACATGACCCAGAAAGATTAAAGCAATGGAAGTGTGAAATAAAAAGAAAAGATCTAACTGAAATAACTGTAAAACCCTCAACAGCATAGATACAGAAAGGGAAGATGTTCCTGGGAACATGCAGTTACTGGACCATGCTGAGATTACTTCAGACAAGCAGCCCTAATCCTCTCACTTTTATGTAGTCATAAATGCAAAAAAAACCCCCTGATATGGTCCAAAAGGAGATGACTGCACGTAAGGAAGAACAGTCTTCAGTGAAAGAGCCCACCAAACAGTCCCTGTCAGCTACTAAAATCTGGATGGTCCACAGACTTACAGAGGCAATAAATCACCATATGAAAATATAACTGCTGCGAGGGGGTACACATCCTACATTGTGCAAGTTTAGCTCAGGGTGAAACTGGGATATGGCAATACTAAAGTATATGCTTGAAAACTCTAGTTAGTACAACGCTGCTTTGCATCTTAATTTTTGGTTTTGGAATAAAGCTCCTGTTCCCACACAGAATAATGACTGAGAAGTTGGACAGTGAAGAACCCACTTCTATCATCATTTCCAAGTGCCGTATTAAGCAATCTGATGCCTTGGATCAGTATTTTGACAGAGCCTCATGTTTTACTCTGTTGATGATAACAACATCAAATGTTGCACGTGCTTCAAATATCTGAATTACATTCAGAGAATTAAGATGCATTTAAGATTCATTCCCTAAAAGCTGACGTGCAACTATTTCCTCAGATAATTAGGCCAGACAGTAAATACCTCTCTCTTTTCAAACACAAACCAAAACACAAACCAGTAAGTAACAGGTTAACAAAAATGTTCCAGCTTCTATTGTCAAAACAAATGTGCAAATTGAAAAGAAAAAAAAAAGTTACAGCTTCTGCTCTAAAACAGACACTTAATTATATACAAGTTTGGATCATTTAGCACGTTTTATTGATTCTGATGACAGTTTATCTGTTAATTACACATAATGGAGTCCTATGGGAATTTTACATGTTTAATAATTCTGAGTCTTAGTGAATACATGCTCTAAGAAGCACGCAGTTAAGGTATAAGCTGCAGGGATGCGATACTGCACATCAAGGTGCACTGTGCTGAAAGCAAAGAAACACAAAAATATGTCTTTTAGGGAAAAAGCAGGCTACAACATTTTTTAAAAGATGACAGGGAAATGTTACCTCTAGCAAAACTTAGTTCTAATTAATGTGAGACCATTCTGCAAATCCATCCATTTCTGATAGTTTTCTAATATGGTATTTCTATTAAATAATCCTGTGTCAGTAAGAGAAAATCTCTGAATTCTGTGTTCTATAAACAGATGTTATCAGTACAGACATGCTAACACAGAAACGAGACTGAGGTCTTGAGTACAGTGTCCAACCACTGGGCTTAATTTGGAATGCAAATTCCAAACAAATTGTCATCTTTACCCCCTGACTCTTTAGCAAGTCTTGGATATTCACTGTTGTGCTACAGAACACAGGATGTGCTACTCCAAATAATTTTTCCATAAATCATGCACAGTTTGTGCAGAAGTTACACATCTTTTTCTCCTCTACCCAGACCCACAGTGTCAGGGTCAGACTTGCTGGGGAACCAAACAGGAGCATTTTATCAGCAACAAATGCTTGGTGAATCGAAGACTGACTGTTCTTGTGAATTTGGTTTTTCAGACCATTCTGAATACAGAGACAGGTCTTTTTGGAGAACCTGACTTATAAATGTTTAGTTTTTAAGCCTGCACAAAACTGATCAAATTCTTCCCAGAATCAGTATTTGTAACTGCAGCCGTGTTTGAGTCTGAAAATACATGGATGGAGTCCAGACTAATATATTTTTGCACAGAGATGAAACTTCCCTGAGACCTTTAGCTCTGCCGTTTGGATAGGAATTTGGCCTGCAGCATCAGCGATATATATATATGATATATATATATGCTCTACCTACTTCTTACGCAGAAACTGAGTGAGAGGGGAAAAGAGGAAGAGAGCACCCCCAGAAAATGCAAGAACGGAAGGTGAATCAAAACTTGCCCTCTGATACAGCTATTGCACTCCATGCTCTCAAACTCTTCCACTGTGTGGACACAATCTTTAAACAAGGGATCTTATTCTCTCCTTGCAGGGGTGACTGTATAGCATCCCTCTGGTAAACAGAACAATTGCTTCCACGGAAAAGTAATAGTAGTAAAGCATTTAATGCGTTTGTTGCTGTCTTTTAAATCAATTTAGTAGCTGAGAAGAATGTGACCAGCCAGCTCTCCACTGGCCTCATGCAAGCACTCTGCTGCCAAACAGCGGTTCATGGAGCAGCTTACGGAACTGTTGTGCCTTGGGAAACAGATTTTGTCACAGGAAATGAGGTAAGAAAAAACAGCAGAGAGAGGGGCACTTCCAAGCAGTGATTAAGACTTCAAACTGTTCTTTTAAAATGGCAATTTAGCTTGAAAGATTTAAAAATCTTTTAATCAAATTACTATGATAATTTAACTTCACATTCATAGAAAAGATTCAAACTCATTTCAGCTTTACCCATTCTAGGGTCCGCTAATGTTTAAATGCAAACTCACTAAATCTGTGCTATTTAATTAGACCAAGATTCAGCTCACAGATTGCTCAGGAAAACATTAAACTCTGCAAAGATTCTTCTTCAAGTTTTAGCCTTGCAGCCTGGAACTTCCACTTTATTCCCAATATTACACGAATGTAGATCTTAATCCCTCAGGCGTAAGCCTTTGAAAATAAGGTAAATGGTTGAAAACGATGAACTAGCCAAGGGGAAAGGAGGAGGAAAAATAAAAGAAAAGAGAAATCTTTTCAGTAACTACAGACTGGCAGATGTAGAAGTGAATTCAGAGCAGGTTAACTTATTGCTGATAAACCAAATCCTCACTAGTAAAAGAGAGCAATGTCAACAAGAACCACTATAATTTAAGGCAATGCAGAGTCTGTGTGACAATCCAGAAATAAAGAAATAATTCCACAGACAATATGAAATTGAATTATAAGTTAGGTACAAAGATTCTGAATGTTCTTCCTATACCAAGAAAAACTGTTTTCTTTTGATTTGGGGTTGGTTTTTTTAAGTGGCTTTGTAGACAGTCTGGATAATTTACAATTACATCCTACATAAACAATGACATTAAACAGGTGTTGTGGTTTTGTTTAGTGAGGGGGGGCCTAAGGTGGTAGCTTCTGTAGGAAACTGCTAGAAGTTGCTCCCTTTTGTTCAGTGGACTCGGCTGGGCCTAGGGTGGACCCACTGCTGGCCAAGGCCGAGCCAATTGGTAGCAGAATGTTCCATGATAACGCCTCTGCGATAACGTATTTAAGAAGGGGAAAACAGGAAAAAAAGAGAGATGTGAAGAAGCTGAGCTGGGGCAGAAGCACAGAGGGGGAGGCGCAGGCCTCATGGGCCTTGCAGGCCTCACCCTCTGGCCTCTTGCCAGGCGGCCGACTGGGCCCAACTCAGCCTGGCCTGGCTGCAAGAAGTGGAGAGGAGATGAGCTGGATGATGTGAAGAGATTCTGAGAGGCATCTGCCAGCCTGTTGTGAAGAACTTTTCTTGTGAGAGGAACAGCTGCAGACGCCAAGGTCAGTGAAGAAGGAGGGGGAGGAGTAATGCGGCTCCTGGCCAAGATTCCCCTGCAGCCTGTGGTGATGACCATGGTGGAGCAGGTTGTCCCCCTGCAGCCCATGGAGGTCCACCTGCAGCCCATGAAGGACCTCACACCAGGGGAGATGGATACCTGAAGATGGCTGTGGCCCATGGAGGGCCCGCTGGGACAGCTGTTCTGGACAAGACTGCACCCCGTGGAAGAGATGACCCACGCCAGAGCAGTTTCATGAAGGACCGTGGCCCGTGGGAGGGACCCCACGATGGAGCAGAGGAGGAATGCAAGGAGTTCTTCTCCCGACTATGAAGCAGTGGCGTAAAACAATGCGCGATGAACTGCCCGCGACCCCCGTTCCCTCTTCCCCGCTGTGCTGCTTGGAGGGGGAAGGTAGTAGAGATAACGTTAAGCTTGGGAAGAGGGAGGGGTGGGGGCAAGTTATCTTGTTCTCTGTCTCATTATCCTGCTAGTTTTAGTAATAAATGACTAGTTTTCCCCAAGTCGAGTCTGTTTTGCCTGTAATGGTAACTTTAAGGATTTTCTCCCTGTTCTTATTTCGAACCTCGAGCTGTTTTTCTGATATTATCTCTCCCTATTCTGTCGGAGTGTGGGGGGAGTGAGAGAGAGACTGCGTAGTCTGGTCCCTATCGGGGCTGAACTACGACAACAGGCTAATTTGAAAGTGTTGTTATTTGAAAGCAAGCAGGATTTGCTTGTAAATGCCCTGCAAAAAAAAAAAAAAAGGAGCCCAGGCTGGTGAAACTGAAGAGCTCAAGAAACAAACACAAGACTTGTTGATACAACACACTGCTGAGATCATAGGATTTCAGTCTAGGAGGGGGAACAGTTGTTAGTGATCAGTGCTGTGAGGGGAGAGGGTGAGATCAACAAACCCGGACACTGACTTATTGAGCTCAGCTTGGAGAATCTCATTCTATCCTTGCAAATGCTTTCTTTCACCATCACAGGATGGGAAAATAGAATTGTACCTCTTCAGATCAGCCAATTGATCGTATCATTGTGCAGAAATGGGAGAAAGCTAGAGTTCTCGTCCATGACAAACACCACAAGGTCCAGACAGAAACTCAGATTACAATCTACCTCATTTAAAATTCAAGCTTCATCCCAAATGCAGCAAACAAACATCCAGCCACACAGGAATCATTTAGAACACACCACAAAGGCTGACAACTTGCTAAAGCTTGGAAAGCACCCGAACTGAGGGCAAAGAGACCTCTCAAAATACTACTCTGAGGGAAGTTAAAGGCTAGTATGTATGTATTTTGTATATAACATCACGAAGAAGCGATAGAAACCCAGGGGTCTCACATGAAGTATTTCTTCATGTCAGAAAATTCAGGCAGCATAAAGGAAGAAATTATGATAGTGAATCAAGCAGCAGGGAGTATGCAGCAGTGAACACACACATTAAGATGCTGATAAAGCACATTAGGGAGGCAAATATCAACAAGTACTTGAACAAACAATGGCTGTAATGCTTGTGATTCCATATAGCTGAGCAGTTCACAAACACAAACCGGATAAATCAGGGCAGAAAGTTGTTGGATCCTGGAAGAACTGGATGGGATGAAAAGCAGGAAAAATGGTTTTGCTTTATGTACAGACAACAAAATCCTAATCTGAATTATGTCTCAAATAAGAAGAATTTATTATCTTGATGGTATTATCAATCCAAAAACTCCACAAAAACAACCACAGTGTTTATTTACAGCTAAACTGTTCTCAGAATTATAGAACCCCTTCCTCTCCTGACTGAAATGTATGCCAGATTTACACAGGGAAACTCACATTTTTGCAGAGTGCTTACCCACACTGTGTTTCTGAATAATTTTAATGAGAAACACAACACAGTGACATTTTGAAAAGCATATTGCTTAAGATAGAAGGAACCCATGGAAATGATCAATAGCAAATCAACTAAATTCTTGGTTCCCTCACCCAGCAAGAATTCCCATCCTTTTCCAGTCTAGAACTGAAATTGCCCCAGATACTTACTTTGGTCCTCCCTGTCTAGGGTCAACAAGTATACTTAATTGTGACCACCTACTTGCCTGTCTCTCCTGAACAGAACTATTTGCTGGCCTCTGCATGGTTAGGCTAAGAGACAAGCACATAGACAAACAGAGTATTTTCCCTTGCAAAAGAGTACAGCAAAAATGATCTGACATCTGGATTATTCTATTGGAAAGAGAAACTTAAATCAAAATATATGTTGGAAATGAAAAAAAAAAAAATTAAGAATTCCTTGTCCATAGGAATCATAGGTAGTGGAAAGCAAAAAAAAAGTTTTAAAAAAGGCTTGTATTATTGACTTTAGTGAACAAGGTCTTGGTCTAGATGGCACTGGTTTGGCCTGCTTTTAAGGAGAGACGTGGAAACTGAAGCCTCAAAACTTTTTTAAAACACAGCAGGAAATGAAGATGTAGTAAGAAAAGAAATTACTTCGCAGAACAGGCCTATTCATTTCAGAGGCTAACTGGATTAGCAGGGAACTAAACCACAAGCGTAAGGTAAATTAAAACATAGTAAACTATCTCTTTTTTTTAATTCCTGAAATGGCTTACTTTCCACTAGGATAGCTAGTGAGGGCAATAAATAAAGGAGTATTTCCACAATGCAGAACAAATTGTATACTATGAACTGGTTTGAATACCTACTCAATAAGGCTGCTAAATCTGGAAAAGGAGAATGTGAATGATTGAGCTGAGGGGTAAGATACCAACTATAGGAAAATGTTAAATCAATGCTTAAAAATCCTTTTTATCCACTACAAGATATAAGTAATTGCCATAATTACCACTGAGAGCCACTAGTTTAGTGCTGTGGAAAAGCAGGATGAGTAACAGTGAGGACTAGCAATTGCACTGGTGACACATTGGTTCATACCATTGCTTTCCTACCCAGAAAATCTGCCTGTCAGCACTGAGTTTGCCCCTGGCAGATGCAGCACAGTGCTCCCCTTACAGTCCTGCCCCAGCAGTAGGGAACCCGGGGCTCCGTCCTCCCGCCTGCCACTGGGCTGGCCTTGCTTTTGCCCTTCGTGAGTCTGAGGCTGCTAACACGTAAATAATATCTATCTACATAATAACTAGGTGAGTAATGTCTCGAAGTTATTCAGTTACTACACCAACTACCAGAAAAAGAAAGAGATTAAACCATTAATTAACTCTGCTACCAATAAGCAAATGGTAGCAGACTATTTATTTTCTCTAAGAATTGTGGTTGCCATCTATTTGATTACATGAAAATGGAATATGAGGAAGAAACTGTTCAAGCAACAGGAAAACTCTGACTACAGTGGCAACTTCCTTTTCTAAAAATTTGTTTCTATGCTGTACCACTCTCTATACAAAATTCCATGAAAGAGTTAACAGACCTTGCTATTTATAGTTGGCAGAAGAGACATTGGTAACACACCAGTAACACACAGATGTGTACATTTTTATATATGCCTATTCTCAATAGATACGTTTTAATCATGAATTCTAACACTAACAAGATGACTAAATGAAAAAATTGGCATTATTAGAAACTAAATATAGTATGTTGTGACATAATGTCAGCCACAGTCTATACTAGGAGTGAAGATGATGTCCTGTGTAATAAGTGATTTACAGGGTTCTATCAATTAATTTTTATTATGATAATGTTATTTAATGGTGATAGCCTAGTGGTCTGAGTACACAGTTTTGATGGCTGGAAAGCTAAGTAAGTTGTAAGAATGCACTAATTTTTTTACTAGGACAGACAATCATGTAACTTTATTGGCATCAGTGTTGATCTGCACTTCATTATGCTAAAATGCAGAAGATACTTCTTGGTTCTCACTCCTCCAGTACGGAAAGGGTGCTGGTGGATTTTTAGGAGAGTTAATAAGAAAGACCAGAAATTGTGATGGTGAGTGGAGGTCCTTCTCTCCTTCTGGTGGTACAGTCTAGACAGCTAGTATTAGCGTTTAAGATTAAATTTTCAACAGTGCGTAGGGTTATACTTTTAAGTGCCTAGCATCCACATTTGGGTCAGATTTTTCAAGATGCCAGCAGCCTATTAAGCAGATACACACAGATCAGATTTTCAAATGTGCTAATGTATTTTGACACTCCAGTTCCTTATGTTAGGTCTTAGCTGGGAACTGAGCTTCTCTTAAAAACCTCGTCTCAGTTGTGACTCCCTAAGCTCTTCTGCAACATTTGGCCTGAAGGCATAATTTAGTCCTTACTGATTAGGCAATTTCAAAAAACTGCTCACCTGCAACTCCCTGTTTAGTATTACCTAATCGATACATGAAAGCATTTTCTAATACAAAAGAGATGAGCAGGTCATCTTTTATGTGTTGGAGCATTCACGTGTGCGTGTGCGCACTTGCGTGCACTTCAAACATATTTTGTAAATATTTCACCTTCCCTTACACACGAGGAAGTAATTGGTACATGCATGTTTTGGAAACCATTCAAAGTTGATTTTCTGCGTGGGTAAACAAAGTGCTTATTGGTGCCAGCTTGCTTCATTTGGGCGGTGTGAGGTGGAACACAGGGCAGTTGCATCCTGCAGCTTCAAGGTACCTACTACTTGCCTTTGTGTAGAGTAGGTAAAGAAAGAAGGAAGAAACTCGTGATACTGACAGGACAAAGGCAACGCTGTGGTGAGAGGGACTTCTCTGGAGTTCAAGCATAAAGGCTGTGTTAATTAACTAGCGAATCAATGGAGATGTTTAAAACTAACCTGACAAATTCCATATTAAGAACTAGAAGTGAAATGAAACTGCTGAAATCATGCCTGTATAGACTTGAACGTACACAGGTCTGAAATGTCTATACAAACATTTGTGCTCTTATATATGCATTTAAACTTTTCAAATGCTACATGCACTTTGGTTGAAATCGGTGACAGTTAATAGGTTGATACTTCTTGCATTTCTGGAAATTTGCAGAAGCGGCGTGGCCCTGGCCACCCCTGCAAAGGGAACATTTGATAACAGCCGTCAGAGAATCTCCCTGAAAAATGGCTCTTCCTCCCCACCTTTTAGAAACCAGGATTATCTCAGATCGAGTACAGCACAAGCAGACTCTTTAGGCCCAAAGAAAAGTCAGCAGCTGGGGTGTTTTAATGCTCACGATACTGAGATTTGTTGGCCAAAGCAAAGCTTGTGCTATTTATTCAAACAAAATACAATCAATATGAAGACAATCGACAATTTCTTTTTCCTGCCTGTGTGCACCAGCAGGGAAGGTACTATGACACCGTATCATAAATCACTAACACAGATACAGAACCATAAAACCATCTTTGTCCACTGTTTACAGTAGAGTCAACCTGGGAATCTTTCTAGACAGTGTAGATATGGCAAAAATGTCTGAAATGCCTAAGATTTCTTATTATACTTGATCCATTCTCTCTACAGCTATAAAAAGGCTAATATTTTTTAAACTGGAAAAATAAATAGTGGAAGTTTTGGAAGAAAGCAGATGTAGCAACAAAATATATTAAAATGTGTATTGCTAATTGACTGATTTTATACTGGCATTTTATTTCTTTTTTTTTTCCGATTTAGCTGTATTTACATTAATCAAGTTTATAGTTATGTGAAAACAAGCTATTTCTGGTTTTGTCTATGACAAAAGATAAAAACTTTCATTTTACTTTAATTTTACTTTAAACTAAGCAGTATTTGGAAATTAGAACACTAGGGGTCTGATATTCTTTGATGGGCTGTAGTTCTGCAGGTGCTATTTTACACCTACAGGTTAGTGTACCTACAGCTGACAGAAGTTTATTATCTGCTGCATGTACAACCTGAAGCTGAAATGTTGAATGTCAGCACTCAAAACATTCTGTTGAGAGGGAAGTCAAATGCCCGGACTGCTTTTTAACTCCTCCTTGTAATAGTTTCACTTTAAAAGAGCAATTTTATTTCTATTAAGATGAGGGAAGGATCGGTTTCACTGAAATGTGCCCTGAATTTTAGTATGCTGAATTGTATTTATCTCTGACATTATCCTGATTGTAATTCCCAGCGAAGTTAATGAAGCTACAGATGATTTTGATACACTCTATGCACAATGTATGACTAAACTTTTTTTTTTTTTGGCAGCAGTGTATTGTATAATTACTTAAACACTACATGTCTTTGGGGTTGGGGTGTGGGGAAGGTGTGAGTGATATTTAACACAATTTCCCTATATTCTAACCCCTTAATCCTTTTTATCAAGTAAACTATAGAAATATTTCTAATTCCATCTCTGAATTACAGAATCAAAATAAATACAAAAAACCTCTCAATTTAGACTCCTAATTACAGATAACTTCTTGCTCTGTTCATTAAGCATGACCAATTTTGAGAAAAATTCTTATTGTAGCTGCAAAGCATCCTCAAGTGTCTATTAACAACAGCCAAAAACTATGAGTAAATCTTCAATTAAAAAATAATTTTGATCTTTGAGGGGCATTTTAGCATTTTGTTTATTCTGGAAATAAGATAATATTCTAAAACTAAGGGCAGAGTTAGTGGGGTGGAGAATATTTTACAAAGAAACTAATAAGCATTTTGGCTTTGCATGTTTTTGAATTATATTTCCAATTAAAAATGCAGAGTGCTAAATCACATTACAAAGACAAATAGGAAAGTACAACTTCATTGTTGAAAACAATTTCCCTCCTATCAATCTGAGGATTCATGCATCAATATTGTAGATGAACTGTTAATTACAAAATCAATTAAAAAATTATTTCTAAAAACAGTCACGCGTCCTGGCTCTCAGGGGGGCAATTTGGGCAGAAGGTCTCATCTCACTAGGACCGCGCCAAATCACAAGTCGTCATCCACAAGTAAGCAAAAGCAATCTGGTTTTTCATTTTTCAGCGCGGCTGAGCCCAGCCTGAGATTGATCGTCACATATGGCCCCAGAAAACAAACTGTCAATACCTTGAATGCTGCAGAATTTGAACAAATAGCCGTCCGCCCATTCAAGCCACTCATTGCATCCCATTTAACAGATTTTATTGACAGTTTCCTTCTTGTAATTAAAGGGAAAACTACTGGCCAGCAACCAAGATAAAGTTCAAAGATAGGGTCAAAACAAAAGCAGATGGAGGGGCACGGTGTGACTGTCAATGGAACATAGCATCAGAGCATGTTATTGACACACAGGTATCTAATGATCGGCACGTCAGTAAAGAGGGATCTATCGTGAACTTTATGCAAATGCTAAAAGGGACTTAAGACCACAATAAAGCATTAAGGAGACACAAAAGGAAAAACAACAAAGCACAAACGATTTTTACTTATCTGACAGTATTCACTGCTTCAGCACTTTTAAATTCAAATGCAAAAAAAAAAAAACTTTCTGAGATTTTTAACCCTTGCTGCACAGGTAATAATTTTTGCAGGAGCATTCTCACAAAAGCAGAGGATCCGTAAGGTAAGGTGTGATCCCTGTGAGACTGAATAAGAATGTCCTCCCTCATCCCACACCCTGAATTCACCCTATCAAATAAATCAGTAGCTGCCTTTAAAGAGAACATATATAGCATATTCTCATGTATCCTTTATGTTCATTTTAATTGCAGTGATTAGACCTGCCTAGATTATGGAATGGATTTAGGAGAACAACATCTATATTCATGTGAAAGGATCTTTGCCTGTAAAATACTCTCCAAATCATACAGTGCACTATTCTCCACTCCCTTAGGAACTTATTCCACAATTACTTAGAACTAGAAGGCTCTTCTTAGTTTGAACTGCTTTGTTTGTTGCCTTTTAGGCTAAGGTCTGATTAACAATTTCTTATTCTAAAACAAGCATGCAGAAAATATTACAGAGAGGGAAAAAAAGTGACATATTAAAAATGTAGCAACCGTCATGCTACTCTGCCAACCTGAATTAGCAAGTGCTATAGCTTTGAGGGTGACAAACTCTTCTTTCTCCAGCTTCATGCTCTTGTATTTCTTTACTAGCTGCAGTATGGCATTGTTAAGGTCAAGAAGGCCTGCCAATTTGGATTGGTCTTCATCCATAATGTAATCTTCAGCATAAACGAGCTCATCCTCAAAAGAAAGTGACCGGTATACAACACCGAGAATCAAAATCTCCATCCAAGCACTCTGCAGAAGGCTCATCTGGTCAGCTAGAGACAAAGTGGAGAATCCTGAATAGGAAAAAAAATACAGGAAAAATATTAAGCACATTTGGATTTGTCAGAAATCTGCTCCTCTTTTCGATTTATTTTTACATACATTGTAATAGAACACGTTGGTACTCTATTATTCCCACTTCTACTTTTGTGCCTCTCCTCCCCATCCTACTACAGGAAATAAAAAAATATAAAAACAAATGTTTTCTAATCGACATACAAAGTTATTAACAAGTTGGAATTTGCAGGCTCTTTCTGTAAGAATCATATTAATTTGGGGAATATTGCAATGATAATCTGCAATTTGTATAATGTCTTCTTTGTTCTGAAATACTCATGCTTAGTTCTAAACCTGATGCTGTGAAACAGGGATCTGATGACTGTTCATCATTACCATAAACCAAGAAGGATAATTTAGGAGGAAAAAAAAAAAGAAAACACTTTTTTAAAAAGGGAAGATTTGATGTTTTAATAGAATTAAGGTGTTTATCACAAAGAGGAAAATTCTCTTTGAACTTTAACCTCAGGGGAAAGAGAAGGAATGCCTACTCTCCTCTGAAAATATGCTAATTACATCTGTAACGGCTCCCCCCTCTACACTTGCTGAAATAACAGGGTGGCATATTCAAGTGCCAACTGAATAGCAGTCACACCATCCTTTATCCAAGGGCAACCAAAAATTTAATAAATGTGTCTTAATGAATTTAACTTTTGCTCCGCCCCCCACCCCCGTCTTTCCTAATAGGATCACTAAGGGCAAACATCTTCACTGTCTTACCTTTTCAGACTCTTGTTTACAGTACCCGTTAATTTATTATATCAAACTGCTAATATCCCAATCACATTAGGAGCTGCAGAACAACATGGGAGAGGAAGTGATTTTCCTGGTCTGCTGGTGAAACGCAGTAGTTTGCCAGTTGGCACCATCAACCACAAGGACTTAATAAAATCATCAAAGGGGATTAGTCAAGCTCTTCTTAAAGGGTCTTAAGACATGTCTGAGGCTTTCATTTAGTTGTTTATGGAGCTGCTTACATGTCCTTTGACAGCGTTCCTGCTGTAAGAACATTCTTTTGGGCGTTCAATTATACTTAAATGCATTTTTCTGTTTTGAAAGCCAAGAGTTACAGTCAAGCAGGAATATATCATAAACTAGCAAATCTGCAAGGCATCTACTCCAAAGAAGATTTTCTCTATAAGCACTAAGCGGCAAAACTAAGACAATAAAAAAAGAAAGCCCCACATCCAAACCACCAGGCATCCATAAAAAATGAAACATAAAACTGGCTGCATGCTCTCTCTCTCTCATTTTTCTCCCCCTCCTTATTTGTTTTCATTTTCTCTTAGTGTCTTTTGAGTCTTGTGATAGAACTGTGGCTCTCTGCCTTCAAAAAAAACCCAACAAAAACTGAGCCAACAACAACAGGAAAGCCTTGAAGAGGTGACAATGGAAAATAACACATCTGCGATTAAAATAAATAAGAGGGAAATGGAGAAGAAATAATCATTTGAAAGGTTACAGGGAGGAATTCATGATTTCAATTAGCTTCAACATTTCTGTTCCTTCCGTCTTTCAAGAACCAGTTTTTCTGCAGCAGCAGATGGACAGAGAACGTAGCCTGCAGCACCGTCCTGTGACAGCCCCATTCTCCCTCCCAGACACTGCTGTTAGTAAATAGATTTACACATTCTCCAATCTCCACACATCTTTCTGCCGAATAATTAAAAGCAGGATGATTAGTTTATTGAGTGGAAGGAGGAACTTTTTTATTGAGGTCCATCCACGATTTTATCAGGGCCAGCACTTTTACGGTTGTCATGAGGGTGCAGGCATCCAATTTTTCTTATCTGCCTGATTAATACAAACGCTGTTTCAGGACGCATTAATTAACAGATACAAATCTACGTTCTCATGGAAGGATCAATACAGAGAAGAAAAGAGGCATCAATGTGAATTTAGTGCTGATGATGGAGAAGGCACTTTATTGACATTTACGTGCATAGAAACTTTAAAGTTGCAGTGGAGCCCTTTTGTCCCTGTGATTTACAAATTAACAATTTTTCAGGTATAACAATGTTTCACACACTTCTGAAACGTTTAATTAAGCAAAAAGCAATAAAATCAGTTTTGATTTTAAAAAGTTTAACCTGTAATTTCTCTCTATTCTTTTTTGTTCTGAAAACTCCCAACTTCCTTCTTTTATTTACTTATCTATTTTAGTACAGGTTTGTTGGGGAGTTTTTAAAAGAAATAATGCTGTGTTTCAGTAACATTTATTGTGTGCCACAGTCAAAGGAAATTACATATGCCCTGTGAGGGGGGAAAATGGGATGTTGCCTATAATTTATTGTACTGCACTCTTGAAAAATCTGCGTTCTGGTGCAGTAAATATACTAATTGTTTTTATATCACACATAAAAAAATTTTTAAAAATTTACATTATAGAAAAACTGGCAAATATAAACCACACTGTTCTGCTCTCCAATAATAAATCAAATAAACATTATTATTTTCTTCCTGATCGAAGTAACTTCCCCTTGAAAGCCTGCTCAGTGAGAGCATGTTTTAACTTTTAAAGGCATCCCTCGTGGGAATGTAAAGCTGCATGGAGTTGTCACTAATTTGTTTTTGTTTTGTTTTGATTTTTCAGAAAATGTGAAAGCATCCAGCATGTCTCTTGTATCATACCAATGCCCTTTTAGTAGCTGTTCAGCAAGTCCCAGTTAAAAGAACAGATAACACAGTATTTACATACAGAGATTTATTTTTAATTGTTTGGAGGAGGTTATACTTATTTCACAACAAACTGTGCTCTGATTCTCTGGGATTTTGTTATATGAATCCCCTAGATCAACCATGCTCTGTGAAGAGCAGACATTCTCTATTTTAAAATGCAACTATTTTTTTTAAGTTTCCAAATTAGACGAAATTCACTTCCAGATTTCTGTACCAGTGGCATCCTTCCCAGTCACAACTGTAAGCTCTTTCCAAACTCTGAGATGTTGCAGGGTGGTGTGGTTTTGAACTTTGTCGTGCATTGTGTGGCTTGTGTAGTCTTGCAGGTCATCATTTTAAATGTAGAACTGCATAATGGCTTTTTAAAATACAATGTTGTGTACCTTTTTCCCCCTTAGCATGTACCTTATTGGTGACAACTTTGATCTCTTTCCATCTCCCTCCCCAAGTCAATGCCATTTAATGTATCTCAGGCATTTGCTAGCAGAATGACTCTGTACCTTGACCTGCAGTTAAATAGCATGTTTATCTGCGATACAGCGCACTGCAAATAAACCAGATGACAGTTTGCAATAACGTCATTTGGAAGGATTGAAAGGCTTCTCAAGAGTCAGGTACCCCTGAGGTAAGAAGCTTGAAGGAAGCATGTTTTGTGCCAACCCTCCTGCCATCTTCTACTAGACGCTTGTGTGCTTGACAATGATGCCATGGGCACTTGTCAAGATTTTTTTTTTCCTTTTGCCTAGCAAACTGATGCACTTTGCAGTCAACTTACAAAAAAGGCTAAGCATTTGAAAGTGTGAAGGGCAAAAAATATCTGACGGCTAGTC
The DNA here is from genome assembly GCF_036417535.1 of Chlamydotis macqueenii. Lineage (NCBI taxonomy): Eukaryota > Metazoa > Chordata > Aves > Otidiformes > Otididae > Chlamydotis > Chlamydotis macqueenii. The sequence continues at coordinate 75,934,968 of NC_141558.1, read as the reverse complement.
TTCAAAAATACACTTTCATTTCAGAAAGCATAAATGTTTATTTCCTGAGCTGAGTGTTGACAGAAATAGGCTGCAGTGCAGGCATATGAATTTAACCCCTGGTAGGCATTCTTTTCAGTGCGGTTTTTATGTGACTGAATGCAAGCATTGTAAATCTACAGGGTGTCTCGTAGTATCAGTTAACAATAGCATTGATCTGCTGGTTACAGATTTTTCTTCCTTCCTTTTTTTCTTTCTTTCTCCTCCTTTCAGGGACTGTAGTGTTTCTTCAGCTAAAAATAGATACTTTTCTCCAAACAGCGTACCACACTCAAATTGTAATTATGCTGTAATGACTCACTGAGATCACTGAGGGTGGATTGAGAAAAGGTTGATTGAGCAACCGAACATATGCTTGTTGTTTTTTTTTTCCTTTCGCATACCAATAAACACAGAGCTCAAAGGAAGCAGAAATGAAAAGGTAAAAAGGCCTCAGCATTTTTATTACAGGAATAACTGGCGGTGAGCTGACTGTGCTCTGCAGTGCTCGGCACTCCAAGCCAGCTCCAAACAGTTTGCAGTCTCTTAGATGGGGCTGTTTAAACCAGAGATCTTTTCAAATACCAGCACATGCACCACTTGCTCTCTGTTTCACATTGCACACAGCTCCATGCTAAGCAGGGTGAATTTTTTTACATTCCTGAAGACCCTTTCCTCTACTTCATTAAGATGGACTTCATGGACACTATCTCACTAGGGGCCAGAATGAAGCAGCTGCAGATGGTCAAGTGCCAGCGTAAGATCTGTGCCTTGCACACAGCCACGCCGAGAACTGTAGGACAAAAAAAAAAGACAGTGGCTGGACATATCCTTACCATTATTTTCAGCCTTAAACATTTGATGTGATGCCTAAATCAGGCTACTCTGACTTGAATCCTAGTTTATTTCACTTTGCTGGGAATGAACTTCCCTTCCTTTCTGTTATGTGTTTAGAAATCCGAGTATTAGATCAAACCAGGTATGAAATTGCTGGCAAATCTGGGAGCTGCTTGCTTTTTCTGATAATCACCTCCCATTTATTTCACTAGTTGTTGTGGTGATTGTTAGTTTTATAAGTAAAATATTCTTCTTGCTTGCCCTGGTTTGTACTTCAAATATCTTCATTTACATTTTTTATAATCAAAGCTGTGCTTGAAAATGACATGTTCACTAGTGTGTTTCAGATTCAATATATTTACACAGTTGAAATATCAGAGCTGGATTTTTAAATTATTTACACTTAATTTTGATAGATTAACTTCCTTCTAAATGTTTTATGGGTACTGATGTTTCCAGCACAATTTCCTTATTTCAAAAATGATGTATCGTCACCACTGTCCAAAGAACAAATGGATACTGTAAACACTTAATTTTTTTTTTCTTTAAGCCCAGATAACTTAATTTAGAGCGTGGGTGACCTCATGGTCAAATGACAAAGAGTGGGCCAAAGGCTTATCCCAGCCGCACAGCAATGAATGTACAGAAACTCCACTCCATTTCAAGATGAGACTCGGGCCCAGTGTGCTCTCAGATGTCCAGCTGTCGCTCTGTCCTCCTCTCCCTTCCTGGCACACACTCAGCGCTCGCCTGGATCCATCATACAAATTCAGCTGGCTTCCAGGAATGTAAACAAAGGCCAGGGAAACTTCAGCAGTGAAATTTTTGCTAGGGTCACATAATGGTTTTTAGACATGATTATGGTATTTGCTAAAGGAAACCTTCATAGCCTGACTGCCATTTAACATTATTCTCTCGGAAATCCAAGGCAGAGGATAGTATGATTCATTTTTTAGGGTACATCTACAACTGAATCTCCCACATAGATCTGAATTAAGACATTCTTTTGATTATATTAATCCAAGAAAAAATGGATTTAATTGCATTTCAAAATACTCTGTAGTCTAAAAATAGGCCTCAAGGCCCACAAACATTTCAGCTGTTATGAAAACCATTAAACAGGAGAGCGCTCTCACTAATCACCAAACATATTTCACAGATTATGGATGAAATTTGGTGAAAGCTGGAACAGAAACAGATCCAACTCATTATGCCAGGGTGAACCCATTATTTCAGTTTTTTTCTTTTTCTTTTTTTTTTTTTTTCTCCCCACACCCATTTGCTCACAGAGTCCCTGGTCAAAGAGCTAATAACTTCATGTGATGCCTTAGCAAGCTGAAATTTAAGTACCACTGAGGATTTTTATGAGAAAGGTGTCAGCTCATGAAACGGAAAGCACAGATACTTGCCCAGACTTGAAAATCACAAATCAAGTCCCAAAGCACAAACTACAACTGACCAGAAACACAGCCAAAGGCTCAACTTACACTATCTTCTGGATCCAAGCTGTTTAGAACTGATGTGCTGCAACTGAAGTTATGTTTAGAAACCAGTTTCCTCCAACAACTTTTGCACAGTAAAACTGTCGCCTTTTCGAGCGATGCTTTGCTACTTAGCATCTCCTCCTGCCCCCACAGCAGAGCACTGCAAAAGCAGCAGCAGGGCTCTGTTGTGAGCAGTGCACTCTGCGCCGGAGTTGCGACTGCCATCTGCTAGCTGTGCGGCTGCGGGAGAGGGAAGCTCCGCTCGCATACACAGAAGTGCCCGAGAATTACTGTGAGTCGAGTACAAAAAGCAAAATGCATTCGGAGAGCGCTGAGATGTCTTCAACCAAGCCTGTGCACTTTCTCATTTTTTTAATCTAAGTGTTTTTGTATTCCTAACTTGCTGTCCAAGTTCTTATAAAATATACATATATTTTTTTTAAATTTTGTAACAGGAAAAAATGCCTACGATAAGCACTTTTTTTCTCTAACACCTACCAGCAAGACAGGAAATGCCACACAGAGCACCAAGAAACCCGGGGCTTTTATCACAAAGCCACTTTCATCTCACTGGAACAACAGCGGAGAGATGGCACGGCAATAAAAATGCATTCACATTGCATGTCCCTCTCAATCCATTAGGAACAATGGATTCTCACTAAGCAAATATTCGCTTGTCAGAAGTATTTGCAACACTGGATTCATTCAGCAGGACTAAGTAAGTGAAGTTCACAGCAATTTAAAAGCAGCAAATTAGACATTTACAAACAGTGAAGATGCTGCTTGTCTAGCGTGACCTTTCACTCAAGCTGTACAAAAAGGTGTTAATGTAATTTAAATACCAGATAGAAATATTTCTGGTTTCTCTTTTACCCTGTGAAACCTTACATGATAACCCTAAACAGGAGCAATTTAAGCTTGTCATTTCTTCGCAGGGTAAGCTGCATTTAGTGAGATGTAACTCACTATAGTTCAAACTGATTTCAGTGCTTAAATCAGAGACATCCCTCTCTAATCACCCAAATATTTCTAAGCAGCTACTTTTAAATTTATTATTTCTAGTTACAGCACAATGTCTTGTGAACTGCTTCTTTAGCAATAGTAATGTCAAGGAGCTGGAAAGTGTGACTGATTAAGAATGTCTCCCTAACTTCACATAACCACCTTCAGCTGCTTATACTTGCAGCGAAACATTAAGGATTAAAAAAGCTGGTGAGTCACCCTTGCTTCAGGATAGATTTGGTAAGATCTCCACGTATGGCACACTTTATAATGGCATTTCTAGAAACGTATGTTTTAAAGTACTGTAGTCTTTATTTCCATTAATTTTAATTTCATACCTTTTTATTACACTATTCACCAAGAAAAAGGAAAATATAAGACAATAGATTTAAACAGATTAATACTTGATTTTCTCTTTGGGTTGATTTTACCACTGAAACTTCCACAATTTTAAATGGTTTTACTCCAAACTCATACCAACCTTATATTAAAAAGAAGCCAGGCCAAACACTTAAATTTTGATTTATCACTAGATGCTCTGAGAATAGAGGAAGACCTGATAAGTAATAAACTGCTTGCTTTATTTTTGTCAGTCCTTGTGTATCACCTCCTCTGCAGTGAGGTTTTGAATTCTAAGATACGGACAACAAAAAAGTTTTGAAATTCAGACTAGCAGTCCAGTATGGCCCAATGTAGCTGTAGGTCTCCACCAGGTCAGCAATATGAACTGGCAAATTCTTGAGGGTGGTCTATTGAACACACTACATATGTGACCTGATCTCCTTATTCAAAGTTAACTCTTGCAGTTTTTTATATTGTAACCTTCGAACGTGGTTTGGCTACACTATGGGGTTTTTTTTTGTCCTCTTATTGAAGATAGCAGAGATAGATGACGTGACATGGTGTGCTCCTAAAACCATCTTTGCTCCTAGACTTGGAAAGTCTGCATCTGAGGTACAGCATTTCATAGGAAATCTGCTTCTTAAAAATGTCTGGCATATTTTGAGATATCACCTGTGTGCCCAGACATTTGCATGGGAGAAAATGGAGTAGGCTTGTAAATTTATGACCCTGATTATTTTCTTTCACTGAGCCTATATAAAAAATAGATCAATCATATTTTCAACATAAATATTGATTTCACACATTTTCCTTCAATCTGTTGTGGACATATGTATTTGAGTATGGGTACACTAAAGCCAGATTTGTAGGTGGAAAAAATAAAAACTACATTCTGTCATTAGTAAAGTGACTGTAGAGGAAAAACAACAAGTATTATGAAGAGGGCTCAATCGCTCTCAAAGTCCAATCCAGAAAATAGCAACACCGTTCAGCTTAGAAGAGTCATCACTACACGTTCATATCCTGTCTGTGGTATGCCTACCTAGATCCTTCAAAGAGTTCACCTAGCAGAAATGAAACTACAATCACACATAATTAAGCAAAAAAATGTCCACCCTTTCCCCCTTTTTCTTTAATTCTTACTGAACAAAATAAAATTTTTAAAAAGAACACAAACTTGATAAAGGAACCTAACTAAACTAGTAACAACAATCGGCGTTAGTTCAGGCACTGCTCACTTCAATCTTTGTATGCATCGGCCTCCAAAAAATTGCATACACAGACTGGGAATATAAAGAAATTTAGAATTCAAGCTTCTTCTGTCTGGTGCACATTAGGCTTCAAAACCAAGTTTGTTGGATTATTTTATATCACGGGTTGTTTGGTTTTTTTTCACAGAAAGGAGGGATTTGTTGTGCATTTAATACATGCTGCCTCTTATAAATAATCTCTACGGGTCTGCTTTGAGAGCGCTTTTCCTCAAAGAGTGCTGGGTCACTGCTGTTTGCCTTTTGCTCCCCTGGGGAAGCCACCAGTCATTTCCTCACTGAGAGCTGTGGCAATCCCTGCTCCCTCCATCTTTCCATCAGGCAAAGTCAGGTTTCCAGGAATTCCCCAATCATGTTAATAATATGAATCCAATACAGGAATGTATTAGCATACAGAGACAACCATGCTTACAATCCAATCAACGTATCTGTGTTAACCCTGTATGTGCTAAGCTAGCTAAAATCTCATTCCATAGCCAAAGCAAAAACTTAAGGTTAAAAATTTTGGGGGTAAATACACCCTTTCACCCTCTGGCAGGAAAACAAGAAGACCGTCCTACCTATCTTCATTCTTCTCAGTTTTTAAAACTTTTCTACTAGTTAGTTGATTTTCTTATTGTGCTGTAGATGCCAAAAATTTCAAATTATGTTTATAGTCTCCCTGGTTTGGGGGAAGAGTGTCACACATATTCTCCTACATGAAAATTTCCAGTTTACCTAGTTAAGTGTACCATTAAGATCATCTCTGGAGGCTATGTCTTAAGTCTTCAACAGTCCACACACAAAAAAAAAAAAAAGAGAGAAAAAAGAAAAAAAAAAAAAAAGCTGCCTGATTCTAATACACCTAATTAGCCATCGGCAGACTCTTAATTGCATACATTAGGATGATTCCATAGTGGAGATTAATTCTAAATATACCCAAGCAGCTGGTTAAGATGCCATGGATTACAGTGTGGACTGTACTTTTCCACTTAATTAGATATCAAAATTAAGCAGCAACAAGCATTTTGACATAACGGGGATCAAGCCGCCGCTTGGCATCCCAGAGCTGCACTAAAGTGACCGCTAAACAGAGCCGCACAGATGGAGAGATATTAAATGCCGCACTGGAAAGTAATTTCAAATAATAAAATATCAATATTTACATTTTAATTACCCCTACTGAGAGCTGCTCTGTCATTTTCACTATTGCCGACGCAGCAAGGGGTAGTGGAATGACATTGCGGCTCTGACTGCAATGACTATTTTGTTTCCATTAAAGAATGACAAGTGTTTTAGAGGCAGTGACACCCAGTGTGTGAACAAGAATGACAGCAGATCAGAAAATTCCTATTAAGGAAATAAATGACTCAACAAGAGAATTTACTTCAAGCAGTTGGCTCCTCCTTGAAACACATAATCCTTTCTAAATTTTCTGCAGAAAGTTTATTATTAGAGATGCCTCGGGGAAACCTTAGCTTCTCATAAAATATTTAGAACAGTAGGACCTTATATGATGACTGGTCAATTTAAAAACAATAATACTCAATGCTCATCCTATCTAAGAGTTATATTGAGAGTCTGTAGGAATCAAAACAGGTTGATGGGGGGAAAAAGGCACACAGTGAAAAGGAGATTCCTTCCCGTAAGACTGGGAAGTTTTGACGGCGCGTGGAGAATGGCAGGGGTTGTTTTTGCTGTCTTTTCATCAGTTTTACTACCATTGGCATGGTGAGTACTTCTTGTAGTTCAGCCTCTCTTACTCCACACCCCATTTGGATCACAATTGCTAGCCTTCAGAATTACACCCAGAGATTGATCACAACAGGTAACGTGTACATGCACAGGTTCAGGCCTCCTGTTTCTCCCTGAGTATTCCTTGCACATATATAAACACTTTTTCTTTCAGTATGTACATCAGAAACCCGTGAGACACCCTTGCAGCACCTTAGGAATCTAATTACTTCTGATCAGGTCTGAGGTCAATCTCATGGAAAATATTATATTACATCTGACATGCTGCATTTACAAAGAAAAAAAGGAAGGAAGAAAAATATCAAAACAGAAAAGAAAAAAAAAAAGTCTTCCTTGGGGATGTCTGTCAAACTGCAGAGATCTTCAAAGAATTTCAATGGCCTCAGACATGAGAAAGTGAGTAAGAGAAAATCCTTGGTCAGTACACCCCAATACACAGCTAAGTGACCCTCCTAAGTCATGGCATGCATTTATTTAATAATGTGCAGAGCTCAACTTCTATAAATGTGACAAATGGCTAGAACAGAACACGGGGGAAAAAAGGCATGAAAATTCTTACAGAACAGAAAAGGAACAGCTTTATAGCAGTGACTATTGCAGGAGTTTTAGAACCAGCTTTGACATTAAGAATTAGCAGTAAAGTATAAAAATGTTACTCTGACATTAGCTGCTTAACTAGTTGATCTTCTTTTTCTTATCTTTTTTCTTCACTTCTTTTTCTTTCCTTTTCTTTTTTTTTTTTTTTTTAAGTACCCAGGAAGTACTTCTTAAGCATCCCTAATGCTTTTAGGACAAGACACTTCCCCATTTCTCAGCCACTAGCACCTTTTAATTTCTGAAAGAGCCACGGTTGAAAATCTTAATTAATTGTTCCATACTGCTTCAGGATCATTATGCAATGTAATAAAGGCCGTGTAATTATGAAATTTTACAGCCATTACCAAGGCTGATGGCTCGTATTTCATCCTCAGCTGGACCCAATGGCTTTTAGCCACTCAGCTCCCCTTTGATGAACTACAGACAGATCTATCAGGCCCAAACAATATCCAGGCAAGGCGGCTATAATAGCTACCTACAGATGAAGCCATAGATAAAGATAAACTATAAATCTACACACAAATGCAGGCACATTGCCTCAGGATGACAGAGGGGAGAGGATGAGACACTTGGGAAAGCTGGCGGCTTGCAGAAAGGCAACCATCTCTCTCTGTCTCTCTTATTCAGTTTGGAATTTGTTTCCTTTCTTAAAGATGTAAAGCCTTCGCATAGTTCTCAAAAAAAGTACATATTTTTTTAGAGACTATGTGTTTTTCTATGGAAGGCAAGGGGTCCCTTTATCCATCTATTAAATTTGACAAAGGGTATTTATACGGATGAATCAACTCATGCTCCAAATGAAGAATCCTAGTCAACAAGTTTGCAAATCAGATTCTTCTAAGTGAATCCAGGTCACTTGCTTCTGAGACTGAAAAAAAGCAAAACATTCCTGATTTCTAAATGCATTATCCTGACCAGATGCAGAGAGGTGAAGTTAGATGATAGGCTTTCACTGGAGGCAGGACTGGAGAGGCAATTTCATGCAACATTGTCCTACATTATTTTATTTTCAGTTGGAAAATGAAAATACTTCTCAAAATTCAGTGCAAGTTAAAGGAACAAGGGGATTATATACGATCTCTGTACCTGCATCCCCAGAATGTACTTTATGGGGATGACCTCCATCAATGCCCTCTTTAATTTAAGACAGAAGGCCTTCCAAGTATGTATTGTTAGTCCCTCCAAAGTGAGACAAGGCTGACTAAATGATCTCTAGGTGAGAAAAAGAGATGGAGAGCTGCAGCATCCTGACCAACTCTGACAGAGTCCAGGGAAGAGTGTGAAAACATTAGCTTGAAAACTGCATCTACTTGTACCCCTTCCAGCAGCCCAAGGTGAACTGATGTCATGTTCATGACTGAGGCTAGAAACACCTCAGAAGACAAGAAAAGTTAAAAGGAAAATATCATAAGTACTCTCTAATTTCCAATATTAATGACAGAAAGGCTCAGTCCTTTCCAAAGAAAGTATGGCAGATTTAAAGTAGGTTCAGAGAAAGTAAAGCAGAACAGCGTACCTGGGGAAACTCTTATAACAAAAGACTCAGAAAGCAGGAATTGTTTTCCTCAAAATAATGATGTATTAGAGAATGCAGTAAAAGTATATATACATTAACAGTATAAAAAATAGGTCTAAAGCTTTTATTCTCCCTGTCTCTTAACACAGACCAAGCACTGTTACAGTGAAACAAAGGAAATTCAAAATGGAAGGGAGGAAGGAAGGAAACCTCTTCATTCACAGCATAGCTGGACTGGGGAACTCCTTGCCAAAAGATATCACTGAAGCTAAGAGGGAGCTGACGCTACATTGAGAGCCAGAATAGCTACAGATATACTACTACGAACCCAAATAAAAAGAACAAGGACTTTTTTCTCCCTTATTTAGTCTCATCTAAGGAATTAAAAAAAAGTTTTCCTGAGGCTTCTGGCTTCTATGGGGTCCACGTCTCTTCCCTTGAGGCTGATCACTGCTGAAAAGTGTATAGTATATGTTGATGACCTAGCGTTCAGTTCCTAGTTTCCTAATAACTGAAGCCTCAGAATTTGCACTGACTTTCTTGGAGCCTGTGTTTGGAGCCTACTCCTACAATTAGAGTTCAAAATGGAAGAGCTTAGAGAGATGTGCTCAAGGCAAAGAATTTCAAAATCACAGCAACTGAGGTCTCACTCTGGAGTTGCTACTATAGAACAATGAAAGTAATGGATACGGAAGAGCCACAGTGTTATCATACACATAAAAGCAGCCAGGTATATAAGCATGTGTTTGCAGGCCTGTGTATGCATGCACTTGTACTAAGCAAACTCAGGGTATTCTAAAAGCTAACAAAATTAATAAGGATCACCCACTCATTAACTTGTATTCTTTCCTTATTAAAAATGGGGGATTTTAAAATAGAAAATCTATCCTGCTGAAGGGCAAAATAATAACGTAATCACCCAGGTCTGATCAAAGAAGTATTTCCTGAAACAGGGAACAGAGTCACAGAGGGTCACTGGTCAACAAAGCTGTAACTGAAGACAGGCAAGGCAATGTATGATTCAGGTTTTTCCAGGATAATGCTGGGGATGCCTGATATACGGTCTTTTAAGGAGCAGTATCTGCTGTTAACATGCTTTATTGAAACTGCACGTATGGGAGGTTATTCACTGTACACGGTGTGAATTGATCTATTCCTTGCAGTGTATGTGGAAGCATCATAAACATTCTTAATGGAAAAAAAGCCCCAAACTGAAAGGTTTAAGCATATGCAGTACATTAGAACATCTGAAATACTAGACTTTACAGACACTGCTGGACTCTGATTCCTGGACAGCATTTTAAAATCCCTTCTTACACTGTAATAAGTTACCAGAATTCAGTGAAGACCTTAGCTAAAGCACGGCCTATGAAAATTGAGAAGACTGAAAGTAGACAAAAAAAAAACAAAAACCCAGGCAGATCTTTTAATCTTTTACCTCCTCCATTTCCCATTCAGTAGACTCATGTTGAGTCAAATCAGCATCAACCTTATGGATGAGCTCTGTAGCTTTACCTCTTTTTATCCTCCCACCCAATCACCCACATTAGTAGGATGAAAAGTAGATACAAAAGTACTCAGCGAGAGCATTTTTCAGAGCAAAAACTTAAAGCAAGAAGTAAATGTAAAGATGTTATTTCTATTTCTATAGGAAGAAGTAATAACAATCAGTCTGCTACAACAGCCTAACAAAAATAATTACAATATGAGAAAACACATATATGCCACCCTACAAGTTTTATTCCACAAAAGAACTGCATGAATTTTTACTCACTTTGGTAAATGTTCAGTCTGTCAGAGAATGCATATCAGTATTCCATAATGTAAGATTATTACTATGATTTTTAATAAAGTAAAGCAAAGAATTATGTGCAGGTCAGAATGTTGGTCTGTTAATTTGTGGTTTACTGCAAACTGCCTTGAAACAGAACCAGCTCAGGCATAGTGAGACAAAGTTTATTTTTGCCAAATATGGATTACTGCAAAGGAAAAGAGAACCAGCATTACATATTTTGTGAAACACTTCCAGTACTGGTGTTAAAACATTTCCCTCTTCAAGTGATGTTTTTTTTTTTCATTTCATAAACAGTTACATGCAGCTTATGCATCAGTATAAAGTGTTTTTAAGAAACTTGTTTTAGAGAAGATGCAAAGAAGAGCTTTTGCTAAGTCTGTAAAAAAACCCTTATGGCAATAAGACCATACTTGGACATAAAGATATTAGCATAAATATAGAACAAAAATTGAAGGGAAATGGAGGTATAATTGTATGTTTTCTCTTTCAAAATTCACTAAATATGGCACAAATCTGTAGCTGCTATAACGCATGCCATGCTTTACACTGGTTTTCTACACTTGGTATTCCCCAGCTGAATTGTTTCTGAAGTCTATGGTGATTTTTTTCTACAGCAAATCAGCAGTTTTTCAAGAGGTCTCGGTGCAACCCAGGAGTATGACATTTACTAATGTGTTGAGATTCAGGGATTCTCCTTTGTAGAAGCCAACACTAATAAGAAAGATATGGTTCAGTGTCCTGGGTATTCTTCCCAGTTTTATTAATTAGATGGAAAGCTTCTCCCTCTGGAATACTGCACGCTATTTATTAACACTTCAGCCCACAAACTAGAGTAAATTTACAGTAGTGGAGGTAATTGTTACATACACTGGCTCTTGTTATCAACTTGCAGGGATAAGCAAAAAAAAAGATTTAGATTGTGATCTTTTTCATGATATTTTAATTGTGTTTCTTAATCTGCTAAATTAAAAACTACAGTACAATCTTATTCAGATCACTAACAAAACAGATCACATCCATTTGCAACAAAAAATATGAATGCTCCCGTTTCTTTTAATTATACAGGGAATTTCACAGTCATGTTCAATATGGTCACAGAGTGACTAAGATACAAACACTCTCTCTTTTACAGGTGTGCCAGCTTATCTCTTAGCACCTTCGCATTTTATTCCAAGTCTCCCATCTTTTAATGCACAGATACCCTTCCCTAGCTGATCTTTAATATCACCATCTTCTTTCTCTTCCTTCATGTTCAATATGACGAGCTACTCTCACTGCCATGTCTTAGCAAACTGGTGACTGATAATGACCAGGCAGGCAGTCAATAATATCTGTTACTTACGTGCTCTACAGAAGAAGCGTTAGGTATGCTCAGAGCTACTTCACATAACCACGTTTCTCTCACCATTGCTTTCTCACCTTTCTTTGCATTCTTCTCCTGTCAGGCTCTATTATTCCTCTTGGGCACCAGTAGGTCAATTTAAAGTGCCACCAGTGAGGCCCTGTCCTTAACTAGTGCACACTAATTTACTCACGTTTTTTTCACTATGCAGCTCTCATGCTCTAGAAAGCTTTACTTTGATTATGACAGGAGAGCTGGGCTTTCTCTTGCATTCCTCACCTTGCAACCACAGTTCTACGGTCTTGCAACCATAAAGTGCTGGGCACTAGCATCTGGTATTTGGACTCATTTGTCAGTAGTTTTAGAAATTACACAGAAAGCATGGTTGTGCTTTATGTGGATGTGCCATTAGAGAGGTCCGGAACATAATTTTAATGTGCTAATACTGCTAGATCATTTTTTGTTTCTTTGGCTTTCTTGTTGTCCCATGATTTGCTTTCAAATGCCTGTTTCTTGTTGATCTCTCTTTAGAGTGACCAGCCACTCACTATAGGTTTCCTTACATACTTTGTCTACTCTTACCAATGATATGTGAAGGATGGAGGTGAGAATTTCCTCATGTGTTCTGTCAAAACATTATGTTTGCTGGGCTCTCAGGCAATGTTGGGTATCAAGGCCAAATCAGCATTGACTCAGTGATGTCTGTGCAAGAAAAGCCATGAGATATGGCTCCAAAAGCTCATTTGTAATAATTCACTGCTGCTGTGATTGGCTTTGTAATAGAGCTCCAGTTGAAACATTCTCACTATGTATTTATATTTCCATTCCTTCAGTATTAAAGTAACAATTAGGTTGACAATGGATCCCACTTCGCTATGCCTGACTGCACAGGGCACATGTCGTTTATAGTTGGCGCTTTCCAAATACACCCTTGTCAAACAGTTAACTTATTAAAACCAGTAGTTTTCAGGAGTGTGTCAGAGATGATATCAGAGGCATAGATGAAGCATGAGGTGCACGTATACAGGAAGAATATAAGAAAGACAATTTAGTCTCCCAAATTCACCACTGACTTTCTCTGCGATTCTGCTGGAGTCACTTAATCCTCCTCTGTCTCCCAGTCTTTCTGTGCAAGCTATGGATATATATACTAATTCACAGGGCTGCTGTGCTATTTTATTCATTTAATGTTTGAAAACAGCAACAAATATTTTCACAAAAGAAAGTCTACAGAGTATGTTCAACATTCTTGAAAAGTATATGAAATGAATAAAGGGATAAACCGGCTAAAATGTTTAGAATTAGATGGATAAGCTCTAGCCCATAGTATATAAAAGAAATAAACCAGTGATGCATTGTGCTCACATCTTTCAATCCTAGCATGCTGTGAATCATATTTAATGTTTTAAATCTATAGCTCTCAAAGGACTCCCAAAATTGGAGGCATAAATCACTGTTTCACCATAAGGAAGTTAAATGATTTGCCCAAGGTTGTATGGCAAGTCAGTGTCAGAGTCAAGAAGGGGACTTGGCCTTCAGCTTCTAGTGTTGGGCTGTCTCTATGGATTATGGCAGATCTTTATGCCTGGCTTGAACTAAAGCCCTCTGAGGCCAGTGGAAAGAGTCCTGCTCACATCAATGGGCTCTGAATCAAGCCCACATGATGAAATAGTTTTATGTTTTCTCATACTTTGCCCACTGGTCAATCATCAGAAAAAGACCAGAAGAACACAAAGAGGAAGTTTAAATGAAGCAGTACAACAGACTTTGAGATGGCTTCTAGTAAGGTAACCAGGTTTTTTTCCCATGTATTTCTATGGATGCAGGACTATGCACACAGAATGAATGTGGTTTGCATTGTATTAAGATGAACACGAAGTAAAACTAGGCTCTTAACCACATAGTGCTGACTTTATAACACTGAGAAAGAGGGTCAAGTGCACTAGTGTTATAAAACTGTAAAGAGACATTGATATTATGCTGTATGTATGAAAATGCATAAAATACATTTAATTTACTCTAGGTTGTGACACAGACTGACAATTCAAAACAGAAATTTCAAAGCTATGCCTGACACTTTTTGAGTCATTTTGATCTCTCAGGAAATACATATTTAAGCCAGATTTCTATATATTTGTATGTATTTTTTAATATTTGAAAAATGCATATTATTTTCCCAATTGCCTGGAATGTCTATTGGAGAAATACATATTTATTTTTAAGAGCAATCCATATATTATTTACTTGGTGGATGAGAATGACTTCAAAAAACCGTTCTGGTCCATCAAATAAATACATATTTATAAATGGTTTTTTAAATGCGTATTATTTACCCAATGGACTGTAATGGCTCTGCTAGTGCCATTACATGTAAATATGTAATTAGCCACATAATAAAAAATCCCTACAAAATTTCTCTGAAAAGCACTAAATTTCCATGTGTCAACGTACAATACCTTTTCTATTGTTATTGTTTTGTTTTTAAACAGCAAAGGTGATTACCCTATGCTAATGACTAAGGCTTTGCCATATTTTAAAATCCTGCTAGCTCTGCAATTATACAGAATATAAAGTTGAAATCCACATTTCTTTCTTTTAAAATTAATATTTTATAATTCTCATCTTGCGGTTGGTGCACCTGGCCTAAATCTTTCTGCCAGCCCCACAGACATCAACCAGACTCTGCATAAAGCACAGCTCCACTCGCAGCAGCAGCAGCGCTAGCTGAGCACTCGTGTCAGTGAGGGACTGAGAGCACGTGCTACAATTTTGTGTAGTTCTCACACAAGCTTTTCTACACTGCTAGCCAATGCACCTGCAACACTGCTGGACCCTCTTGGTGAAGGCCTGCCAATCTTGTACAGTGCCAAACTTTACTTATTTATTTATCTTCACATGGGTTATTTTCTGCAGAGCACTAAAGATCCTCAAAAATCCCTTTTTCTTGTGAAAGTGAGGGTAGCATTTGAGACACGTAACTCCAGGGACAAAATCTATTTTATGAAACAGTCATGTATGAGTTCATCTTTGAAAGAATGTAACTTAATAGAAGCAGCCATCCCTAGTGTTTGGGAATTTGCTAAGAACAAGAATTGCTAGGCTTTGCCTATGAAAACAGATGCACTCGTTCAAACAGGATTGAGCAGTACCATTTTCAGTAGTGCATGTATGTGCTGGAATAAGTGCCATACATTAAAATGTAAATTTTATTCTCTGAGCTTAATACCAGGTGATTAATTCTGATCGCACAGTGATCAATTGGTACAGATGCTGCACCTGAGTAATGTTTGTTTCTGTATACATCCCTAACTGAGATGCACCACTAACACAGGTGTCACTTGCATAGCTGTGCAACATCTCTGACTTCCTGAAAACACTCACATTGGTAGTTAGGTTGTATGTAGTTCAGCCAATTTTTTCAATGAGACCCGTTATTGATTTGATGAAAAAGCAAATTAAACATACCATGGTAGTATGTAAATTGGCTAGACAGAACACAAGGTTCTGGTACTGAGCTTCTTAGGCACATGGCCTCTGTGTGCAGCTTTTACTCACCAAATTTTCTGAAGAATACAGAAACAGAGGAGACATTTGCAAGAGACCTATGCAGCATTACACTAGCAACTGAGGTATGAAACATCCAGGAATATGTTAATGTAAAGAGATCTTTGGAAAAAAAGTGCCAGGAAGCTCAAATTTTCTTAAGACAACAGAGCTAAAGTTGCTTAGTTGCTTCATTTTAACTCTGAAATAAACCACCTTTCACAAAGCTGTTACAGATTTACATCACTTTGAGGATAAAAGTAAGTAAAAACAGATAATAACATTTTTTTGTTTCAAAATAGCAAGAAGAAATACTTGTTAGTTGATAGTACATTTTAAGTTGTCTAGATCTCTGGCATGTAGAATCAACACTGTGTGCAGCTCACAAGTATTTCTTTGCAATTTTCCCTCATCAAAGAACAAGATTTTTGACGCCAAGGATGAATAACATGTAGGCACTATCCAGGAGTTCACATGTCCGTGTTCACAGTAACACCCTCCCCACTCTTTACTCCTTAACAGGAGCTCAATACAATGGGGAACTGAAAGCAAGTAGGTGTGCTCACAAGCAAACCTTTCCCCTAATTCCCGTTTAATTCATTTACCAAATCGAATCAAACTGCTACTGTGAAAATTATTTTCTCACGGAGGGGGCTAAAGGATCTCTCCAAAAGTCACTCCAAAGCACCTGAGGTCCAGCTTCTCGAAGCGGGTTAGCTGAAGCAAACACAACTGACAGGATGCAGCAACAGCAGGTCCACCCAGGGCACACAGCTCATGGCAAGAAGTCTCCTAAGGTCACATACGGTAAGCCCACTGTCTGGTGCGCTGGAAACCTACATAAGTCAGCACAAGCCTACAAAATCCTCTTTTCTTATTTCCGCATAGCTGCTTGTGCCATAGCAGAGAGACTGTATTTTGTGCTCGCTCTCTCTCATGCCTCTCAGCATTGTAAGAAGGCTCGGTAATGTAATTTCCAACAGGCCCAAATTCTTGTTGAAATTAGCAGGCGGCCTGCAGGTTTGTACTTTTAGGGTCTGTACTCTATACTATTAAAACAGTCTAAAATATCTGGTTAAAGGCTACGCTGTTTTAGACAAGATTTGGGTTTCTGTCTCCACTAGTGCTGCCAGGATGTAAGCTTATGTCTTTTTCTCTCTTGAAAAGCATGTAAATTGTTGTATACAAATAGAGTCATTAATGGAAAGCAAGACATTGCGAATCAGACAATAGACATATCAATTAATCCCTGGGATGCACATGAGGCAATCAATTTTCCCAAATCCCAAATCAATTTTTAAAAAAAAAAAAAGGATAAAGAAAACCAATTTGAATTTCCACTCCTTTAAAAAGATGGGGATGGGAGGAGGAGAGAGAGGGAAGCTGGTGTGTCACTGGGTGTCTTCACTATGTTCCGAAATTACTAAATGTGAGCTAACTTGCAAAAACTGTGAAAAACAGAATCTCTGTCAGTGGATTAAAATGTCTAAAAAGAAAAGAAGAGAATGAGAGAGGAAGAATATCAGAAGTGTTAGGAAACATTTGGATTTCAGTCTTACACATGCACAAGCTGCCTGCACTGTGAAAACGGGTAACGTTTCTCTTTCTATGCCTTTTTGTGCACTGATGGAAGTGATGTCCTACAGCACTTCAAATCATTTATTGAAGTTTGGTGGTGGTAGTGGGAATGTTGTTAAGCGAAGTAAAAAAAGCAATGTCCATTTGAAGCTTGTCTGTGAACTTTGCATGAACCGCCAGGAATAATGTAGTGTGATGACAAGCCAGTTATACCTTCCACTAAATTTGCTGTCTGGAATGAACTGAAATAGTGTTTGGTTTGTGTAATTACGTCCATCTATCTTTATATTCCAGCGGCATATCGCAAATTGAAAATACTAAAAATTGACTGTTGGTTCTGATATTTAATGATTGCCAAAGACAAGACGATGATTTATTGGTTACTTACCGATGTGACACATTTGCATCTTATTAGACGAAGATTACTATTCCTTAAAATGCGGACGAGGCCTGATCATGTCTGATGGATTGATTTGATTTGCAAATGTAATCAAACTAATAAGAGGGAAAAAATGAGCAATAATGCCTTGTTTTTCAACTGGCAATCACTCCCCTGCCAACAACGCTGATATCCCTGACTAAGCAGCCTTCACACAGTCTTCCTGTCTCCTCAAATAAACAAAGGGATGCAAAGAGCTTGATAAGAGGATAACGAGCCAAGTATGGATGTTACATGGAGCCTATACCTCAGCACTGTACAAATGTATCAATGGGAGTACCACGATAGGACTTACTGTGCCTCCAATCCTTAAAAAGCAGTGAGCAAAAAGCCAAAGAGCAAAACTCCATGAAAAAAAAGCCTTTACTGAGTGAGAGGAAAACAACTTCAAAAGAAAAGAAAAGAAAAGTGGTTTTCATTTAGGGAACCCCAGAAGAACACTTCTCATCAGTACAAAAGTTGCAGTATAAATATCTGGAATTCCTCAACATGTTAGTTAATTGGGAAGTGTATTTTGGACAAAATGATTTGAGCAATTACAATCACTGTCTGTAGCCACAAAGAACCTATTTCCAGAGGCATGCTGGATGGTGCTTTCAAATCCTCCCAAAGACTAAATTCTGGCTTTCTGTATATTTTTACCTGCACCATATTGATAATATAAGCAGTTAAATAATATATTTCACAATAAGCATTATATCATTCTGGCCAGATGTTGATGTTTCTATAAGGGCTAAAATACGGTTCTACATAAGAGCAGACTCCTATTCTGCTTACAGTAAATGACCCTAATTCTCAGTAGGATTATCTTCCTTGTTAATAACAATAATAATAATTTTAAAAAAAAAAAAGCTTTGTACAAGGAATTGCACCAAGTCCCTCACCTACTTAAACAAAAGTGGTAAGTCAAGCAGAAGGCAAATAATAAAGCTCTGAGGTCCACACAGATTTCAGATCATGACCTTCATGTTTAGGGATTGATCCAAAGCACAGTGAAACCAAGGCAAGTGTTTCTACTGGCCTAGATGGATTTTCCTATAGAGCTTTACTAAAGAGGGAGGCTCGAGTGTGAATGTTGACAGCTGAGGAAGTGATCCTACAAATATTTGGGAACACAGAGAACTCTGCACAATGGAAGTGTCTGTGTAAATAATGTGACCGTACTACTTAAATATTTTCCAGACTGATTGCTAATTTGCTTCACTAAGGGATATTTGATAATATTAAAAAAAAACCCCAAAACTTGCTTTAGGGAATAGCTATTATGAAGTGTCAGGTTAAAAACAAAGTTGAAGATACGGCTCCAATTACCATGCTCAAAGACCTAAAAATATTTTCATAAGTTAAAGTTTTACAGCTCATGTAATTTATACTTATTTTAACAGCAGAAAAGCATCCCGGTCAAATTCCAATTAAATAATTACATTTTGCCTACCTAAAATTCTCACTGCAGTTTTAATTGGATAGGACACACTTCACTGCTTCTCCTAAATAGTTTAGTGTTGTCATTCAGTATATAAATAGCTACCACTTTCTACCACGAAGACAGTACACTTGTCTGTGTAGCTACTGATGGCAAATTCTAGTTCACCCCTATTGGCTGTAGCACAGCAACCTGGGAGACCCATGGCAGCCTGTGTTCCTATCTCCCCTTCTCACACACTCATTACGTGTATTTGTTTCCTCCAAGCAATTTCTTTGAAAGATTGTATGTTTGTCATTGATGCTGGTTGATTATGGCTATGAGTATGCAAATATTCCCTGTCAGCACCCTCTTCTCTTACTATCTCCTGAAATGCCCACCTAAGCCTCTTGTCAGACACTGCCCTCTGTAGGTTTATGATTCTCATGGAATTATCCTGCATAGTGTGTGCACTGCTCGCCCCCAACTCTACCTGCATTTCCAGCGTAAGGCCTTTTGGAAGCTTAGAGACCATGGTGTGCTTCATATCTGAGGATTATAGTACACAATAAGTTACTCATCATCATCGAAGTGATAGGCACAATCCTGTGATCACTGTGCTGAACATAACAGGCAAAGTGTTCAGCCCAAGTCATTAATGGCGTCTGGAAAATGTTCAGTAACTCAAAACATGAAGAAACTCTTTAAAATAGACTCCTACTGATTTCACTGAATGAAGATCATCCCAAATTCACAATGTATATTGCATGTTAAATCTGTAGCTGAAGATTCACTGACACTAAGTAACACGCTCCTGAATCTACACAACAGTTAACTTTATCTCTGGGAAACTTCAAGGTAGTAAAATGTAAGGAATGAATCACAGAGTAGAATGGCTGTTCACAAGATACTGATATGAAGAAGGACTCAAAATTCTCACTGCAATTGCAGTTAATTAACGAAAGACACAAGGGTCACAGTAACTTCCATATGGTACTGGATATAGCTTGAATGTAGCAAGTTCGGAATCTAACGCCTGTTCATTAAGGCAGGCACGATGCTATTTCTCTGGCTAGAAATACACCTTGCAATGTACTACTGTCATGATGAATTTATGCCAGCAAGTGCAGCTTCTTCTTTGAACAAACATATGAGCAGCAGCCATTACATGCTAAACTGTTCCTCCCGATCTCTCCAACAGCTAGACGCACGCAAACTGCAGATTTGCCCCTGCCTCTTCTCCACCCTCATCACAACTCTTCGCCAAAGCGTTCTCATCTGTAACATGTCAGGACCTGGTAAGTTAGCTGACTCTACTTTTCAAGTGCCATTTCCACTGAACTTGGAGCCTTCTTGTGTCTGTAGTTGGATCTCACTTCAATATTTGATTTCACCTCAACTGTTCATACAGTTGATTGAAACTGATGGTGCACAACATGGCAGATGAAAATATTTTGGGGAGAAGGTTCACAGCTATACTTTGAAATATCCACTCATCTATAACACGTGCCTCAGGAGTTTGGGGTGGAAAATCCCTTGGGCAGATCAACATACTGTCAGAGAACTTTCTCTTTATGGAACATGTTTTCAAATGAAAGGAAGGTTCTGTGATTTTTTTCCCACGTAGAAAATTATCTAAATATTCCTGCCTGCTATACAGTATTAGACTTGGAGGCAATTAATTAAAATAACACGGAAAACTGACTTAAAAGTTACAGCCAAGTAAGTGTTCCACCTAACTAGTTAAATACAAAAGCATCCAGTATGTGCATTCTTTGGCTTCTATGCCTCCTGTGTTTCTTAGGATTACTTCTCCACACATATATGTGCATATATATATGTGTGTGCATAAATTGGGCATTGCACAATAAAAAAAGCTTACTAGCAGCGAAGACAGGCGTTCATAAAGGTCTTGTATGATCCCGCTGATGCAGGTGATTACTGCAGACTCATTTTTAAAAACTGCTGATTCTATTATCAGGCTGGATCAAGCCTTGCCATTACAACCCAGGTGCTCCCCTGCTATCTGTATACTATATATAAGCAGGCCCAGGTCACCATGTGCCCTGCCAGAAACGTGCTGACTGGCTAAGGGGGCCTTAAAATTCAGGTAATTAATCCTATTCTAATGTAGGTTAAGCAGGTGTGGAGCTGAACTCATCCAGAGAGAAAGTATAAGTATCCTTAGAATTATAGTATTTAACTGGTCTCATCTGACTTTAGGAAACTAGACCATCCTGTGCCGCTGACCCAGTCATACAGGTGGAGACCTGTCTGCTCTAAATCCAGTCTGAGCAATCGGCTCTTTTTCCTCTCCCTCCTCCCATCCTGGATTTACAGTATCAACACATATGACTGAAAAGCTGCTCTTCTCTTCCCCACCCAGAACAAAGTACATGTACTTTCGTTGGAGGCTAAGTTAGATGAGTAAGTCACCTGTTTAGTTTAAAATGGACTAAATGGTTGCCATAGAGGGCTATGTTGCTCAAATTTTACTTCCGCATTCCCAGCATGTGCTAGGATGCTTTCACAGGCCAATTTAAATTATGTGTAACATTTATGATGTTATTTCCAACAAAGCCTTCAGGAATTTTAAAACTAGCAAAAAAAATCTTTGTTTGGATGTTCTTTAAACTCTGAATCTGGTTGGAAGAAAGCCTCGTTTTTCTCGAGGAGAGGAGTCCTATAAATACAGATATGATACCAACTGAACATAAGTGATAGGCTCAGTTTTGCAGTGTTTGCCGCCTCTGAAAATTCCTCACCTAAGCAATAATGTCAAGATTTGTTCCAAATTTCTCGCTGTGATTCTGAGCAAGGCATCTTCCTGCCTTGTGGCATGCGTTACTTGTAAGAAGGTGGCCATCCTTGAGGTACCAATTGTACAGTTAGAAAAAGTTTAGGAAAGGACACTCCCTCAAAGATTATTTTGGATCAGTTGTTTCATACAGTATGCTCCTAACTGGCAGTCTTTTAATATGGTTGGCAGTTGAACTAAATAATGGGGGGTGGAGATGGAATGACTTTTAAGAGGTAACATGTCTGAAAATCTAAGGTACCCAATTATCTCCTGTATGGCACTCCAGATGCTGTCCTACTTGCAAAAAGCTATTATTGCTAAAGTCTCAGATTTAGCTTGCTTGCTAAAAAAAAAAAAAAACAAAAACACTATGGTAAAATTAAAAAGGCTAAGATACATTTAGAGAGTTCCTACCCTCTGGTAATAAGATTAATTCCTTGTTGGCTCAGAAGAAGGAGAACTGTTACTGAGTCATCTGCAATTTACACAGACCTAATCTAGTAAACCCGTTTGTCACACAAGAAGTGGGTACAAAGGTGAGTATTGTTGTCCTCTAAGTAGAAATACTCGCTTAAAGCTCGATTCTGCACATTGCTGCAGAGACTTTGAGGCACAGTACATGCAGGGGACAAAGCAAACTCGCAGCTCCCACTGATATACTGACTACTGGTGTGGGTTTACCCCTTCGGGGCCAGATCCTTAAACAACAGAGGCTGGTATAGCACATTTGACTTGTACACCCATGACAACTGATCCTACCGAAGGCTCTTGGTCTGTCTCTATAGATTAACTGGGCAAACTACCACATGTATTTTCTTTTACAAGTTCTTGTTGTAATGCCTGATCACTGAATAAGACCAAATCACTTCCAGCGGTTTTATTTTGCATCTTCTTACCCCTCCCCTTCAAAATACCCTCAGATGTGCTACCCTAACGGATTAAAATGTTTTCATTTTTTCCTCTAATTTCTTCCATTCAGCATCACCTTTGAACACCTTCAAACACGCAATGGTGCATTTTCAGCCTCGTGGTACCTTAGTAATACAATGTTTGCAAGTAAGGAAGCAGCTTATGTAAGTCAGTCTACAAGTTATCCAGGATAACACAACACTCTTGATTTTGCTAGAAAAATAACAGGGAATGGCTGCTACATCTTTTTATACTCTGGTATTTAGGAATCAAATAACAGCCATTTTTGTTTACAGAAAGAAAATGAAAAGCACTGGCATTCATTACTGTTGATTTGCTCTCTTTTTATTAATTATTTCTTATTTTTAAAGGGCCACAGGAGTGAACAACATAATGCAATGGTAGGAAGATATTTATCAATTTAGCACCTCATTATAAAACTACTCAGAAACCTCTTTGTCTCTCATTTAACATAATAATTATTAGCTGCAACAAAAGTGGATCCACACTTGCACCATGATTAGCAAGTGATGAATTTGGGTTGAATATATTGCATTTTGCTAAGTAAACCTTATTATATCCCAAATCCTCAGCCTAAAAACCATCTAATTTTAAGAAAATAATTTTCACTCCTGTTTAAATACGTGTTTCCAAATTAACCAGTGATATTCTATAGAAAACTGCCTCTTTTATGCTTGAAGTCTCCAGCTGCCACACAATTTATATCTCTTTCCTCCCCTCTTTGTTTTTCAGCCATTTTCCCTGAATGTCAAAGTCAATTTAGTGCATTTCACTTTGCTGAATAAATCAGAGGCGAAATCCTTGCTAAAAGTGAAAATTTGATTTGCTAAAAGGAGCTTAGGGCAACTATTAATCAATATATCCAGAGTGTCAAAGCTAAGGCCATGATAGACATGCATTCATTTGGAGATTGGTTGAGGCAGATAAAGGGGGACACTGGGAAAAAAAAAAAGAGCGCAACAGCCAGACAGTGTAGTGTGTATGTTGGGGGCATGGGTGGAGGGAAAGGACCGCTTTTAAATAAATAAATAAATAAATAAATAAATAAATAAATAAATAAATAAATAAATAAATAAAAGAGACAGGCAGTCATTCGGTCAGTAGGAAGGAAGAGGAGAGTATTGTATATGAATAAAAGGTGAATCTAATAGAGACATAAAGTCACTGTTTAATTCTAATCCTGAGAGAAAATAATTAAAAAAAAAGTAAAATATAAGAATTAAGCCAAGTTCTTTTGTTACCTGTGAATTCCATTTTTTTGTTGTTTTTTTGATTATTAAGAACAACATGATTTTTCAACAAATAGATAGGGATTTTAAAGTCAAAACTAGCAAGATGCTTCTGCATCTTATTGAAATCTTACTGCACATTTACTTTATATTCATGTACAATTTGCAGATGATGAGATGTTTATATGTCTGAGTTCCCCTCACCCCTCCATTAATGCTAGTAAAAGATGCCAGAAGTGACTATCCTGAAAACTGAAGTGCTCTTTTTACCCCAGGACATCTATGACTAGTAGTACTAGAAACCTCCTCCCCTTTCTCCATTGCTATCTATCAGTTCTGAACTGGAACCAGTCTTTCCTGGTTAGCAGAAACCCTAAGAGTACATATATCTCTAGTGAGCCCACTCTTTTGTACTGAAATCAGTTAAAATTTTGCCACTGACTTCAGAAACAGATCCATCAAGAATAGTCTGCCATCATAACTCATGTGAATATATGAAGAAACTTTAAAATAAACAAACAGACCTTTCTGTAACTACCTTTTACCACACTGCAGATTCCTGTTTTGTTTTGAAAATGCTAAGAGACTGCTGACATGTTTGTTCATACATTTTTCTGGAAATCCCACCTCCTCCCCCTGCCTTGCAAAAACACTTACACCTTCTCCATGATACTATTTTCAAAAAATGAGAATAAATAAAAAATGCCACCATTCCTAACAATTCTAATGATGTTAAAAATATTGATGTAAACAGTGGGATAGATGAACTGCTGGCATTTTAGGCATGCTGCTATTCTGTTCTGCTTAGAGTAGCTTGAATCAACATAGTGATCTATGCACTGGCAGTGTCAATGGTCCAACCATGCTAATGCTCAAAAATAAAATTGACAGTCAATTGCTGATTTCCCACATTGTACAACTTAGTGACAGAGGTCAAGAAAGTCAGCAGTGTTTGAGAAACCTTTTAGCTGAAATCTCTACCTGTAAGGCCCAGGGAATAGTCTGCCTCAGATCACCCATGCCATAAAAGTTCTAAGTACAAGAACATCTCCATCATAGAAAGAGCAGGTCTGATTTCCACCATTGGTGCATGTTTGTAGAAGGAGTTAAAAGAAGACCGAATAGTGGGCTTTTGATAAACAGAAGGCAAAGAGAACTTGCAAAGTGTCCAAGATAGCACATTGATAAAGGACAGGATGTCCTGATTCCCCAGGAGGCTCAAGTTATTATCACTACAAACCTCTTAGTCAGCATGAAACGGCTCATACTCCATTCCAAGTTACATGAGCAGTAAACACCACATTTACATGTCCACCTGTCTCTGGAGTGACAGGTACCCTGTGCTAGAGGACTTTAAGACAGCTGCAGGAGTCCTCATGTTGTCTGAGATGTTCCTGAGTTCAGCTAGTAGCACAAGAGACTACAGAAGGCCTCAACCTAGCAGAAACAATTTTTACAGCAGAAAGCAGTGTGGTACAGGGAGACGTCTATTCCCTCTGCAGAGCTGAGATTCTGTATTAGCTGCCCCAGTAACAATCCAAAGAAGGATCTGGGCATAAACAGGATGCTGGCTATAAAACATGTGTGATTATATACACCAGGTAGTTCCAACATGATTTCAGTCTGCATATTCAAAGTCCTATCAATGTGAATACTACCATGAAGTAACATTCAGCATTTTTTCTCAGTCATTGAAACACATGCTGTATATACACTAAGACGTAGATACATAAACAATAATCCCTGCAATCGTTCAAGGCCAGGCTGGATGAGGCTCTGAGCAACCTGATCTAGTCAGGGATGTCCCTGCTTCTTGCAGGGGGGTTGGACTAGATGACCGTTGAAGGTCCCTTCCAACTCTAACTATTCTATGATTCTATGATTCTAATGTGTGTGAGAGCAGGTGGGTACCTAATTCATATCTGCATGCATGTAACATGCATGTACACTCTATGTGTTCTTGAACACTAGCTTTCCAAAAGTGATTATGGTCAACTTTCTCTCTATACTTTTACCTCCGTGAAGTGGTATTCCTGAAACAGATGATGAGAAAAGGGCATTTTAGAAACGACAACTCTGCAGCAAATCATGTTCTTGTTCAGTATTAGAATGTTAAACTATACCCCTGAGAGCTGCTTTGGAAATGAAAGCTTAAATATTGTCCTCCACAAAGAGTATACTGGAACAATAATGTTTCATAAAACATTAACACTAAAATATTTAAAACATACTTGGATTTGCTCCATCAAAATCATGTGCTTTTTTTTTTTTATTCCTAGCACCAGTGGCAGTATCAATTACTAACTATTCCCCTTCTTGAACACCGTTACTGCTAGCAAAACAGGGACACAGCTGAAGACAAGCAGACTTATTTTACTAAATAATGTAACTAGTTATTTTTGATGTATTAGTCTGATTTACTGTTTCCAAACAAATTTTTCATTTTAAGTGCAAAAAGTTGATTTCTATGGTCTGGTTGGTGTTTTCTCATGCATGCAAATTTTTTAGAGAACATTTTGTCTTTAGCATCCTGTTATGCACATTTTTAAGGGCTTAATGTTTCCTGCCTCCACTTAATACGAAAGAACATTGCACATTTTTGCTGAATGTCAATGAGATAGTTACATTACAGAAATCGTGCCTAAATGACTCTGATACTGTGACTAGGTATCAGCAGAATTCTACCTCATATTGGAAAAGAGTTTAATTAATGTAACACAACCAATATAAAATGGAATCTCCCCAAAATACAATGCAAAAGGTAGGAAAGTCAACCACCAGTAAATATTGAATTAAGCAAGGCTCTCTTATTTAAAAAATAAATAACATGAAATAAAAATAAATTAAAATAAATAGAAAAGTCCTGTAAAGTCTTCATAAACACATTTACAATTTATTTAGGTCAGTTAATAGGAATTTTGACTCCCCAGGCAGGAGGAGAAGCAGCATCGGCCTCTCCCTAAGCACCTTCAGTATTTTACTAACGAAGTTACAGTACATCGGAATATTTTAATCTGACACAAAGAACAACAATAGATCTGACTGCTGGGCTGATAATCTTCTTATCACACCCTGTGAAACCTAGCTCTAATATTTGACTGAGCCTCCATTACTCGGCAACACATTCTAAAAAGGCCAACAATGGAGAGAGAATGAAGTGGAGTGTGGAAGTACCTCCATATCTACATAAAAGAGATTAGAGGCGACAGCGTTCCATTTTACAGCTCAATCATATTGTGTTAGCATGCGCTTATCCGAGCGCGGATGAAATTGAAAGAGAAATAAAAAAGAGTCAGGCAGATAGGAACCAGAAAAGCGAGGCACGAGCAATTTCCAAGGATATAAAAGGATGCTAATGGCGGGGCCCTGTCATTCTTAAAAAGGGCTATTAGGGCACCATCATCTGTTCTTGTGCCCTTACGTTCCTCTAACTAAAGTCAAGCATTTCCTAATGCCATTGTGATCTTTTTCTTCTTCAGATAAGACATGGTCATGTTTCATAACAACACACTTTCCATTTATTTGATTTATAAATGCAAGGAGACTAATTCTATTTACTGATAAAGGCTTTCCATATATATTTTTCTTTCAATATTTCCTTTTGTACATGGCATAGACTTTTTGTTCAATAAAAGCAACCATTGAAATGTTTCCAATAGCACAAAATACTAATGATTTTATGAAAGCATTTGAACTTTGTATAATTTTAAAACATTTCTTAAAACATGACTGCAATGGCAAACAGTTGGCTAGGGCAGAATGCATATTGCATTGCTACCTTTTTATAGACAATCTCATTAAAAGACTTTCTGTTAGAACAGCAAAAACATTATTTTGGTTTCTTCCACAAATTTTCCTTTGAATTACAATGCTTTACAGCAGAGATCTTTATTAGTTATTAAGCACCTGATATATAAGGGCCTTTAATTACACTGAACCTTAAGAAATCACTATAGTAAAGAAAGATTTGCTGATTGCTGCTTTGCTGTGCTAGGCACAAATTCACTACTGGTATAATTAATCGATTCCAAGAGATTTACACCAAGGATTTACTTAGTCTGCTAAGCTACAGTGAACTTTTATGCAATTTGCCCCCTTTTTCCAAGTCATCCTTTTTCCAATTCTGTTCTGTTTCTGCTATGTTTTTAACATTTGTTAGCTTAGAAAACAGTCAGCTAGCACCAATTCAGGCTCTTCTACAAGTTGTTTTGTGCCAGACATTAGCTAAGTGTAGGCAGTCCAAGTTCAGCAGTACTCCATCATTCAAAACCAACCTACAGAAGCTCATCACATTTGCCCTTTAGCATGTCAAGTCCTTTTGCATTTTGATTTTTGTGATCCAGTGCCAGAAAACAAGCACAGATTTTATCACTGCCCTCTGTTACCAGAAGCCTTATAAAAAGATTGTCTTTATTTCCTGGATTTTCTTTTCTTCTTCTTCCTAAATGGAGTTAGGTGAATAAACTTAGCTAGTGTGGCTCTACTACAGCAGGTGTGTTTTTGAATTTACCTTGTAATAAAAGGCTGCCTTGTGGCAGAAACATTCCTCAACTGGTTCAGAGGGCAGACTTTAAATTTTCAAGGCCAGTTTACAGCATTCAATACCTTTTCTATGCTAACCAAAGTGATAATTTTAAAGCCTACTCAGTCTGATCCCTCTGCTCTTCCTACTTCTCCAGCCAAATCAAAGCTACACAGCATATTCACAAATCAAACTGACAAAAAGTTCCCCTGCAACTACTGTGGAGCATGACTGACTTCTTTGAGAGCTACTCTATTTTGGTTAAGGTGATCTAGGTATCTTCCAAAGATGAAACTCAAACTCACCTATTTAACTCATTTTGACTTAATTTGAGGTGCTTTATTAGCAACCAGTGTAAGACGAAGTAGCTAGTATAATATAGAGTGATGTTTAAATTAGTTTACAATTTGCTTGGGCTCATCTAGAACTGCTCTGAACAAAGCCATTCAGAAATGTCAGCTGTGTTCCTAACCACTGTAACAAATTGTTGCCTGAACGCTGCACACCTAATGACTTCAAATTAGCTTCACTGCGATATTGCCTGACAGTTCGTTACGACTGTTAGCAACATAGCTGGCGTATCATGACCAATAAATTGGTTTCAGTGTGGGCTGGGAAAGGGACTTCCATCAATTTGATTAAAGAAATTACTGTAGCATTCAAAGCATAAAGACAAACCAGTTTAAGGAGACAGAAATAAGTTAACTGTACCAGAAAACATTGCTTGTGATGCAAAAGCTTGTTTATACACCATTTGTGGCACAGAGAATGACTAAATTTCAACTGTATTGCATACTGGCTATTTTAGAGTCTGCAGGCTGTTGTCTTTCTAAGTAAAAAAAAACCACTCTATAAATGTACAAATTATTTTAGTGTTTATATTTATCAAAGATGACGCAGAAGCATGTACCAGAAGAACTGAGGCCTTGTGCTGGTTAGCACAAGAGAAAAAACATCCAGGAAGACTATTTCTTTCTATTTCTTTGTGATTTGTTTTGATACTATAAATAAAATATATTTAACTTTGATAAACAAAAACCTGACTGGATTATTTATTCTACTATTAAGGCATCTCAAAATCACATTTAAAGTGAGGATGATGTATTACTGAGCGGAATTAAAGGTTATCCATTCTTATGCTCAGTAAGGTTCCACTATCAAAACTGGAAAACTAACAAGCTGATGAAAACACACCAACATGCTCACTCATCTGCTGGACTAGAAAAATACCTTAAGAAACAAGGAAAAAAGTCAACCTTTTTTGTGTGACTTTACCATTTGCGATAGGTGACAGACTGAGAACCCCGGAGACTCTCTGTAAGTTTGTCTGCTAGCCCACAGAGCAAACACAAATACCCTCAGCACTGGGGGGAAATAAAACATGCCTGAAGTGTTATCTGAAGAAATCACTAATCTTGTAAGACACTGTTTTTGATGACCTCCGCTCTTCTTGCTAACAAGAGTGTCAATCAGCTTTTATAGTATCAACACATTTACATGATGTAGACCGCAGTCCATTTCATGCAGACCAAGGAACTACTAAGCACCAAGAGGAGACTTTTTTTAGTACAATTCAGTTCTTTCTACTGAACTGCTGGTACAATTCAGTTCTCACACTAGTTCATTCAATGAAGGGAACAATTCCTCTATGCCGTGCCAAAATATAAAGGAATTTTTTTCACCTCCTGTGGTCAGTATAAGATAGTGCTGCATTTATGTAACAAAGGAACCAAACTTACTACTGCTGAATCAGATGAGTACAGAGGAGAGAACTTAAACTAACCTTCATACTGGGCTAATGCTCTGGATAGCAAGGCAAGTTTATCTTAATAAAAGTAATACATTAAAAAAAAAAATCACTCATAGTAACACTCATAGCAACAATAATACTATTTCCAAGGTAAGATATCATCTAACCTCTGTCCTATGTGAATAATCTGGAGTCTTAAGAAAACTTTATGCGTTGTAGTGAGAGAACAAATCATATTTTTTTACCAGAACAGAATAACCTATTTCATGATTTCTGTATGTCATCTATTTGCAGTATATACTGTATGTACCTGGAATATGTTTAGCCCATCCAATGATCACCACCAGTTCTCTGTCTGCCAGGTCACAAAGAGTGGTAAGTGCTTTGATGTCGCTGTCTGGAACAGTGGGGTCAGGCATAGCATAGATCTTCTCTGGTTCAGCCACCAGCAAATGGGAGACAATCTTGTTATCTGTAAAAATAATCCAGAACAGTATAAGATCACTAGTAGCATCATTATACTTTTCAAACAGATGGCTTATATTTCAAAGTGCACAAGAATTTGTCTTAAGATACTGGACCTAATTAAACCTTATTGTAACTTCACTGGCTTCTACAAGTGGTTACAGCACAAACAAATCTGATTCATTAACAATGTCTCTCAAGCTAGACGTCTATGTTCTTAAGATAGTAAATTTAATGGAATGCAGAAATACATGATCATCTCCTAATACTGCAATACAAACTTTGTAGAAAAATATTCATGCATTACAATGTATTTTGGACTGTCCAGATAGAAAAGTTTTGTCTTCCTCTAATCATCTGCAACCCACTCCATCCCCAAAGGCGGGTGTATTTTTTGACCACAAAGCAAATTAGTCAGTCATGTAAATCTGTAACTTGTGTCAGCAATTCCAACTACCATTCTTTGTTTTAGATGTCACTGTTAAATTGTTGTAACGAAAACAGTTTCAGGACTTTCTCAGTGCTCATTATCCCATATATCTTATATTATGGGTATCCTGCCTGTTGAAATGCTAAAAACGAATCTGTACTCCTTGGGGCCTATGCTGTGAGAAAAGTGGGGTGTTGTCTTATATTCGCTTTTCAGTGAAACACAGAAATTTAGAATCATGTATAAAATGACCTCCTTTAAGTACAAAAACAGACTAATGATCTCCTCTCACTTCCAGCCAAGAATACGTATTGAAATCAATGAGCATAAAGAGTGTATAACTAAGGAAAGTATCAACAGATGTAGACTCTGCCTCAGAAAACTGGTTTTGTGCAAAGAATTATACTTTATCATATTCACATACTGGTTATTTTTATCTATATAGCATTTTCATTCATGTGTTTAATATTTACTTTTTCATCCAGATGACTTGTGAAATCTATTTGGAATAATCAATTAAGTTATAAGGAAAAGTGAAGAGGAAAAAAAGAGCAGAAGAGCCTGGAAGATTAACTATACAGTGTTGCTATTCTGTATTCTCTAAATAGGATAAACATAAAATGAGCATTATATCCACGTGGAGGCACAATAGATATATTGCTTCTCTATACAGGAGCTTGATTTGTTACTCTAAGAAGGCAGAAGTGAGAAGTGGGAAAAGGACTAATTCATTAAGCCTCCTAATACCGGATACAATACTGGTGTACTGTGTATTGATAGTTCCCAATATATTTACATTTTACCTTTCATGGTAGGTACAGCTTGTGACCTCAAATGCACCAACAGAATTTAAAGCCCAAATGGCACCCTTTAGTGAATTTACATGAATCTGTTCCCTTTGTTAGCAAAAAGAGTTATAGGGTTTAATATAAATGGGATTCCACTACAAGAAGGTGCAAAGTATTTTCTGACTGCAGAGAAAGCTTTCAGAATTAGTATCATTCTCTCCTTCCACATGTAAGTCACAGGGTGGACCACGCTGTCCCCCTGCCGGGGAGCTGCAATGGATGGGATGTGACTTGCCCAGGAGCGTGAGAGAGAATCCCTACCAGCCCATGACAGATTTCCATAAAATACTCACTTGGTTCAGATTTCTGATACTTTACTGCTCTTTTGTGACATAGACTCCTCGAATTCTGATCAACTGTCTCTACAATTTTTGCCTTATTCCAAATTAGTGCGTCAGAAGTTGTGATATATGTTAGCTTTTCATAAAATAAGTGCTAGAGCCAACTGGAAACCATCACATCCAGCATGTTTTATTACAAGGGGATATATTCATGCTTTATATGAACTATAGGAACTATGCCAACTAAGTAATTCTTGATCTCAATATTCTGCTGATTATCAAACTGATTAATGAGGAATTCCATTCCTATTTAAAGATGACAGATGGTAATTTTACCTTATATTGGCAAACAGCCTTTGCAAAAAAAAAAATTTATTTTTCAAACAGAAAACAATCTTTTTAAGTTAGAAAATACAACATTGCTTCTTCTCAAATTCCAGTATTTTTACACGTATTGAAAAGCAGGATAAATAAATTAAGAGTTTCTTAACATAAAAACTTATGCAGCAGAGGACTTAAACTTTGTGGCTTTTTGACCAGTGACAAATGAATGGAGAAGCACTCACCCCCAAGTTCTGGGTTTTTTCTCTGCAAACAGAAGAAATGGCCAAAGAACCTCTTTTATTTTTTATTAGGTTTCTCACAAATGGCTTTTTATAGACGATTCAGGAATATTGTATATCTTGACTCAGGATTCACAAAATCTCAAATTATTTTTGTAATTAACAAGATCTACAGGCAGGTCATTAGATTCCATGGTGAAGCTGGAAAATACAATAGAGACTAGAAGCAGGTGTAGGAAAGATCCTCCAAACACCTGTTCTGTCCCTATAGGGGGAAAAACCTGCATGTATTGGAGCATGCATTAGTATAGACCATAGGAAAATTTTGAATGTGCTCAGAAAGCTCCATCACTCAGGAAATTGTAATAGCCATGAGCACTGTTTCTAGGTAAATCTTATTTAATGTTTCCCTAATTAGAATCAATAGAACCCAATTTTCACTCCTGTGTCTTTGTTATGCACAAACTATCAGTCAGGGTCCAGAAAATCTCCCAGGCTGCTTCCACACAAAACCGATTCAACTGTTTCAAGTCTTGACACTTATGTGACAGGATCCGAAAATGAAGTTTTATAAATGTTTGGTACAAAAATGTTTGTAATTGGACAAGCTAAGAAAAACAAAGGGAGGCACTTAGATAACGAGTAATGATTTATAAGGAGGTTAGTTTATCTCAGACAAATGGAGCTTACAGAAATTGGTGTAGTTATCATCTTAAAGGTAATGTAATGCACTACTTTGCAGTAATCTTGGGTTTACACAGAGATTCTTGCATTTCAGTAAAACTGCATGAACCTCTGTACATGTTAAAGAGCCTGCGGTTTTGGGGTTGGATTTTTTTTTTTCCTCCTGTTTGGTCTTGGCTTTTTTGGTATGCTAGGCTATCAACATTTCTACTCAGTGACAATATCAAGTAAATGAAAAACTGACAATCTGTGCACCCAGGAAAACTAAACCTCTAATGAAATTAAGCATTAGAGTTTATTAAATTTTATTGTATTATCAGAAAGTTTTTATTATAATGTGCAAAATCTGCTTAGTGCAGCCCTAGATTGTATTTACAGAACAGTGGGACAGCTTATGGAGGCTGAGTAGAAGATGCCAGATTGGACAATTGAAGGAATATAATCAGCATAATGTTTTTTGGAAAGGCAAAAGGAAACTATGCCATATGTTCACTTAAGCCTTAATTTTATGTAAAACTGGCTGTTTTTTCTTTGACACAGCTAAAATGCCCTTTCACTTACAGTTCAAAGATTGTTTATTTGCTCTCCAGATCCCCATACGCTCAAACGTATTGTACACAGCACTGTCCCCTACTGGGGAACACAAATGGAAACAAATGCCATTTTCCTTTCAGCCAGGTATTTTCAAGAGCCTAAAACTGATGTGTGTGTTGTCAGAGGCATAGGGACAGAGGCAAATGGGAGACAAGGAGGAATTTGCCCTCCTTATTTCTCTGGTGTATTTCTCTACTTTAGGAGCAAATTAACCTTCTCAGCAGGAACAACTGGACATGTGTATTCTCATTTTAATTTGGAAGAGGTTACAACACTTGATACAGCGTGTATGCCTTTGCAGGGTAATACACTAGCCTCTTGCACTACAGCTATAATGCTATTAAATTTACTTCACGGAATTAGTACAGTCACTGCTTGAGTTTATATAAGCTGCAAAGCAAAACCCCTAACTATTTTTAGTTAATCGCAAAGAGGATGGAACTTGTATTTTAGCAATGAGATGATCATCTCTCTCTCTCTCTTAATTTCAGCCTGGTGAGATACAATCAAGGACATTATTAAAACATAACAAAACAAAGCAAAAAAATCCATGAGGGTACTAGAGCCCAAACTACCAATCTATGCTTGTTATTAGTGTGGCATATTGCTGTTTTAATCGAAAGCTAGGTAGTGTATTAATCTACAGGTATAAATTAATGAGGCTCTTAATGTATTTTCATTGGGAGGCTGAGCAGTAGTCAAACTCATTTAGTTAGCGAAAACTACAAAAATCACTTTATTGTGAAATCTGAAACTAGAAGCTTCAATGAACTAATGATCACAGTATGAACCATTTTATGTACCACTGAAAATAAAGATAACCTGTAAATGTAAAATTTGCACTGCATAAACCATGCTTTTATACACTTCCACCTGTAAAAATACTCTTTGTTCAACTCCACTTGAGAAAGAAGAGCATATTTAAATATGTTAACAGCTAAATGGATATAGTGTTCATGGTAACACCTTCTGACCAAACCCTTGTCCCAGTCAGAAGGAGCTCAGCAAACTGGTCTAGGAGTCAGTATCTTGTATTCAAAGAGAAATTTTGTACAGCTGGTGTACTCACATGGCTTTTTTGCTGGTTGAACTAGCTGAGGGTTCAGGTAGGGGCTATTCTCTGCATCTATTCTGCGCTTGTACTTCTGGCGACCTCCACGTACTCTGTCTAGGCGAACACCTACATTGGGAAAAATAAGCAAACATGTAATTAAATACCTTATGAGGATGCCTTTCAGGTAACAATCTTCTATCTCCTGCCTCCCAATATTTATTTAAAATGCATGTTTATTTCAAAAGATTAATTTTAGAAAGCAAGGGAAAGTAGCACTACAAGAATTTGCAAGCTGTTTAGATTTTCACACATGCAAGACTAAGTATGCAACACAATATCCTGTTCATTTAAAACCATTTGTTCATTTTTACATATTATTAAAAACAGCTAACAAGTTTAGTTCCCATTTGAAAGAGTCTGATCTCAAGTCATCTTTGCCACAAGCAGAAGTTCAAAGCTGTAATAAACAACATGGATATACAAGGCTAACATTATGAGTAGAGAAGTACAGAGAATTAGAACTTCAGAAACAATGAGTGCTATATACAGTTCAGATAATCAAAACCAAGGCTTTTAATCAACATGGATTAACATGGCCAGAGGAAACAAAGTAAATATCCTTAGTAAAATCAGAACATATATGTGGCTTAAAGAATTGAAATAGTTAATGAGAGTTTGACAGAAATTGTATGGCTGTTCATTTAGATGTCATCAAAGACAAATTAATATTTGTGTCCTACTTCCATATGTTCATTGCTTCAATAAAGCATTCTGCTATCTGTTTTGTATGGCTATATAGGAGTTTACCTTCCTGAAACAAGCTATAGCTGCTCTCATGAACAAAATGAAAAAAGGAGGGGGGAAAAAGATGGTATGAGACAATGAAGTATTTTTATTTCCTTCTGAGTCACTCAGACAGATTTCCAGACAGTCAGGACGAATGTCAGTATAACCAAGTAGTAACATAACACTGAAGCTGTAAAACTCAGCACATATGTAGCATGGCAACAGGGCAAGTAATACTAAGTGTAAAATTTGTACCTGATGATATGGATTTAACTAGACAAGAACACAAGAACACATTACGTATCAATGATCCCTGTGAGTGATGTAATAAAGTGCAGCTCACTTTCGCACTTTTCATTGTCTACTTAAGCTGTTCTCCCTGTATTAGTTATCTTCTCTATTATTGTGCCCTACTCTACTACTTCCCACCTCCCTGATCTCTCCCTTGCAAGAAATACCTGCAGAACTGGCTTCTGGACAGCAGAGAAGCCACCACCAAAGAAGTTACAGTTTATGTGTACAGCAAGAAGAATACAGCACCGAGTTTACATGCTGCACGTGAACATGAAGCACTGGTAGCACAATCTAGCTACCAGGAAACATTTGTCAGTCCTCTTTCATCCTCAAAAACCAAAGAGGATTGACTAGGTTTGGTGAAGAAAAGTCATTTTGCCAACTAGCCAGAAATCCAAGGCCAACTCTTGTTGGTTTGGTTTTGTTTCTTCTTCTTTTATATTTCTTGCCTTTTTTTTTTTTCTTTTCCTGTTCTGTCTCCTACTTTCCAAGCTGGAACGACACTAACACATCAGAACACTCACTAGCTGACCCAAGGAAGACGGCAGTTTACAGATCTAATTCTGTGCCTCTCTACCAGCAGGGAAGTTTTCACGTGCCCAGGGTTCTCATTTGCCCAGATGGACTGCTGGTATCTATAAAGGTTAGTAACAGAGGAGATACTTGGCTTAAGGACACAACCAATATCCATAACTATAATGCAGTGAATTGTATTCAACAGTTCTCACGAGTTTTTGCTCACCAGGAAAGTGGGTAATGATTACCTCTATTTAATAGTGAAATTTCATTCCGTTTACTGCTAAGACTGTGTATTTCACTCCCTCAACCTCAAGTAGTACATTTCTCATTGTATGTTACCAATTATATTTTTGTGAGTCACATTATATAAATAATGAAACCAATCAACTATGTACCCAGACAGATCAGTGTATAATTATGAATGAAATCTTATTTATGGTATTTACCTATATCACTATGAAACTTGTGACTGATTTGTGGTCTAAGCTATTTGATAAAATTCATGGTGATTCAATCAATAAAACACAGTTTGTTTTTTTTTGTTTTTAAAGTTACACTTAGAAATGCATGAACTATAAGACCACTTTAAAAATCGATAGTCCAAAGCTTTTCAGAGCTAATGATAACTCAGTGTTGTGCACCCTTGAATCAGGAGTTTGAGCTATGCCTGAAGCAAATGACATCCAGGACAGCACACCGCTGTAAAAACAAATACCAAAAGACCAAGGTTTGACAGTTGAATATTCAGAAACAGGCAGAGGATTAGAACAAGCCACATTTTATATTGGTGGGATTATGAAAAAGACTGCCCAGCATTTGAAGAAAAATAGACAGAAAATGATTTTTGCATAATTCAGATGCCATCATTCTTGCTGCTTGGAAGCAGATTTCATAGTGATAAAAGATGGATAGCATCAGACAGAAGTATGTTTAATCAAAAAGTAATGGAACTGAAGCTTAAATTAAAATAATATAAATCTACCAAGATTAACAATTTTTTTTTTTTACTTCCTTTGCATTTGCTGAGATATGCATTCAAGCCATTTATATACTCCATGGAAGGAAACACAGACAAATGTCACAATAGCAAAATCATACATGGATCCATGCACTCACTTATTATATATAGCTATACCTGTAAATATAGCTACTTTCTTTTCTTAAAAGAAAAACATTATAATTCTGAATAACTGAGGAGTAACGGAATAGCATATTTTAAAATTACCTAGATCTACAATATAACTAATTCCAACTCTAACGTGAAAACAATTTCTATAACATAATACCAATAGACTATAAATTAGAGGTTTATAACCCTTTCATTAAAAAGGATGTAGAATTTACCATCATTTTAGCTCCTAAGCTTTCCTTGCTCCTAGTACTATTACAAAACAGCTATGTTAGAATCAATTTCTGATGATCTAGCACACCCTCAGTGGTATTTTACTTCCCAAGAGTCTTTACAGAAGTAAACACAATACAAGACAATGCTTGCCCATAAAAACTTGAGTTTGGCAGGTAGCAAACTAAGATCTGAATAAATCAAAACTCCCTCTCTATCTTCCAGTGTATCTGTGAACAGGTTTGAGATCAGAATCAAACCTGCAATTTTGACTTCCTACATACATTTCAAATTCTGCTCCCTTTCCGTCCTGCCTACATTGGAGTTTTATGGCAAGAAGATACACTCTACATCAATGTCATTCTGGCAAGCTCCACCTCTAACACAGTATTTGATATGTCCTAAATATATTCCTATCTAATTTTTTGAGATATGTAACTGTGCAATGCACTTCCAGCATTGCTTTAAATTTTACAGTGAGACTACTATGAATGGATACCCACATAACTACATTTTGTCAAGCCTTAGAGAAACATCAGTAGCAGAGGCAAAAAACCCCAGACTAACAGCAAAACTGGAAAGAGCAAAAAGAATTTTAATGGCAGGTTCTGATGTGGTTCTCCTTTGGGACAATATCTTGATACAGTGTTCCAGTTCACTTGAACTGTGCTTATTTGTAAGATTGCTAGGTAAGCCTGGGTGAATATTATAAACTCCAAGTTTTGCTTTTATTCACATAGAACAGGAAAACTAGTGGATTTTTCCACCATGAACACAGACAGAATGTATTTAGATATAAGAATGTATGGTCATCTTGTTACCCTTTTGACAATTCAGTAATCTCTACAGTTTGAAAGTGTGAGGCCAAGCGCACTTATCTTACAGTATGAAAAATTTGTAGTGAAAAAAAATACTTCCACTTTAAACCACAAAAGACCTCTCAATATAGTAGAAACATGCAGGAAGTAACACAGCATGAAAAAAAAGAATAATACGAGCTATCTGGGTCTGCATATTCATTTTATATGCTAAATTATAAGGATGCCAGAGAGCTTCTGAAATCAGTTTACAAAGTATTTGGATAATACCATATGCAGGTAAAAATTCATCTAGAGATGTAAAACATGTGTCGATTAGGCAGGTAATATTTTGAAAATAGAGTCCTAAGTCATCAAAGAAGATAAAAGCTATGATTCATATTAAAGCTTTCCTGATCTACAGCTGAATTAACAATTAGCAGGGGAAGGCTTTACTGTTTTGTCTTCTGATAGCTATCTGCACATTATTCAGAGTAGCATAGGAAGTCTAAAAATCATTCTCCTGCTTTACATTCAGTCAGTACCAAAAAGTACTTGTTAATATGAGATAAAATTGGTTGTCCTCAAGAGATGCGTATAAAACAAACTGGCCCATATAATGGACTGAAAGACAAAACAGTGATTGTTCTCTTAATACCTAACTTGCTCTGCGACTATGAATAAGATGCTTAATTTATCTATTCTTCTGACAACATTTGCAATAAACAGTTTATTATACTAAGAAAAGAAGTACTGGGCCAATTAAAATATTTAGTAAATTCTTCCAGGTTAAAAAAATCAAAAGAGAAAAAATATTGCTTCTGTAAAACAAGTGTTTCAAACCAATGTTTCACTTCCGATTTTGCTTATGTTTAATAATTAAAAATATTTCTAGGCAACCAAATGTAAGCAATATTTTGGAAAATTCATTTTTGTCCTGGGAAGAGGGGATGAGAAGGCTCGATTTTGGCAGAGGAACTGAAAAAAAAAAAAAAAAAAATCTCTTTGGTTAAAGTCCAGAGGTCTTTTTTTTTTTTTTTATTTTGACAAAAGAGCTGACAAATGTGTTACTTACACAGCTCAGTACTCAACCTCTCTTGAAAGGAACATTAACTTCGCATGAACTAATCATCTACATGCTGAATTTTTGCGCATTGTCATTTATGCATTAAAACATAAAAGAACATGCATAAAATCCACTTAGTTTTCCCATGCAAATGAGATTTTGTGTAAATAAATTCTGTTATTTCTCAGCACAAGTGATTTCCATTGAAGAATTGTCCATAAACAAAGATATTCACACGAAGAAAATGTGGCATAAAATGTTTAAGACTACTACTATTGCTTTACATTTTTTAATGGTTTTATGTGAAGCTAAGTATCCTAATCTGTGACACTCACAAATACAAATTAGGTCACAGGCAACAAGTGACAAGTTTTAATTGAATGTCTTCTGTCTGCAATTCTGACAAAAGGTGAATGGAAATAAATGAGTCTGGCAAGACAGCCCTGAGCCTTACAATACCCAATATCTCATTATTTTTAAACAGCTATCTATAAACTGATGCTGACAAGCCTTGAACCTTTTATTTCTGTTCAAGAAGAGGTGAATGTGCAGAAAGGAAGGAAAAAAAAGAAAGAAAAGAAAAACAGGACAGCTACTCTGTTGCATTAAACATGCAATACCCATTATTAGCTCTCAAATATTACAAAAGAATACCTTTTACACTTCACCTAAGAACTCAGGAAAAAATCTGTTTCTTTTCTGGAAGGGATACACTCTATGTACTCAGTTTCTAGTGCCTAACAGAACTTCATTAGAATTATACTATGCTCACGCTGATTTTTTTAAAGAGACTGAAATTAGGCCACTAAATACAGGCTACAAAACTTCTACTTTTCCAAAGTGAAGAAGAGCCTATGTTGCAACAAAATGTGGATATTTGTAAACTGTGAAGGAAAAGCAATGCCAAACTAAGACTGTGAATATATAAAGCCCTGATGTTTCTGAAATGAAACAGTTACCACCGCATAATACTTCTCTCCACATCACCTGGATTATTAATACACTAATAATTAGGAAGAAGTGTAAAATACCACAAAAGCTTTTATGAATAACACAGAAAATACTGTTGCTAATTGCACCATTAAATTTCATGTCAATGTGCTTATATATCATAACCATACTACATAATAGTATATGCCTTATTTTTTTTTTTAATTATGCATATGATGTCCTGGGACAAGGTATAAGAATAAGGAAAGGCAGTCTATCACGAACTAAATACCACAGTTCTTACCTTAATTTATTTAAATATAGTTACACAAGATGCTATCTTGTTTCAGAGTTCAAATTACAACAAATTTAATGAAGTGGAGCTTGCTTGCTGTAAAGTCATTACTGCATCAATACACTTGTAACCATTACTTTAAGGTGACAAGCGCAGACTGGGAAAGTCAGCTTGGCTGATGATCCAAGGAGAGAGCACAGAATGCCAGGAGATAGAAAGGTCAAAAAGTACGTTTGAGCAAGGCCATACCAATGTCTGAACCTTTATTCTAGATCACATCACCAGAGCTTATAAAGAATTCAAGAGCTATGCTAGTGAAAATTCTTAATAGAAAAGAAGTCTAACTGAAGTTCTGGACCATTTGCTGGTGACTCTCAAGAGAGATGGGAAGATCGAAATGAAATGTGTCATAATAATCAGACTGTGAAGTACCAGTGGCATGAATCAAGATCTCAATACCCTTTTCAGATACAATAATGTGTAGTTTCACAATATTTCAGTTAGTGACTTGGATGATGTGGGATTCTGGAATTAATCTGAGATCCAGAAGTCATGGGGAAATTCTTAATAGTGTGAGTTGAAACAGTTATATAAAATCATATTAGTCCGATTGCGACCAAGAAATAGTTTGCTTAGAATTAGGATTTTTATCTAGAGGAAGTGATTCAATTTTGCTGGATCAGAATCAGAGAAAACAAAAGGATCAGTCTCATCATTCTAGAGCTTTAAAACAGATGTACAATCCACTGAAATACTGAAAGTTCTTTACTGTAACAAATATGTTCCCAAGGTTTTTTTCTTTTCTGTTTTATTATCCTCTTCTCTTTTTTTTTTTTTTTTTTAAGTGCAAAAATATGTGTTCTTACTGAATTTTGGACTGCTCCAAGGCTATTCATGGAAACATCATTTGGATGTTTTCTTTTCTCATAGTACACCCATAACAATACCATCTCTACAATCTTTCTCATATTTGTGTATTGAGTAATTATAAACTACACTTTTGTTGAAGCACTGTGCAATTCTTCTCTGCTTTTTAAATTCTTTTAAAGAGTAAGGTAATCATTTGTGGAACCTCATCACTTTCACACTTCATGCTTCCTCAGAAGGTAAGGCAGAATTCTGAACTTATTCCATCTTTCTTCTGCACACTATTTTATGGCACTGCAAAATCTAGAACATGTGGCACAATGGAAAAACAGCACAAGAAGCTCACACCATGTCTCAGCCTCTGGTTGGGGCTAATACATTTTTAGGTGGATTATATTTTATCATGATTTACAGTCTAAGTATACTTTATCAATTTCACCTAGACAGAAGACTGTATCAGAAACCAGAACACTTACAGTAATTTAATGAGTGTATGCCAGCCTGATGGTAAAAAAAATGGGGTACTTTTAAACCTAAGCATCAATTTTATATTAAAATCTGAGCTTGGAAAATGTGATAGATACTCTTATATTTTGGCTTTACTTTTGCAGTCAAATACAAGCATTTTATCTTCCGTATTGTTATTTAGCTTGCAAATTTTTTTCAGGATTAGATACGAGTTACACAACAGCGTTTCATTTAGGGTCCCAGAGTACTCTGGCAGTACAAATACAGGATAATTCTAACTTCAAGATAAAAGAAGATCTTATATTACTAGTTTCAGGTGTCTTTGCCAAATGACATAGCTTTTACGTACTTTGCTCTTCCTGTCCATGCACTGGACTGCAATGTTCTGTTTCTTAAAATTCTACCTGCTACAAGAGTAAAGTTCATCAGTGGTTTATATGAGTTCATAGTACAGACGGCCACACTTTATGACTGTGAGGAATTTGAAATTTCTGGTTTCTACTCCCTTTCTGACTTTTCTGAGCAGACGCTTATTTTAAAAAGGGAAATTTTACTTTTCTAAGAGAATCTCTTCCTTTATCATAGCTCCTCATTATGCAAATATATTTGTGTCTGCAGATACATTCTTACATGTATGAGAAGTGTTCAAAGTCACACGCTAAACTAGTGCATAAAATCAAAATGTTGTAACATTAAATCTCCAGTGTGTGTTTGACTAAAAATCACCTGATTTTGAACTCGTGAGTGATCCACTAAAAATGGCCTTGCCAGGAAGGGATTTTGTAGATGGCCTTTACTGAGGCTCACAATCCCATCCATAGAACTCTTGTCAAGAAATAAGTATTTGTATTTCATTCAAAGTTTCAGAGTGTACAAACATTTGCCCCAAATGTACTGAGCATACTGCAGGTAAGAATATTGCAGGTGTCAGTGGAAGATCTGGTTGAATGGCTGCTGTCAACTCAATTAAAGGCTTTACATTTTTAAGTAGATATTTGTATATTTACATAACATTATTGAAACAAATGTTTTAAAACGTCTTTTCTTTTGTCTTTATATAACCTTTCCCCTGTTATCCCATGAATACCAGTATCAAAGAATTGTGCATACATGAGAATCAGAAAATGAGACTGAGCTGAAAAAAAACCCCAGAAATTAATTAATCAAGTTCTGATGCTAAGGTTAACTGATAAGCAAAATAAGGAATAACATTTTAAAATTATTTCATTTTATAACAAAAGGCTCCAGTCCTTCAGTTGAATTATATGGGCAGATCTATCTAGCATATAAAAGGATCAGATTTGGTAAAATGTAAAAAGATTTAAAAACACATACTATTTTTTGAATCTTCTAATGTTCACTTCTTTT
Organism: Chlamydotis macqueenii; assembly: GCF_036417535.1. Classification (NCBI taxonomy): domain Eukaryota; kingdom Metazoa; phylum Chordata; class Aves; order Otidiformes; family Otididae; genus Chlamydotis; species Chlamydotis macqueenii. The sequence continues at coordinate 75,891,189 of NC_141558.1, read as the reverse complement.
CCCTTAACACAAAAACCACTAAAAAAGTCCTGTATATACACATTTTAAAAAATTCTAAGATAATATCTGGCTTTACCAGCTAAAGCCTGAAAGGAACAGAAGGTTAAATTTTTACAATTCCTATAACAAGTGTATACATTCTGTGTTTCGTCTTGGTAAAGCAATGGAAAAGAAAATGAAACGCAAGGAGTTAACAGGTACCGGCAAAATTCTATGGACACAAACGAAAAATACCTAAGTAACTCTTCATTTTGAATTTTAAGTATGCTCCTGAACATATTTAACACTTCATTCACGCCCAGAGTGTAACTGATTTATACATTAGCTCATATATCCTGCTAGACTCATAACCTGACATACTGCCTAGCACGCTGGAGTGACGGGTTATCCTGTTTGTGGCCTCTGCATCTCATCTGGAGGTAATACTTGAGCAATTAATGGAAAGTTTATTATATATCACTTCACTGATACAACCACTAGAAGCTCTCCGTACAAAAGCACAATGGTTAGCCTACATATCGACTATTCTTTTGTAGTTCGCACTACGAGTGGATCAGAGTTAATGCAGAAAATCCCAGTTGAAAAACGTAATTGTAATGTCCTCAGTGTTTCCCGACTTTTTGACTGTCCATAATGTCACGCAGAATTAATACTATAGGTAAGTTGATTTCACTGTAATAAAACAATAATTTTTGAATCAATTAGATAATATACTCTGATTATAAAATGTCCCTGCTCTAAAAGAGAAAACAGTGACAATTTTCTTCTAATCTCATAGGTAATGTTGGGCCTTTGGGAAACGGGTTAATAAATTCTAGTTTTATAAACCAGGCAGACTGATTTACTGCAAACTTCCCCCATTACAGTTATAGTAGATGTCTATCAAATTGCTTATGAGAACAAATTTATGGAAAATATCCAAGAGTAATGCTTTGTTCTTATTAAAATACATTAATATGTATGTAATTTTAGCCAGACTAAATGAACGAAACAAAACAAAAAGAAAGAGAAAAAAGGTCAACAATTGTTGTCATGAGAATTATTCTTTTCCACAAGAAACAACTCCTCCCTCTAAAAATGTCTTTATATAAAAGATGTTTGTCTGAGTAGAATATTTTTGTTTAAATTGTAATGGTAACTGCTCTGAAGAAAAACTGTGCAAAGTGTACAAGGGTATGTTAATATAAGTAATTGGCTGACATAATTACATAAACAGTATTTAAAAGAGGAAATAAAGCTTAAAATTTCATCAACCCCAAGAATTATTTTCATAGAGAACTTTGACAAATGCAGATTTTTAAAAAAAATTAGTTTTAAATCAATAACCCCTGACAAGTACAGTCTATTTAAACTGCCACATGCTTACCCTTCCGAATGCAGATCTCGATGGGAATATTCACAGTGTGCAATGTGCTAAACACACATATTTTATTTTTCTATAGGCCATAAAAAGAGTATTTACCAAATAGGAGACCAAGATCTCCTCACTCAATGCATAGCAAATCTAGAATAACTCTACTGAAGTCTGTACGTTTCTCCAGAGTTACTTCTAAGGGCAGGAAGAGCAAACAATTTAGTTTCATACACTTTATGGACAGGGCAATCCCAGGTACAAATACAGGCTGGGTGGAGAATAGATTGACAGCAGCCCTGAGAAGAAGGACTTGGAGAGTACTGGTGGATGAGAAGCTTAACATGAGCCAGCAATGCGTGTTTGCAGCTCAGAAAGCCAACTGTACCTTGGGTTGCATCAAAATAAATCAGCAGGTTGGGGGAGGTGATTCTCCCCCTCTGCTCCGCTCTCGTGAGACCTCACCTGGAGTACTGTGTCCAGTTCTGGAGCCCCCAACATAAGAATCATAGAATCATAGAATCATAGAATGGTTAGGGTTGGAAGGGACCTTCAAAGGTCATCTAGTCCAACCCCCCTGCAAGGAGCAGGGACATCCCTGACTAGATCAGGTTGCTCAGAGCCTCATCCAGCCTGGCCTTGAACGTTTCCAGAGATGGGGCCTCCACCACCTTTCTGGGCAACCTGTTCCAGTGTTCTATAACTCACATCGTAAAAAATTTTTTCCTAATTTCTAATCTAAATGTACCCCCCTCTATTTTAAAACCATTACCTCTTGTCCTATTGCAACAGGCCCTACTAAACAGCCTTTCCCCATCTTTCTTGTAGGCCCCCTTGAGGTACTGGAAGACCGCTATCAGGTCTCCCCGGAGCCTGCTCTTCTCCAGGCTGAACAGCCCCAACTCTCTCAGCCTGTCCTCATAAGAGAGGTGCTCCAGCCCTTTTATCATCTTCTTGGCCCTCCTCTGGACCTTCTCCAACTGGTCCATGTCCTTCTCATGTTGGGGGCTCCAGAACTGGACACAGTACTCCAGGTGGGGTCTCACCAGGGCAGAGTAGAGGGGGAGAATCACCTCCCTCGACCTGCTGGCCACGCTCCTCTTGATGCAGCCCAGGATGCGGTTGGCCTTCTGGGCCACAAGGGCGCATTGCCTGCTCATGTTAAGCTTCTCATCCACCAGCACTCCCAAGTCCTTCTCCTCAGGGCTGCTCTCAATCCGTTCCCCGCCCAGCCTGTATTTGTGCCTGGGATTGCCATCACCCAGGTGCAGGACCTTGCACTTGGCCTGGTTGAACTTCATGAGGTTGGCACGGGCTCACCTCTCCAGCCTGTCAAGATCCCTCTGGGTGGCATCCCTCCCTTCCAGCGTGTCGACGGCACCACACAACTTGGTGTCGTCGGCGAACTTGCTGAGGGTGCACTCTATCCCACTGTCCATGTCGCCGACAAAGATGTTGAACAGGGCTGGGCCCAGCACGGACCCCTGAGGGACGCCACTCGTGACCGGTCCCCACATGGACATTGAGCCGTTGACCACCACTCTCTGAGTGCGGCCATCCAGCCAACTCCTTATCCACTGAGTGGTCTGTCCATCAAACCCATGTCTCTCTAGTTTAGAGAGAAGGATGTCATGCCGGGCGGTGTCAAAAGCTTTGCACAAGTCCAGGTAGATGATGTCAGTTGCTTGTCCCTTGTCCACCCATGCCATCAACCCGTCACAGAAGGCCACCAAATTGGTCAGGCACGATCTGCCCTTGGTGAAGCCATGTTGGCTGTCACCAACCACCTCCTTGCTCTCCATGTGCCTTAGCATGGTTTCCAGGAGAATCTGCTCCATGACCTTGTCAGGCACAGAGGTGAGGCTGACCAACCTGGGTCTTATTCCCCCTTTTAAAAATTGGGGTTATGTTCCCTCTCTTCCAGTCATTGGAGACCTCACCAGATTGCCACGACTTCTCAAATACGATAGCCAGTGGCTTGGCAACTTCATCCGCCAGTTCCCTCAGGACCCGCGGATGGATCTCATCAGGACCCATGGACTTGTGCACCTTCAGGTTCCTCAGATGATCCCGAACCTGCTCTTCGAGTACAATGGGCAGTTCTTCATTCTCGCAGTCCCTGCTTGCACCTTCTACAGCTTAGGTGGTGGGACAGGAACTCTTGTCGGTGAAGACTGAGGCAAAAAAGTCATTGAGAACCTCAGCCTTCTCCATGTCCTGGGTAACCAGGACACCTGTTCCCTTCTGGAGGGGGCCTACATTTTCCCTGGACTTTCTTATGTCCGCTACATACCTATAAAACACATGAAAAATATTTACTTGATACTATTGCCAAGAGTATCAGAAATGCTCTTAGCATAATCATACTTTAGTTTTAAGGCCTCTTTAGTTCCTTTGAAAGTCAGATTACAAAACTATAATCTATATTTAAAGGAAAGATACATAAAATTTGTTTTTATTACTAATCTATTTTTCTTGATCTGACCAAAGGAAGCACAAAAGAAACAGATGCACATATACCTAAGTTGTAACTTCCTAGCTGGATACAAAGGGCAGTCAAATTGGTTTTGGATACAGATGAGTTCCCTGGGTCCAGGGAGTTCTGCATGAAAAAAAAATGTAATTGCTGTCACCTCTGTGATCAGGAAAACAGACATATGCTTAAAGGAAAAGGAGATGACATGATCCATAACATACTGCAGTGAGCAGACTTCTCTTTCTCCAGTAGAGTAGGAACTTTTGAGAGAACGATCACAAAAAGCTGTGTGTGCTTTGCACATCACAATGTAGCTTGAACAAATTACACAGCATTGCTTAACAAACAATAAAAGCTAAGAGTCAAAATTCCTTACTTATTCTTTTATCTTGCCTTACATATGTAATACAGGAAAATGTACACAAAGAAGTAAAGGACTTGAGAGCTGTTGGCAAATAAAGTCTCTGTGCGGTTCAGTTTTCAGCATTTGGTTTTTGCCCAACCTCGCACCTCCAGATTACTCCCATAAGATCCAAAATTATACCTAGGTCTGTCCTTTAAGTAAAACAAGCCTGCTTCTTTATCTTCCTCTTTTTCCTCTCTTTGACCTTACAACTTTCTCTTCAGATCAGAACCTCCCTCTACAATGTGCTTTGTTTGTTCCAGAAGGTAGGTTGATCCTGAGGTCAAATCTGGATCCATTTTTAGATGTTGAAGTTTTTTTTCTACTAATTTTAATCTGGACTAGATATATTCAGAAGAATGGTATAAAAACATGCAGAGAGTTCTGAACAAGAAAGCACTGCTTATTGCATTACTATAATGGCATAAGAGGAATAAGATCTTGACTGTATTTTCAAAGGAAACTGATTCAAATGTTTTTCCTCAAAGACCTAACTTAGTTAACCTGCAGAAAAGAAAGGAACTGACCACTGAAGAACACATTTATAAGTATGCTTATATCCAGCAAAATTGTGTGTCAGTTATAGGAAACATCAACATGTTTTCTGGGAATAGTCAGTCATATCATTTATTGGAGAAAATCAAAACAGACAGCACTGAGGGTGGATTCTAAGAAGAATCTTTGGGATTGAAGATGAGACCTTTTTTAATCAGTGACCTCAAAAGTCTTAACAAATCTGGTATGTTCTGATACTGTTTAAGGTTCTACATGTTTCCCACTTGCTGACATGGGAGATTTATGTGAACATTGTACACCTTGGCAATGCTCAGGAGCATTTATTTCTTGAATTGAGGTAGGTTTTAGAAACTGTAACACAACTCATTTTTTACTGCCTTTTCTCCATTTTACAGAGTTAAGTTATTTTCCACTTGTCACGCCACTGTGTCAGAGATGGTGTGGTACATTGATACCTTTTTATTATTCTCTCCAGCTTGTGCCTTTCCTTTTAGATTGCTCAGTGATCTTCTTGTCAAACTATACATGAAGAGTGGAAGTACAGTAAACTTCTCTACTTTGTGCCAAGTTTCTGTAGGTTCTGTTGTTCTCTCAATGATGGTACTTACATATTTCTTGAAACTAGGTTAACTTGTAGTTACGCATTAGCTCAACAGGAAACTTGGCCAGATTATCCTAAATACGTCAACTCAGCAAAGTTTTAGTGATAACTGGACATTTAAATTAAGATTATGAGCAAAAAGCAAAAATGAGAATATACTGCAAAATCTGATAATCTTATCTTTGTCCAGTCCTTTTCACATTCAGGGTGAATTTTAGTAGAACTTCCACAGATCAAAGATTACTCAAATTCTACATCAAAACGTTCATAAAGTTCAAATAAATTCAGATTGGTACCTTCCCTACATCCAGAATGGTGTGGTCCATTTTATTATTCAAAGCCATTTCCACAAAAACACATTAAAACACAGTTAAAGATCTTCTACATGGACTTCTTCATTTGATCTAATTAAAAAAAAAACAGGGAAATTATCCTCCTAGTTACATAAATATGTAAGATAGCGCAACAAAGCTTTTCACATCCTTGTTTTTTACTTGTCCCTTTCTATTCTATTGCTTCTACTCTGAGGAATGCACTTTAATCTTAGTACTAAACATAAAGAAATGCACTCTATACTTTACATTTCTTAAGTCATGGAGTACCCCGTACCATTAAGGTATGAAATCCTCAAAACTCCACGCAGTTGGCAATTGTCACAGTGAACTAAACAGACTGGGGTTTCAAGTGCTGGATACTATACTGAACATCCAGAGAAGCTCTTAAATCTTCTTTAAGAAAGAGACGATATAATTTATCTAGAGAAAATCCTCCTTTGGCAGCATATGCATATGAAAGAAAGATGCTATATGTGCTGAGCTTTAAAGGGAAATTGAAAATAATAATTTCTATCACAAACGTACTTCACAACATTAAAAACCAACCAAACAAACAGGTTAACTATTATGTACATAAGGTCTAAAACACCAATAAAGAAATCTTGCCTGTGCTGGCATAGATACAAGAGGGTTCAACTTCAGTTACATGGACCAATGCAACTCATAATGAAGTGAACAGACATTTACCTTTTCATCTCGGACTGTTGCTACTGAACTGAGCTATAATCTGGTATTTTCTAGATAGTTCTCAGATGTCATGCATCATAAAATGAATGGTGATTCCAAACGTATAATGCCAAAACTGGTTAATGCGTATTATTTGATTTCAAGAAGTGTAAAATTAAGCCAGTTTAGAAATTAGAACAGGAAACATATCTTATTACGTGCAATTGCTACAGAGTCCCTGCTGCCAAAGGCAAAGATCAATGGCTACGTTAGTAATTCCTCCACTGAGAACAGGTAGGTAGAGACAAAGAATTCCTTCATGTCCTCTTCATTCATCAATAGATCCCACAAAAAAAAAAAAAAGAGTGGCTTATATAGTGCTAGTTTCAATTTACATTATTAATGTGAGAAACAAGACTCAATACGGTTTTGCAAGAAATTAAGCATTGCAGAGGAACAAAACTATTGTAAAGGTGCAAAAATTTAATTTAAAGAAGTCAGTTGGTTTGTGGACCCTTTCAAAAGTTAACAAAATTTTAAAACTTTAACTTACATGTAGGATCAATGAAAGTTGGTGCTTTATTCCCCACCCAAATACGGGTTCTTAACACAGCCCATGAAAAAAATGAGTAAGTTCACATTTTAAGAGAAGGTTTTCCATCACATTTCGTTCTTTATTAATAAGTAGTTTACCTGAGGACATGCTTAAAGAACAGTGGCATGTTCCACTGCACAAAAATCTGTTATTAAAATCAGGTGATTTTACACAGTTTTCTTGATGAACAAATGCCTGCAGTCCTTACTCAGAGACAGCTCCAACTGAAACTCCCACGCTACTAAAATCCCAATTGCAGACTTTTTCCAGCATGAATAATATTCAACATACCCCCCCTAATTAATGTAAGCAGTATTACTGAATTTATCTTTCTTTCCATTGCTTTTTCTCAGTTACTTCTCCAGCAAAATGCACTGTGTTTTATTGTTAATTGTGATTTTAAAAAAAAAAAAGAAATTAGCCAAATCAATTACCGTCCTCTGTCAATCTGTATGGTTGAGGCACAACTTTTACTGTTTTAATTAAATGAAGAAATGGGTCTATTGTTTAAAGGCATTGAAGAAGGCAATTCAAAACTTGAAGCAAAGCCTTTTTGTTTTTACTGAGGGGTAGACATGCCTATAAAAGCAATGCAGGTCTCTATTTGAATTTCATAGCAGCTGTGAAATTTATAAGAACCATAGAAACAATTAGCTACCTGTATTTTCTTTTAGCGAAAGTACCACTAATTCTAATGGGTTTGGATTGTGAAAACATTGTTACCTTCAAAATGTTGCTGTGACTTTAATCCTGGGCTAGCAAGAAGACAGAATCCTTAATGAAGAAGGAAATCTAACAAATTAAGAGGAAAAATTCTGAAGTAAAAACAACAAAAAAGCCATACAGATTGTCAATGACAAGGGGAAGATTAGTGGAATTACAGTGTCTATTATCAATATAAAGCTAATTTTTTATATGATGACAGTAAGTTCCAGTCCTATTCCCATTAAAGTAAGCACAAGTTTTGCTACTGCATTCAGCTGGAAGAAAAAGTTCTCTGCATTAAAAAAGCCCACCAGGCCAAATTCAGATCAGTTGGTTCACACAGGTAAAATAAACACACAAAGAGCAAACAAAGACCTTTGCACAAGTTAAAACTCTTTAAGCTCTTGAAATAGTATTAGCACAGAAGTTTGAAGCCACTGGAATAAGTCTTAAAAGGATAAGACTAGCCCCAGTTATAGACTGTACTTCCAAACCGCCATCAGCAGTTGCTGAGTGAAGTGGCTTTCAGGGAATCCTTCCTCTCTTCATGCATGTATGCATACAGCTATGTTCATACAGCTACGAACACACACCCAAATAAGCTGCTTCCCAGGCATGCAGTGGTTTTTGCAGGCATCAATCATAACTGCCATCTTACTCCTCTCAGTCCTAGAGAACAGGAGCACAAGATGGGCTAAATAACATTTGTTGAACACAGGTCCATGAAATACTACTGCTCATTACGCTGAATGGCATGCTCCATACAGCCCTGGCAAAGACTGAAATGAGCTTTGGGAATTCATGGTCTTGCTCACTATAAGGCAAGAAGGCATCAGAGGGCATATCTGCTGGTTACACAGTACCTATCACATGATGCAGTCCCAATCCACAGAAAGAAAAGTGAATGACAAAATTTCCACTAACTTCAATGGGCTTGAGTAATCAGTTATTTTTCTACAAACTCTTTTTAACCACCGCAACCAGAATTTGCAAGAACAATATAGAGATTTTTTTTGAGGATACTGATAGAAAAGTGCCACCTCACTTCAAATGCAAAAGAAATAACTCAATGGAGCAAGTTGAAAAAATCAAATGTTTTACTCTCATACTAATTATATTTTATATGGATTGTATACATAATACTGAAGTATTATCTTAATGTACTTATACATTTAGCATCTTTATTATCTAAAAAAAATTATCCTGAAAAACCTGAATTTCAACAACAGAAGTATTTGTTGTAAATGAGTTTTGACATATGTGTGAAACTGGACAAAATGATTTTTCAATCAAAGTCTGTCTCCTAGCAAGCTCTGTAGAGGAGGGCTGGCACAACAGGGGACGCTGAGTAATTATGAAACTGCATAATGACTCATCATTACTATTCCTGATTCACTCTTTTTGGTGATCAGCAGAGGCTCAAACACCAAGCAAAGTTGAGACAGCATGCTGTTTACATAGTCCCCTTTTTCACTCCAAACATCCCTGGGCCAGAGGGATCACTAAAGAAGCCAGCCTAACAACAACATAAAACATTATTACTTTTCTGGTTTTCCCTAAATGCTCTAGGTAGCTGTCGCTTTATCCCATGTACACCACATTCCATTACTGCCCAACCTAATAAAGACTTCTGTCACAATGATAGCTTTTCATCTTTAGAGCTCCTTTCTCCTCTCCTGATAAGGCTGCCAGCTCTACTCTCTGTAAATGAGCTCAAGCGAACACTTTATTTTCAGCTTGTGGAAACAAAAAGGGCTACTGCTCAGCTTCAGAGCTTGAGGGGGCGGTTTTCTATCTTCAAAGCATGACCAATGCATTTGAAAGGGATTAAAATTAAACTGGTAAGCTTAGCTTAAATAAGAAACTTGAAGCAGGACTATTGCACTCATAAACCCTGCTTTTTCTTTAAAAGCTTCAGAAGTCCCTTAAAAATGGCCGTTTTTATTTGTGTACTGTTGAATCTTTGGCGACTGCTTAGATAACACTGCTAGCCAGCAACCCGTGTTACTATCAATAGCCACACGTAGCTGAGCATCTCACTTACGGGACAGATAGTTGTCCCATCCCAGTGCACTCAGTTCAAAAACATGTGAATTGCAGCTTCAGTCTCCTTATTCAAACAGCAAATAAATTAACATTTCTTGCAATCCGTGGCATATGTTCGCATCTCTGTACAGAATGACTTGGGTCAAACCTGAATTGACATGTTTCATTCAGTGACATTCTAAGTACTGTGTAAATGTCCAATTCCTAGCACTGTTTGCTGTTCAATAAGGAGACTTGAAAGAAAAGTAAACTTTTACAAAGACTTCCTCTACTGTTAGATTTTATACATTAAAGTTGTTTCACCAGATAGCTACTTACTCTCTAGTGGCTACAAAAATTTGTAACGTTTTTAAAAGCTTACATAAAATGTGACCTAAGGAACAAAACAAATTAACAATCCACATCTTAAAACACTTTGCCTATGTATTATTTGAACTAGATGCTACAATGTAACATCTAGTTCAAATAAAAATTACTTGCTGGTCTCAAATCACTACTTGGTCAACATCAGGAATGTACCAAAGAAGTAGAATATCACGTTCAGCTCAAGATGAAGGTCCAACTAATACAGATGTCTGCAGTTAAAATTTAGTAGAAGCATGGGTTTAAAGGAAAGATATATGGGAGTAAGGAGTGGTCAATTTTGAAAAAAATCCTTGAGGCGTTTTAGATATGGGAGTTTCCCTCAAGCTGCTCTCTACATGGTATCATTCTTCAAGACATAGGAAATCTATTCTTACCACCTTATTATTACTATTGCTATTACTATTGCTAGATTCATCATCTTCAGAGGCCAAATATTGTTGTTCACTGCTGTACATCGTACATTTTGGGCTGTTCTATACAGCAAATTTCCCGTTGTTGAAGAGTTCTACTAGCACAGTTTGAAAACAGAGTAAATAACATAGCAGAGGGAAACAAAAGAGCCTTTCCCAACTGGAAAGACTTTTAATGTGAGTAAGTATGTAACGGAGTCTTGACCTTTTTAACACTGTCATAAGACAAACACTAGAAACTGCAAATGATGATTGGAGAGCAGAATCTCCATGCCAAAATTCAGGAAATTTCTGTCAATATATTTTTAAATAAGAAAAGTGCACTGCAACCTTCCCTCTAAGAAACTTCTTGGAGAAAGAAAGGATTAGAAATAGTTGTGTTCAAAGATACTACAAAACACTACAAGAAAACAGGAAGCTGGCCAGGACTGAACACTGAAGAAAACATGAAAAGGAAGCTGGACAGAGATGGGCTTCCTACACCATAAATAGGAAAGCGGATCTGCGAGATGGCTTGATTATGTTCAAAAGAACTGACTTCTGAAATCACAGTCAGTAGCCAGCTGTTAGAAAATGCCTCCAGGAAGTAGCAAAGCATTGATCAGTAACCATGCCATACATGCTTAGATTGACAAGTGGATCCTTCTCTACACAGCCAACTAGGCAATCCTTGCCATCTTTTTGCCTCGATCCCATCTTCATATTCCCTGGTGCCTCTCCCCATCACGAGCTATTTGACGTTCATGAGTATCAAATGCAGTGAAGTCCTGCAAACAGCCTGACTAGGAAACAACTAGTTTCATGTCAATGCTCGAGACATTCTCAGGAACCTTACCTATGAGTGTAAGAGTCCGAAGCGGCTCCGACTGCGGGACCGACCACAACTCTGCAACGTTTCATAGAGTTGGGCGAAAAGTAGTCATTGTTACAACCAAATCAAGTAGCAAAATTAAAAGTCATGCAGAAGCAATAACAAATGTTTTCTCAATGTGAATATTTAAAACAACTTAAAATGTGAGTGATTTTATGAAGTCCTGAAAATATAAGAAATAGCTTCTGCATATCCAAATACACTGCATATTGAAAACACTACCATTAAACTCAAAAATATGTATGCAGGATATATTTGAAAACAAGTTCATGGCACAGAATTGACCTGATCTTGCTTCTGCTATGTACAGCAGTTTTTAAAGTCTATTAATTTCAAAGGCATAGGACTACATTACTGAGATTTAGCAGCCCCCCTTCATACACTCATAGCATCTACACAATACTACCATAAACCTACTATCCTTAATAATAAATTAGTTTATTAAGAACTAGGGCCTCTGGCCTCCCTGGTCGAGCCATTAATCTGTTCCTATTAGCCTATAGGGTCTATAATGCAGGCTGGATACAAAAACCATTAGTAGTAACTAATCGCAATTGACTAATTGATGACAAGTGACTGATCTTAATCATGTGGAGGGACTTTGGGACCTTCTCTTATTCCAGAAGAGACATACTTTTACCACTCCTAGAAGAGGTATTTGCTTTATGTAGCTTAAAACCAGTTAGCATTGCTCAAGAATATTCATATCACACAGCTGCCATTTTGGATTAACATGCTATACTCTATTTACCTGAGGCTGTTACATCACTGTGACTCATTACATCACAATGATGTAACTTAAAATGAAATTGTAAATCAACATTTGTTCTGCTCTGTCTCAAAACAAAGATCTTTCAAATATTATTTTGGACATTTAAAAGTCTGTAGTTATCATCTCTCTAGTTCATATTGTTAGCAGTGAGGATGTAGAAACTCAACCTTTTGTGTCTGCCAGGATTCAGATTGGGTTCCTGCTGTTTGCGCCTTTTTAAAGGCAAAGGAAAATTGAACTCGTGCTCTCTGAGATTCAAATTTTTAAAATAAAAATATTTCCAGCTTAAACCAAGTTAGATTATTACTGTCTGTCTGCTTTTGTCGTGGAAAGGTACATTACAAAAGGAAATTAACTAAGTCGACAATAATTTCCATTTCCATTTGACTTTCTGCTCCAGTGTAGAAACTTTTCCACCCTTCTCCATTTGAGAATTCTTCTATTTAATGTGGCACGCACTCCTGTTTCCCTCTGCAGCTAAAATTAGTTGATATTATTTAACATATTGTTGGACAGGACAGTTAAAAAACACCTCCAAGGAAACATTTTGTCGGATAAGACACCTACAATTTCTACCGGTCATTCACTGTAATGGACTTTGAAATGGTCCTTAATGAGCACACAGGCATTAAAGGAAACCTAAACAGAGTTGTAGTGCTCCATCAAAAATTTTGACTTAAAGCCACTGAGTGCTTAGTGTTATGATAACTCTTGAGCAAAGACTGGAACACTTGAAGGAAAAAAAAAAACAAACCCCATCAGAATAGAGCAGGCAGCCCTATCTTCAGGGGGGAAAAAAAAAAAAAGCGCTGTTTCAAATAGAAGATTAGCAGAAAGTAGATGACATCAGGAAACAACGCAAAACAAATTTTGTAGTTAACTGAAATAAACTTGAATGGTAAATCTAGGATGCTGCTTGTCTAGTTCAATCCTTTTTTCTCTGGTTTGTGTTTATAAGAGATTTTGTTGGCTATCTTAATCACTTTGTATCATGCAGTAAACTCCAGAGAATAAGCAAACAGAACCCTCTTAAGGCCAGTAGTTGAATTTGGGTCAGACTTAAAAAATGGTTTAGTGGCCTGCACTCCATGTTTACTGAAGCTTTCCTCCTGGATGGCTGTACCTCAGCTAAATTACTAACAATAATGTTTCTTTCTCTTAAAAATCAAGTGAGCACTGTTTTGAATAGCAAATACTGAGCCTTAGGAGAAACATACTGTTTGTAAAAATATGAGCATTTTTTAAAATCACTATCTAAATTCTGGCTCTGTAGCATTTTAAGTCACATATACATTTAAGAAGAATATTTACTCTATAATGCTTACTTTAATAATTATAGTTCTGAAATATCCCTCCTATGCCTAGTTTCCTTTAAAAAATTACTGCACTTAGCTAGAAAAAAAAAAATCCTTTCTGTTTTTCATCCTTCAACTGCTATAGTTCTCAGTCTTCCATATTTTCAGCTATTATTCCTTTCCTGCAAAGAGCCCACTTAATAACGTTCACTCTAACAACCTCATTTATTTTCCAGAAAATTAACTCAGTTTCAACCCTGATTAATGATTTCATCTAAATGAATCAAATTAAAAATTGAAAATTATATTTCAAAAGCCAAAGAAAAAAAAATTGACCATCTCCAGTTAACAAATGATCCTTTCAAATATTAAAAGATGACCATGAAGAGTGTGTGATAGTAATGAAATCTAACTGGGGCCTACCGCTTATCTGGAGTTCATGAAGGGGGACAAAAGAGAAAAAAAGAACCTTTCTGCATTGTTAACACTGAAGTCTCTTGGGATGCCAAACTGACTTCCACTTAGTCTTTACCTGTAATCAGCACACCAAAATAATATAAGAATTTCAATGTTAATTAAACTGGTAGGGTTGGAGATGCCTGAAGAGGGATTAGGAAAGCACATAGTAATATACCAATAACCAAATCTGTTAACAAATCCTAATCCATGAAAGAGCAATCTAACCTTCCCAAAACTGCCAATACCTAGTTACAGGCTGTCTACTAGGGAAGAGGAAGATCTTGCGTGTTTAAAAAAAAAAAAAAAAAAAAAAAAAAAAGAAGTCAGCTAGATTAACTGAAGAAAAACTACTTATTCAGATCATCCCATATACTGTCTTGTAAGAGAAGAGAGGTCTAATCCATTAGAACTTTGATTTGCTTACAAAAGGAAAAATGAAATTTTATTTTTCCTTCCTTGTTGTTCCCCTACAATTAACTCTGTTCTCATAAAACTGTTTTTTAAAAACTATGATTATTCTATATATTTTCCAGGTTATGGAGCTCATCAACTAGTAAAAAGTAGTCACCACTTATATTGATAAATTAACTTACTGTATTTTAATTATAAATTTACTGATGCCATATGAAATTTTCAATAAAATATTGGTCTTGGAATTAGGCCAAAGCACAGAGACTGACAGTATTCCACTTCGCCATGGTAAGGAAGATTCTAGAGAAGTTTCTGCTTACCAGTTTGATTTTATTGAAGGTTCAACACTTGCATCAAGGTTGCTTCACAGTCATCTTTGTAACCATATGGAGTAACTGTATAGAAGTGAGCGGCAGAGCAGTATGGTTTTTTTGTGGATCAAGTCCCAGTGTGTATCTATGCAACACAGATGTGTCTTATTTTTCTGGCCCTCAGGAAACAGACTGTCCCATTCCATTACTTTGAGCCAGGGACAACTCCAGTAGCAAGGTCAAACAGATAGATGTTTCTGTAAATTCAGGAGTTACCTGATGAGAGAAACTGGAGGCCAGTCCAGACAGACATTTCACAAGCTTTCCGAACAATCCTAACATACATTTGTAACCAACCTGTAACACGCCGGATAATGAAATCCTGGCACAGATGATGCCAGTATTTCAAGCTATGCCAACCTGGATGCTGGTTTGGTGATGTGGATAGACTCCAAACATGCTGAGTAAGAACTCCAATGTTTCATTTCTGTTATGTAAAACACTGCTGAACCTAGGTTTCCACTTAAGACAATACCAAATTAACCTGGAGTGCAAGCAGCCCCTCCTAATACAAAGTCCTATGTTAAAGGAATAACAACAGTTGAGCCAAAAATACACTGAAACAAGCACAGTCATTACAAAATTGAATATTTACACTGATGAAACTTTACTGAAGTATTTCTCCTACAAACTCTAGAATTGTCCTGGTAGCTCTCTTTTGTAAATACAAAAAAAAAAAAAAATCTGTGATGGAAAATGTATTTCAGTATTACTAATACTCACTGAGGAGCTGAAAATGAATGTGGTTTTGTATAAAATTGTTGTAATCAACTTTGGCTTTGCTAGATTGGAATATTTCATGTCAGGTCACTGTCTCAATTCATGATGCTTTTTACTTCTCCAAATTCTAGCCATTCAGAAATTTGGCTTTCATTAATTCTCATGAAACCAATATCTGCCTTGGCTTTCCCTGGCAATTTCAACCTTCAATTAGAGTAAATGCAATCTCTCCTTGGTCTCTGCAGACATCACTAGTATAGAGATCCCTGCTGATCAGTATTGGTGTGCAGTAGAGGCCATATCTATGTATAGAAGTGATTTATATTTTTTTCTATAAAATGAACAGGTTGTTCTAAAGGCATGGTAACACCTTGAATTTCTGTGTACTGAGAGCAATTTTACATTCCAGTTTGTATTCACACATTGTTTTTTGCAGCCTAATCACCACCTTTGACGTAGTTTTTATCATCAATTGGTAGCTTTTTCCCCTTCACAATTTTCTTACCTGCCATCTCCTTTAGCTGCTTTCTTCTTACGTCTATCTTTGGCTGCATAAAGCTTCACTCTTACATTAAGTGTACCTTCAATGCTATGAGCAGATGTGCTAGCCTGCCATATTAGCCATACCTTTGATGCTCACTATATCAGAAATAATAAAGCCCAGCACTGGGATCTTACAAATGCGAATGAACACCAGGTTTGCAAAAAATCTGTGGTACAATAATTGCAAGTATTTTCTTGTAAAGCAAGGAAGAAAAAAAAAAGCTGCAGTACCACGTAAGTCTAATTTTTAAATGCCCAGGAAAAGGTTTTTCTATATTTTTGTTTCCTACTACAAATGAGTCCTTCATACCCCTTCTGTTCTCCAGGACACGTATTCACTGCAACTGTCCCTCTACAGCGGATGACTACATGGTACTCCTTTAGAAGCTGACATTCTTGAATAGTACAGATGAATTCAAGATTGCCTCTTAATTGCATTCAATTGAACACAGAAAGGACTTCAGCTCATGTAGAAAGTTAAAAACAGCCTTAATTTTGCTGAAGTTTTGCTGAATCTGAGTTATGTACAGAGCCACAATACATTTGTTACCAGGAACTCTGCTACTAGCAGCCAAAGAGACAAGATGCTGAATGCATCAGACTTGTTTCTCACACAGCAGAACAGACTATTAACTTGCTTCAGAACTTGCATCTACATAACGTACTGCAATGCTTTGTTTCAAAAGACAGAGGTGAATCTTCGCATTTTCTTAGTTTTGGTTTTGCATTTACTAGGGATCTTGCTGAGGGGCTTGGGGTTATTTTGATCTTTGGAGTATTTCCTTTAGGACTCTTATTTGTGTAGTGTCAAGTAGTAGACTGAACTTTATGCAGTTACCACTCAGATGGCAGCAGAAATAAAACTTAGTTACAACCGAGAGCTCAGACAAAACAAACTCATGTAAGCTACTTCAAGAAATACAGCTGTAATTCAACGTATGTGTACAACAAAAGAAGCCTCAGGAAATAAATAACGAATGTTTGAGAAGCTATGAACTTTCTATGACGATTACGGTCAGATTCACACTTAATCTAGAGCAGCTGCGTTTCTGAGGCAGCATCACTGAAATCCCTTTAATTCAAAAGGAATAAAATGGAGAAAGCATAAACAAAAGCCTCTGTTTCATCCTTTCGAGACGAAAGCAGTAAGACATTCTTAAAGGACTAGAAAGTGCTCAAGTTGTTGCTATCTATGTAATACTATGAAAGCTGATTTTTGTTTACTTGTTTTTCCTTACTGTTTCCAGATAGAGGTCTTAAGTTAAGCGTAAGAAGAGATATAAAACACCTGAAACCAAATTCACATCAGTGGTACAAAACAAATCAGGGAGAAGTAATAAATGTCAGAGCTGTAGCAGCAAAGGCGAGTCACTGTTTTTTTCTCATACTTAAAGTGAAATACCTAGCTGTTATCTTTAGGCCTGCAGAGCCTCCCTATTGTAGATTCAATAATACAAGAGGCTTCTTATCAGCAGCCCGGGTGACTGATTGGAGCTGTGATATGTTTAGACAATGCACCGTATTTAACTGAATTTACAGATGCCCCAACTCAGACTAGAGTAGTAAACGCCAGAGACTAATAGGAAATTAAACATGGACAATGGACTAACTCCATTTGCTCTCACACACTGTAATGCGTTTAGTTGACTTACTCATAGTCACACTTTATCTTTTTCTCCATGGATTCTCTAGGATATGTTTCAAATTGGTCAAAGATTAAATCTTCCTTTCAATTTTTTTCACTATTTTATTGCTGCTTTCCCTTATTATTTGCCACTCTGTCTCTTGTGCAGATAAGCTAAACACGATGACCCCAGGTATACTCTGCCAACCCAATTATCAGATAGTCAGGAAGTAAAGCAAGGGTACAGAAGACTCTATAATATTAATATAACATGAGAAGAACAAAATCAGCTATTTATCTGAAAGAAATGGTTTATTTAGCTCGTTTGAAATTTAAATGCGAATTTTAATGTACCTGGTAAGTAACAAAAAGCAAGCGAGACAGAGTGTATGGTGAAAACATGCAAGTACCTAGTTCGTGTAGGTCACTAAAGACATAGCTAAAACTAATAGTTATTCAGTATCTTCATTAATGAAAATAGTATCAAATAAGTATACATCTAATAAACCATCCAGTGAAGTAGAGGCTTTACATAATTTCTGAACCTTCTTCCCAGTAACACAGAGGAGTAACTTATTTTTAGATAAATTCCAGTACTGATCTGTGTTACCTACTTGGGTCTCTTGAAGAAAAGATTTTCAAACCCAAATTCTTCATTAATATACAAACTTGAGTGTGGCTGTATTGCACCTATTTTTCACTAATACGGAAAAAGAAATAATATTGAAAACAAAGCACATTCTCACAGACAGAAACATCTTCACGCAATACATTTAACTATTTTGTTCTAAAATAAAAATAAAAAAATTCAATTAAAATTAATATTTAAAAAATCTTAGGTCTGAGAAAGAAAAATAGGACATATAAAAAGTTTCTACATACATACACAAGGAGACAGAAATGGTATTTACAGCTGTTTTCCAAGCTACTATCTGACCTCAATATTTTTTGGGCCAAATCCTGCACTGAAATAGCCTGACGGATTTAGACCATTTGCAAAATAAAGGACTAGAATTAAGAAGAGGTATGTAAAATTGTGGAATATGTCTTATAAAATTGACAGATAATTAAAGAACATTTGGAAAAAATATTCACCTACTCTTCAAACATTATCTGCATAACAAAATTAATTACCTGAATGCTTGTCTTGAATCAGTTCTTAGGTCTCCAATGGAAACCAGTATCAGAATTACATATTTTCAATCTGATCAAATGAGGGAAATCCCAGGTTTCTAATTTAGAAAGTGTCACTACAAAAACATATTTCTAGGCTCAGGGTATTTTTTTAATCGGATGTTTAAAAAAAAGGACATAAGATATTACCATTAGGCTTTACTTAATTTTTGCCTGTCCTATTGAGATCTTTACCTATTTCCACTCCTTAATGTATATCCATTATCCACATGGAAATGAATTAGTAAAATAGTAGTTTTCTAACAGCTTTCCCATGATATAATATTTGTCACTGTAAAGATCTGCCTTTTAAAAAGTGAATTCTTATTGATTTTTTTGTACCAGAAACTAGCTTCCTGAATTCCTGGGTAACATCTCACCAAACAAAAACTAATAAAACAATTATTATCTTGTAAAGGGGGCTTCATAGAAAATTTTTTTTCAATTAGTTGGCAGTACTACAAATGTTACTTTCCCTAATCAGGTCTGACAGGTATTTGTAGTACAAGACAGGGATAAATCTTTGACCAATCTTTAATTAGTATCACTGGTGAAATATTTATTATTTTAATATGAATCTAGAAACCCAGTGAAGCTGTGCTTGCATCTTTTATCGATTCAAATAATATCTTGTTTTATTGCTTTTGTCTTAAGAACAGACAGGCTGAAAAATTATTTTTACCCATAATAAATTTCTGGCTGCCATGGTCTGTAGTTATGGTAAATATTTAACACTGCCACTTAGATCACGGAGACCTCCTGAACATGTAATTCCCAATATGCTGTGACGTGTGCAAATGTGTGTGTGCACTTTACAAAACATTTACAAACCAAGGATTAGTAAAGAATTAAGAGTTTCTCTAATTTTCCAGCTATAAAACAACTGATCATTTATACACAGGACTGAACTACTTGAGTCACTGAATCCTGTCCTCCGTAATGGTAAGCAACCATAGAAATAAATATCTGGTTTAAGTGGGATCCTGCAGTATCTACTCTCTGCTCCAACTCATACCATAACACAAAACAGGTTTCCCAACACTATATAACACAGTCCTAAAAGGTCAAAAGCTACAACTGTCAGTGTGCCATGAGTAGACACACCCTGTTTTGCCCTGTGTGTATGTACATGTACATACAGAATTCAGTACATAATGGTGCCAACACTAACACTGAAGAAGACTATAGAAATGAATATAAGCCATACACCTCAAGCTGTAAACAAAACATCAAAATATAAAAAGAACAATAAAGACAGAAGTGCTAACCATCATCTATACATTATCACCATATTGCCGTCAGGGTATCACGGCCACATCCTTTATCATTTGCAACAGAGTGGATTTCTGGTGACAGAAAGAATGGAGAGTGTGAATGAATGAATGAAAGAATACACTCTGGCAAAAATAATACAAACATCACAAATGCAACGCAGATGAATGGACTAGTGAGATCCTATAAATAACTAGCAATGCTCTTGAACGGTTTTCTCCCTACTCACTAGTTGCTACTGCACTTTCCACAAACCTATCATATGTTGTACACCATTTGTGTCTTTGCCTTCACTTTCATTACATTCATTACACTACTCAGCCTACGTAGATACAAGGACATGATCAGGAGGGAGTTATCTGCATTTGTTGTATGCGCTGGAGTTTTAAGAGAGGACTGTATTGATAGCAGCACGGTTTGGTTTATATTTGTACTTATCTGACTGTGGTGTAATGGAGTTCAGAATTCCACTAGAAAAGCTAATAAGAAAATACCCAAAATAGTAAGAGGGAAAAGGACTGGATGTATGAAGGGGATACAAAATTAGACTGACATCATCTTTCATAAAGCTGGAATTAGAAAGTCAGACATGTTGGAAATATTTTTTAGGATGTTATGGTTTAGTACTAAGAGGTTCATCCTGTACCCAGTAGCTCAGTGACAGTGTTGCCAGTTGCTGCAATGGGATTAGAAAACGTGCCTTTTGTTTATCAGTACTCAAAAATGACGAGTTCATTTATCAGCTCAATTATAAATTCAGTGGAGCAGTGCCCCATTGCTCCACATTAAGCATCGTTATGAAGACTAAAATTTGGTATAAATCTTTTCTATTCAGGGAAAATAAATTTAAACTTGCAAAATAATTTTATTTCAGTTAAAAATTTAGTATGAAAATTAATTTGTCATCTTTTGCTAGTTTAGACTGCTTTTATTTAAATAAATATTCCTGGGGCTGACTAGATGAGAGTTCAGTATAAGGATGTATGACATTTATTGCTATTTGTGTTATCATTACCTATACACAACTAAAGGTAACTGTCACCATCATTTAAGTTACACAGGGTGCATGTGTCTACACACTTCATGATTCCATCTAAAAACCCCTACAGTTTCAAACATTTCATAGCCATCATCCATTTGGCCTGTAAAGGGAAGAAGTCAGAAAACATCAGAACTGACGACAGTTCATCCAGCCTTAACTTCTGTTCTCTCGCATCAGGCTTTATACAGAAAATTAGGCAAATAATGCTCATCTTTGCAAATTAATACTGTTTTGCTGTATGTTATTACTATGCTGTACATATACAATATTCCTGATACATTTTTGAAACTAAAAGAATTCATAATATTTGCAAGCACACAAGTATTTCTTTTTCATGTACTTTGTTAGCAACCTTTTACCACTTACACTTCAGAACAGCACCACTGCCTGCTACCAGAGGATCACTACCACCTTAGCTTGTAGTAGAAGACTCAGAGACAAGACAAGGGTCAGTTACAAGGCTACAAATAGTTTGGCCTATTAGTCTTCTCCTGGTGTCCTGCTGTGTAAGCTCATGCCCCAGGGATCATCAGGCCACTTCCAGAGGTCTATTTTGGGGATAAGTTTTTTATCTGTTTTTTTCTCTCTTTCTTTCCTCAGGAAAACATGTTTGTGGGTTTTAGATCAAACCAGTGTTCTGAAAGTGGTCAGGGTATGGTTGGTCCACAAACTCAATGTGCGTTGGGAGACAGCAGCCTAGGTCTCTCTTCCTCCCCATTCCAGGGCCACAGCAACTCTATAATTATTTATCATATTGTCAGCCTGACACAATTTTTATGAGGAATGAAAGCAAAAGAATTACAAAGGTGATTTTTCACTATCTGTATTCCAGTATAGGCTGAATGGAATTTTACAAGATTAAGTATAAACACTTCTTTACCCCAAGATAGAATCCTTTGCCAAATAAAAAAAAAATCCTCCTTCAAATAATGGAGATAAAAAATCTTCTCAAATAAAATGTTGCAAGATTGTTCAGTAAATAAAAGATGTTTAGTCACTCAAAAAGGCAGGCATTCTTCCAAACGCTGGTTTGTGTTCTCTGCTCTCTAAGAAGTCAAGAAAACACACTGCATTTGTTACTAGGAAGGTAACTTTCCACCTTTGGCATCTGACCACAAAATAATCTTCTCCTGATACGGAAATCACAGTCTAGTCTCAGGAAAAAATGGAAATATATTCAAAGATCTCACTGGGAAGTTAATACCTCCAATCTCAGTCAGAAACATGACACTGCAGAGAATATATGCAACACTTGAGATCTGTATGAATTTTGGGAAGAGTTTGTGAGATTTTTATTTTCATACTGGCAATCCAGAATTTGAACTGGGAGTACAGTCCTTAAAGCTGTCATAAGAAAGGGAGAGAAGATGGTGCATTTAAAGGTTTATGAGGTCAGTCAAAATTCTCACAGTTGAGGACTGAGCCTTCCACTGCTGTATGACTTCATAAGATTTAAAGACTGAAGCACTGGAAGACCCAGCCTGGATTGACAAGGAACTAAAGGAGGTGGTTCTTGTCACAAATGGACAACGTCAAAATTATGAATGACATACCTCATGAGAATGGCCAAGTGCAAAATCTGAGAAAGCACAAGCCTGAAAAGGAAGTTATAAAGGGCCGGAAGAAGGGGCTGAGAGGGAGAAGTGTGATGTAGAAATCAGTGTTTTTTGCTCACTAGCGACTCTGTATGAAAACATAATAATGGGAAAGATTTTGTCCAGATTTTACCATTTTACTTCAGTGGTATTCATCCTGATCCTTTCTATGGAAGGGTATAATACTTCAATTAGAACAGTCAAAAGCAGGATTTAGCTTACCATTATATCTGATGTGCAAATAACATTAACTTTTTTGCCTAAAATAAAACTTCAAACACCACCAGAAAGAGTAAAATTTTTCACTGGAGCAGGGAGATGAGGTGGTTTTTTTTTTTTTTAAAGATCCTGCCTTTTCCATTTAATTTCAGTAATATAACTAAATAACATGCCCAGTATACAGCTAACAGTATGATCCAGCGTTACCATCAAATATTTTTTCTTATCACTCCCTTTGTAAATGAGGTGATTAAAAGTTCTTCGGAGTTTTACAGATGTTTAAGTTATCTAAGGGTAAAGGTTGGGTTTTGAATCTTGAATAATACATTATGCATCAATAACCTCCTCTATGACCCATTTAAAAAAAATGACGCTATTTCATATCAATTTACACAAAGAGCAACTTCTTGCTTTACTACTACAGTGAAATATCACTTACAGCTTTTCAAGTCCGTGTTGTCTATGTTGCACTAAATGTGAAAACTGTCTCCCTCATTCTGCACCATGCTTTACAAAAAAACCACACCGTTTGCAGATCAAAGGGAGACGATTTATGCTTTCATCCCAGCTGACGGACGATTAAATTAAAACAGATCAGCAGTACAGTGCATGGGCAGGTGGCTTTAGCTGCCACTGTCGGCCTCAGAGCGATTAAATTGCGGTGGAGATGGAGGGCCTTCCGCTCTCATTCCCGCACTTACAGATCAAACGGTGACAAATGAGATGTTACTGCTCTTGTAAAGCAAGGCTACAATCTGTCAAAATCCAACATAATTTGTGACCCTACGTGACATCCTCTTTCTCTTTTTTCTGACATTTGAATACAGTGATTGTACTAGAGTCAAGTCCATTTACGTGAATATAGTCAATTCTATCTAAAGGAATATAGCCTGTTAGCTCCAACATGGTAGCTGAATATATATCTGGTTAGTACTCCAGCGACCCTTTGTGTTAAGTGCATACCATTAACAATGAATTCTGATTTTTCCAAGTTATATAATTTGATATCTTGACAGCTCAGACACTTAAAGCACCACTATTTGTTTTAAATGGCTTTATTTTATTGTTTAAATGTCAGTATCAAAATAAAGTAACGCATACAGTCCTGTCAGTTCCAGTGCAGTGGGAAGTGTTCCTGTAAAGCAAAAAGAGGCCTTGAGAGAGTTTGTTCTAAAAATGGACTAAAAAGTCAACCATGTCTTTTACTGCATCCTCAAATGACTTGCAAAATTTTATTTACACTGAATCTTTTGTTTATTGGGGGTAGCTTATCAAGGTACTGAGGAAGGAAGCACAAAGGGACTGCCATATCTTACTTTAAAGAAACTGTCATACTAATAAATAAAACCTTCACGTAAACATAAGGAAAAAAAAAAGTAACTGCATGTGGATTAGTTTTTAAACATTTGTACAAATTGCCATAAATTGGCATAATATCACTTGGAAGATCAAAAGTATGTACTCTGCCCTAAATTGCAAATTAACAGTCAATGGAGAATACTTGTAAGACTTGACTGAATCCCCATATTCCCGTTGTTCTTTTAAAGAATAAATACAGTTTACAACACAGCAATGTTGTTAGACTTTGATCATATCTTTCCAGTAACTTTGGGGTTAACAAGTTCTTCTTCTCTGCAGCCAAGAATTTACAGCATTTATCGTTCTCTTAAAGTTTTAAGGTGGGCAGTTTAGCTATCTACCACAAAGCAGTCAAAGATCTGATCTAGGGGCTCTTTATATTTTCTGTTGACCATTGATCTTTGGGCTGGATAACTACACTCTCCAGGGAATTAAGTTAGAAACAGCTTTAGTTACAAAGAATGAAGATGCATACAAAATGTCTCAAGTGAAAATCTTAAGGGAAAAACAGATATGGTAGACTGAAAAGTATTTATACTTAAGACATATACAGCACACTCCATTTTTGTTCTTCAGTCAAAATGTAAACCCAAACTTCTTTCATCACATTTGCATACATTCCCTGTTTAGCATACAGTTCTTAAACTGGAACCAGTGGTAAATTTGCTAATAAGTACAGACAGCAGCTAAGGTGCATGCCATGAAGCTACTGTAGATGATCTGCCATAGGCAGAAAAACCCAGCCAGTGGCTGGCCCCATATTTGGCAAATTATATACACTAATCCTTCCTTATCGTGATGACCCTCGTAGCCTGTCTAGGCTTCAAGGCCTGTCAACACCCTATTGTTACCGATTTATAAAAAGGAAGACTCAGCCCATGTGCCACACTCTATCCTTCTAACCTTGCCTATTAAAGGCAGGGTCTCTGCAGCCGTCTGACTTGGGGGGAGGGGGCAGTCATGTATACAGTTTACACAAGCAGCAAAACGGCATTTCACCCTAAACAGAGCGCTGCAAGGCCCCAGGATGGTCAGGTCTGTTATGTCAGGAGTGCACCAGAGGTGTGCTGGGCAATAGTAGATGCTCTCGGGAAAGAAACATACACTATAGCATGCCAGCAGGGATACGATACGTAGAAAAAAACCTATAAAACAGTGGGCTCAGAAACCAAGCCATAATGCAACAAAATGAGAGCAGTGTTTCTGCTTACTATTACCACTTTTCTTTCTATTAACTATCTGGGGGAATGACTTCAAACTCAGTATTAGGATTAACACTGCAGCACCCAGACGAACAAGGCAAACACTGAAGGTACTTTGAGTGGAAGAGATCCCAGCTTATCAGTGAGGGGGGAGCACAGCAAAACTGTTATGAATACCAGTTACTCCAGCAACTTCTTTGCACTAGAATCTACAGTTTCTTTCAAGCTGCAAGATCACTGGGGCAGGGATAGTTGAACAGTGATAAATCCAGTCCATCAGGCTTGAAAGAAACAGCAACAAATGTTTCGCTTCTGTATTAGAAATTATCTGTTGATTTGCAGCAAGATATCCTATTGTAATGACAAACAACCACAGGATGGGATTGCCAACTGGCCCATGTTTAGAGGAGATTACTGGCTTTTTATGAGTTCTATCTGGCTCTGTTTTTTGTAAAGGCTTTTTTTTTTAGTTTTATAGGCTGTCGCAAACCACAGAGCTGATCTCATTCCACTCTTCTTCCTTCCCTCATGTCTCTGCTTCTGATGTAGATTCTGTACAGTCACAGGGGATGTAGGGTAGGCTTTCACCTTTGACTGTAAACATGACAGGAGGGGAGAGAAAGGTGGCAGAAACATTATTAACTTTAAAATATTTCCTGTTCCTCAAAGATGAGAATAAATTGTCCCCACATGACTACGCAGGATAGAGATAAACTGTTCTCCACCCTTTAAGAATCCCCTGCCACCTCAGGGTTTTCCTTCCACCTCCCTAAATAAAACTCTGTGTTGCTTCCCATGAATAATATTTTTCAATAATTTAAAATATGTTCAGTTTGTTGGGGTGTCCCCCCCTCACTGCTTATTAAGTTTTCCAGTGTCTCTTTCAGATTCTGCACCCAACGTGTATCCATTGTTTCATTAATGAGGCCAGCTAGGAGTCATACATTTCTGTTTAGCTTCCCAGGCAACAAAATGGAAGCACGAGTGTAGGTAATGCTAACACAACCAGAGGCCTCCTAGGAATAGAGCGAGAACACAGAGCCTTTGATTTATAAATAGATATCTCTATTTATAATGCATAAACAAAATGTTTCATGATTTGTAACACTAAGCCCAGGCAGTTACACTGTTAAAAAAAAAAATCCAAATGCCTACTGTCTACAGAAATAGAAACACTTACTTACGCAAGGATCATGAGGGCATGGACTGGTATTATATGAACTCCTGCCAATTAAATGAGGTACTTGCTAATTACTGTCCCGTATCTTCAAGGACTAAAGGGGCAGAACAGTGCCATGTGAGGCAATATGGTATCATGTAGCAGAGCTGAAGCCAATCCAGGTTAGATTTAATATTCAGAAATGATCACATACTGTATTACTCATGTCCAGCAACAACATTTTGATTACAGGAATGCTAAGCTCCTGGTCTTAACCACAGCCAGCACTTGTTGCTACTGAAAGATTAATGTTATCTCTGTATTTAAGTAACCCTCATATATGTCCAAAATTAGACTGTAAAAAGTGCAATGGTCTCAGAGTGAAACTGTTTTTAGCAACAGCCTACAAACACATTGCTTGGGCAAACCATCTGGGTCCCAACTGAATGATGCCTATACAGTGAAGTGTGAGAATGCCCATCATAAGCAGTGGCATAATCAGTACCTTGGACATCACTGCAGAAATATTTCAGGAGTGGATAAAACAATTTCTTAACTTCTACTGGGCAAGGAGAAGCCTTATTGTCAAAAGTAACGTGGATAAGTGAAAGGGGGAAATTGACTTTAAGGAGATAATGCCCAATTAGAACATAAGGGTTTACTTTTTATGTATTTTAAATGCAAACAATGCTATTTCTGTCATTAGTTGTGTAACTAACATTTTCTATTCCTACTGAAACATCTGTATTTGTCACTTATTTTGGCAAGTTATTGCTAGCTTACCGTTCATTCCTTCTAGCTGTGGAATGAGTAAAGACATCTATTTCATTCCTACTTCTCAAGTTGTTGGGTAACCTCTGCTTTCTGATGCTGAACTCAATAAAACCAAACAAAAACAAATTAAAAAATATCACAGCTCTGTGTGAAAATGCCACTACTCATACTTGAACAAAACTGTATTGCAGTTAAAATTAATCAGAACAAAAATGTGAGAAAATTTCTCTCTCACTTACGAGGTCCAGCCACACAAGTCTCAAGGTTTTAGCAGGTGCTCAATGGATTATGGATCAGGCCTAATTTATAATGAAATCTGCATAGTAAATCAATAATTCTGGTTAACGGCACTGATAATTTACTATTGTGATTTTAATACTAAAATTCACATTGTTAAAACATGATGCAAAAATTAATGTGCATATTGTATTGCACCACAAAATAATTCAAGCATACAGTTATTGTTGTACAAGAGACAATAGCCATTAACATTTGATGGCCAAGTCAGGGTATTAGAATAATAATTTTTAAAAAAAGATGACCTGCTACTATTCTCTTGCTATTTAACCCATCATATAATATGTGTAGTATAGTAAAACTGAGCCTGCATTTAATGTGGGACTAAAATTGAACACCATTGAAAACAAGCCTTGGGGTTTTGTTTATCAGTATATATTGACAATAGAAGTACTCATAGAATCATAGAATGGTTAGGGTTGGAAGGGACCTTCAAAGGTCATCTAATCCAACCCCTGTGCAAGGAGCAGGGACATCCCTGACTAGATCGGGTTTCTCAGAGCCCCATCCAGCCTGGCCTTGAACATTTCCAGGGATGGGGCCTCCACCACCTCTCTGGGCAACCTGTTCCAGTGTTCTACAACCCTCAGTGTAAAAATTTTTTTCCTAATATCCAATCTAAATCTACCTCCCTCTATTTCAAAACCATTACCCCTCGTCCTATCACAAGAAGCCCTACTGAACAGCCTCTCCCCATCTTTCTTGTAAGCCCCCTTGAGGTACTGGAAGACTGCTATAAGGTCTCCCCAGAGTCTCCTCTTCTCCAGGCTGAACAGCCCCAACTCTCTCAGCCTCATAAGAGAGGTGCTCCAGCCCTCTGATCATTTTCGTGGCCGGACCCTCTCCAACTGGTCCATGTCCTTCTCATGTTGGGGGCTCCAGAACTGGACACAGTACTCCAGGTGGGGTCTCACCAGGGCAGAGTAGAGGAGGAGAATCACCTCCCTCGACCTGCTAGCCACGCTCCTCTTGATGCAGCCCAGGATGCGGTTGGCCTTCTGGGCCGCAAGGGCTCATGTTGAGCTTCTCATCCACCAGCACTCCCAAGTCCTTCTCCTCAGGGCTGCTCTCAATCCATTCCCCGCCCAGCCTGTATTTGTGCCTGGGATTGCCATCACCCAGGTGCAGGACCTTCCACTTGGCCTGGTTGAACTTCATGAGGTTGGCACGGGCTCACCTCTCCAGCCTGTCAAGGTCCCTCTGGATGGCATCCCTCCCTTCCAGTGTGTCGACGGCACCACACAGTTTGGTGTCATCGGCAAACTTGCTGAGTTTTTTCATGCTTATGAAAAATTTAACATCTTAAGAAACACTCATGGAGACTTCTGCAAAATAGTTTTCTAAGCACAGGACCCTCAACCACGTTGCACAGGGTAGTCTATTTGCCACATATATTTGATTTTTAATTCCTCTCTCATTGCTTGCATGTAACTATTAATATGCAAATAAATATTTACCTGGAAATACCTCTTTTGAATATTTCTCTTGTACCACAGACTGCCCCTTTGAAAGTCAGCTTTTATTTAAAATCTACTTCTTCTAGGGGTTCTATTAGTTTTGCAATTTAAAACTAACTTCTCTCTTCTAACAAGATAATCCTGAGCAGGACCTTCATACAATGCAGAGCTAATAAATATGCAACCACACACATAAAAACCACAAAACAATATTCCAGAATTCAGTGTGTGATGGCATACTCTCACAAAACAACTTTTCAAATTTGGCAGTTTCCATTTTGTTAGGACAATCCCATCAGAACATTCAGTCTCATCATCTTTTCAAGTTTTTTGTTTTCCTCTTTTTAACATCATTCCTATTTGTTTTTGTTGTTTGGTTGTTTTTTTTTTAACTACTGGTTAACATTGTTCTTTCACAACATTTTTGACTACTTAAAAAAATAAACATCTCCTGAGAACCGAACAAAAATATTTAGGAAATATTTCTCTAATTAATTGTAGGGAAACAATCTAAACAAGTTTACAGTCTGTATTCTTAAAATTGGTTCAACATCTAGCTTTTTTTTTTCTCCCGCTATCCCTGCTTTGTTCATTCCTGATGCTCTGTGCAAAAGGAGAATGAATCCCTTTCATGTTCATGTCTTCCTAACTTTAAGAAAAGTTATTTTGTGAGCACTTGTAAACAAAGGATGCCAGACTGAGCCTCTTCTGTACTCCAGTGTATAACTTACCACTAGATTAAAACATATCCCCCAGTGTCGTAGAATTATGCGCTTAAGCTTCCATGTCTTCCTTTACATACTGTAGCAAACACGTACACTTGCAAAGAGCTGAATCTGCCTTATATCATCAGTTGTGACTGAATTTGCAACTTTGTTCTGCAAACTGAGGACAAGACACAAATTAATTTTACTGAAATTCATTTGCTCTTTCCCAAGCCTGGGTGTGACAAAGCCATCTGCAACCTACTTTATCACACAGTAGACAATGGGTAAAACTCCCCGGTTCAGCAATAAACACTACAAACTAATAACATAAAAGTGACTAACTGGTTACTGCCCTGTTGTTTTTTAGACAAAGAATTCTCTCATTTCTCTGATCTTCCCTCAATGCAGACAAAACCTCTTCTTCTCTGTACAACACAAAGGAAAAAAGAGAGATGAGAGAACTTAATGCCCTTTCCACACATTACTCCCTTCGCAAAACCAGTGGTTTACTTAGGACCCAAGCCTGCTACAGCCAATGATCTTTGTAATTATTTTCAACCCGGACACAGTGACACTCAACAGAACTTTCCACTCGTGGATTTTGGCCCTCTATGTGCATCAAAGCTGTTGAACAGAGAAGAGAAAGGATAAAACTGAGATTAAAACTACTTTCCTTCAGACATGCTGAGCATAGACACCTTCTGTCTTTCAGTAACATGAGACCAGTACATGGGCATTCATTCATGGATTCTGAACAAACAGTGTCCTAGCACAGATGTCCTTGGGAAAAGAGAGAAGGGAAGGATACATATTTATTTAAAAAAGAGTTTATGCTCACATACTATTTTTTGTACCATGAAGAATAAGGGGAAACGATAGTTGAATAGAGATAAATTACTTACAGAATATGTGACAACCAGTGTGCACCAAGATGACACTTTTTTTTTTTTTTTTTTAAAGCATTTGGACAGGTCTCCTGCACAACTCTTGGCTCATTTGGAGATCCTGTCCCAACAGGACCTCTGAAAGTTCTTGGTGTCTGGTCAACATAAGGAACAAGAGAGAAGAACTAACTTAAGACTGTATTACAGAAAGACCTTCGAGGACTGTAATCCATGGACTCATGATGATGCATCAGTTCAAACAAACTGAAGTGGAACAGCTTTACCATTTTAAGAAAAATGTATTATTATCAGCCATTTAGAGTAAAATTGACATTTCATACTGTATTGATTTAAATTAAATGTGTATGTGAATACTCGGCAGAAATAAATTTAAAAAATCATCTGTTGATGGACAAAACTAATTCTTGTGTTGTAAGAGGAAAGGGAGAAGGAGAAGAGGAGAGAGAAAAGACATCTTGTAATGCAAGAAGTTCAAGCTATTCTTTTCCCAAAGTGCACACATGACAACAAATGTTAACACTTCCTGTTTTTGTAGCAACAGCAAATCGCAAAGTATTTCACAAATCAATCATATCTTGAAAAAAAAAGAGAATAAGAATTAGGAGAAATCCAGCAGATAGCTCACAGTGATGTTGTGCAGCAGTTTAGGATGGGAAGTAACAGGAATACTTTACATTATCAAAATTAAAATTTCATGTAAGAATCCTTTCCAGAGAAAGAAAAACTTCAGATTGCACTACCATAATACACCAAAGTGTTGGGGGGTGGTTAGAGAGATGGGAATAGGAAGCTTTTAATTATTATAAGTTCCCATTAAAAAAAAAAAAAAAGAAAAAAAAAAGAAAAAAGAAAAGAACATATCATCTCCACATTTATTATGTGGGAAGCCTATCTGTTGTAAGAAGAATGCAGCTTCAGATACAAAAACATATATAGAAGATACTATGGAACTAGACAACTTTTAAATTACTTTATCAAAGTTCCTACAATCCTCTGTTCAAAGAAGGCAAAGCAATCAATATTAAGCAAATAAAATTCACCTGCATCTATCTAAAGCATTTTATTAAATACAAAGCTGAGGGTGAGATACTGCAATTGGTTAACGCCTGAGGCTTTCATCTCTGGAGACCTGGGTTCAAAGCCTTGCTCAGACAACAAAGTAGCACATTTACAGATGTCAGCAAAGCAAATTTGATAGCTGTTTCCCTGAAATACCTTATCTTTCCTTGTGTTTGAAAAACATATAGCTCCAGCACTAAGAGCAATCTTTCCCATACATGATTCCATCAAGCAACCACTTCATATTGGCATAATTGGCCACCCCTTTTCATAAGAGATGTGGGACAGAATAAGTAGGCTTTAGGTCATGCCTAAGGTGCATCGGCCGTAGAAAACTGGCTGAACTGTGCTACTGGAGCCTTTTCAGCCATCTTCATCAATCTGCTTGCTGATATGATTGCCATCAACATCATGTCACCTGCACATCTTTTAAGGCGGTATTAATTTAAGGATTATTTATATGAAAAAGGTTGGGATTTTACACCTAATATCACCATGTTCATGATCACTCAGCTTACCCACAAAATAATGAGTAACAACCTCTGGAAAATAAGCACTATACATAGATGTTTGCTGCTGGCAAACTCAGTTTCAAATAGCTTAAAATTTAAGGGACTCTCAGCTGACCAAACACCTGAAGGAAAATCCTAATCACATGCAAATACCGATGCAGTGCTTGAACTTTCCATATAGTGAACAACTTTAGAAACATTATACTTATCGACTTGTTTACTCAGAAGATAATCTATTAGAGACATCCTTCTTTTCGCTTTACTTCTTCTCCCTCTTCCTTCTAAACAATCAAACACACATCAAACTCTAAAACTGGAATTTGTATCTCTTTCCTTTCAACTTGCAACCTGAG
The DNA here is from genome assembly GCF_036417535.1 of Chlamydotis macqueenii. NCBI lineage: Eukaryota > Metazoa > Chordata > Aves > Otidiformes > Otididae > Chlamydotis > Chlamydotis macqueenii. The sequence goes on along the minus strand of NC_141558.1, from coordinate 75,858,568 downwards.
TTTCAGCAATATTTATAATTTGACTTTGCTACAGATGGGATAGATAGCGATAAAAGAATGTGGGTTATTAAATAATTTAGCAAGTTATGTTAACATTAGCACTTTGCTCTGTTGGGATTATGACTTCAGAATGTTGCAGAAACTGAAAAAAAAAAATGCCACAAAACCCACAAAGCACTGCTATTCATTTTTCATAATATTCACCACAACCAAACCCCAAAAAAAAAAAAGAAAAAAAAAAAAAAGGCTGAATTCTCCAAGACTTTAGAAAGATGTTTGCCTTTCATAAAAAGAGTCATATTGATAACCAGGCTCGAAGTGACGGCATAATTAGAAATGCTCATTTTACTATTTTCCAATATCTAATGGACTTTCAAGACCTATTTTCAAGGTTCAAGAGATTCAAAACAAGTAACATGAACTTCAGGATGCGTGAAGACCTTTTTTTCCCTTCTTTTATTTACCTGATTCCCAATCATACAATTACTTTCTCTAATCGTCTTATTATTCCATCTTGTTAGTTACTCCACAAAAAAGTTGGCTTTGCTTTGGAGAAGGAAAAAAAAAATAATTTTCTTTCCAAGGAAGATCTTCATTCCCCAAAATCTTCTCATGTCATCATCATCTCCAGAGCAGAGATGAATTCTCATTTTGCCACTTACAGAAAAACACAGACCACCACAGGAGGACTGTAATCTATGAATGACTGCAAAGCTAGTTAATTTTCTAGAACTATGCATTGCAAAAATACTGCTGTTGCATTTTTCTGCTGTTTTGTCTGAATCCTGCCACTTTGAAACTCAATTCTGTTTCTTAAAATAGCAGACTTAACTGAGTTTTTACACTTCTATTCTACTCCATCTAGTGGATTATTGATTTTTGCAACAAATGCTGCAACAATAGTATTCTAATACACCATGCTGGGTTAGCTATTAGGGCAAGGGACCATGTTCAAATGATTTTTTTTTTTGGCTTTAGATTAAACAAATTAAGTCACATTCCTGTGTACCTGGATAAGACTATAGGATTCTGGCAGCATCTTCATGCAACATAAATGGCAAAATGGTGTCATTTAATTATATCACTGAAATGAGACTAAGTAAGGGACAGGCCTTGATTACAAGGGACAGGTGGTAAAATTTCTCCTGGTGCTTACACAATTTACTAGGTCAGTCCTGGGGAAAAAGAATATTCCATGCCTGTGCTGTTTTGCTAAAACATCGATATCCTCCAGGCTTCATATCCTAGATTTCAGAGTTTTCTTCCTGAAAATGGTGATAGGCAAAATTCAGTTGCATGCTTGATAAGCTGCTTTGTTTGCATGATGTGAATAATTTTATTCAACCAATGTCTCTTCAGTACATATACTGTTTTGGGTGCGGTTTTTTTTTCTGTGTAACATCGTTTATAATACTCTCTCTCAAACCTGCTGTTCAGGACTTCTGCTAATTTCTCAGAGGGTTGTTTAAGGTAATGAGAGTTTGATTCATGAGAGGAAAAATTAGGTAATTAGTTCACTATCACGTGTAGCTCATTTCAAATCAATGTGGCTTTTAACGGTAAGAATATTTGTTTTCTTTTCAAAAGAAAATATGAAAAAGGTAGCCAACAAAAACCATTATATCAGTGAATCAATAATACTTGCTCATACAAAGAATCATTGGAACCAATGATTCAAAGACAATGCTATTTACTTGTCTAGTAGGCTAGGTATAGGATATGTGTTCTGTGAAGCAATTTACAGCATAAGAAGAAAATATTAATTTACTCTCCCAAACCACATGAAGTTACTACGTTATGCTTGGTTTCAACTATGAATCTAGCTTGCAAAGTATAAGGGCCTAACACCATAAAAACTAAAAGTCAGTTTAAACATTAAGCTCAGAAAGAATTCTGAGATTCCAAATCTCAGAATTGTGAGATTTTAAAATACTTATCCTTTGTTTCTAGTTTTGATTTTTTTTCTTCAACACGATAGGCAGCTCCAGTAGTTTGTTATAACTGGATGAGATAAGACTAACTCCAGATTGATTTGCTTTTCAGGATTTTATTGTAATAGTATGCAGCTATATAGCACTTTCTATCAAAGAATCTTGAAGTGTTCTATAAATATTAATTCAATAAGCCTCACAACATGCCAGTGAGACAGCTCCATATTATTTTATCTATTATATTTTTGCTGGAGGCACACAAAGTAAAAGTGACTTGTTCTGGAATAGAAATTGGTCTTGATTCCAGTCCTTTGATTTAACCACTAGAATTACTCTCTCCATGAAAACACAGCTGCCCCGAGATCAACTGCAGCTTTGTTGCTGACTTCTGTGCCACCATGATTTCATGAAAAGGAAGACCAAAAAATCTTCCTTTATTATTTGCAACTGAACACTACTTTTTAGGTTCAACACTCTGCATTAGTTGTTCTATCTTCACAAAGTTTCATCCTAGAAACACATGACTGACTTCACCAGAGAAGCAGTAAATGTTTTAAAGATTTTAAATATGCATACAATTGATCTGACACATTTTAATAGTGCTGGTATTACGACAATGCAGTCCTCTGCTCTGTAGTGCTGTAATTCATGAGAATCAGAGTTCTGACTTTGCAAATAGGACTGTAGACTTAATTTTCAGAAGTGACTTCCATTTTTACATTCAGAATTTTGCAATCACAGTAGTTGTGAGAACAGTGATATGCATTAAGGTAATTGATTGTGCTTTGAAATCAAGTAATCAAATGAGCATCAATTAAGCCTGCAAATGTTTGAAGCCACAGAACTACAAGTAAAGTTATTTCTCCTTGCAAAGCTCTCAGCGAAATACACTAGACAAACCTGTCTTCTTTTCAGATCAGCCTCACAACAAATATTTAGTGAATATATCAAAGACTCAGACTGTGTGATAAATGAGTTTAATACCTGACGGGTCTTTTTCTATTTCAGTATCTCACTTTACACCTAAAATCAAATCCAACAAAAGGATGTATATGTCTTATGTACCACAATGCCTAGCTTCTTACATCTGACCCACCTAATGGAGCTGGAACCTGAACTGAGAGAACCAGGCTCCTTGTACAGAGCATGGGGGAAGTCAGGCATCTCAGCACAGAATATAAACGAGCCACCACACACACACTCCTGCCACCTACATCTAGTTTATATGGCCAATTTATATGGAACTTCCAGGCTTATCCCTTCAGGCTGCCTGGAAATACCTTGCTCCATCCAGGAGTTGTAGCCTCATTGCTGTCCCTACAGGAAGGCAGGTCACCAGGCCTTTTCTCCAGCAAACTTGGATTTCTTCTGTTAGAAAATACAGTAACATCAGTTCCTTCAGGTTTAGAGCACTTACACATATTTAATGCCATCTTCTGTCTGAAGGAATGAAAAGTACCCCAGCTTCTGGGAAAAAGTGCTCTCTCCAACTGTTAGGATGAAGCTGTTGGACAAAACAGAGAAATCATCCTGGATGCGGAAAGCACATCTCTCTCTTCCCACATCCTGGTGGCTGGCTCCTTATGTTTCTGAGGCATAGCAGTGGGATCACCAGTATGTTACAAAAGAAAGAAATCATGGACATTTGTCATTGTTTAACCCCATTTGGCAACTAAGCACCACACAGCCACTCGCTGACTATCCCCCAGAGGTGTGGGGAGAGAATCAGAAAAGTGAGAAAACTCATGGGTTGAGATAAAGACAATTTAATAGGTAAAGTAAAAGCCACATGCACAAGTAAAGCAAACAAGGAATTCATACACTACAGGCCTCCATCGTGTGTAACAGTGACTTGGGAAGACAAATGTCCCCCTGCTTTCTCCTTCTTCCCCAAGCTTTATATGGTGAATACGACATCATATGGTATGGAATATCCCTTTCATCAGTTGGGGTCAGCTGTCCAGGCTGTGTCCCCTCCCAACTTCTTGTGCACCCGCAGACTACTCACTCATGGGGAGGTGTGAGGAGCAGAGAAGACCTGGACTCTGCGTAAGCATTGCTCAGCAACAAGGAAAACATCTCTGTATTATCAACACTGTTTTCAGCACAAATCCAAAACATAACCCCACACTAGCTGCTATGAAGAAAACTAACTCTATGTCAGCCAAAACTAGCACAACACTATATTTTGCATCAGTCTGTTGAGGTGCAAAGGTATGTTGTGAGAACACGTGATGGTTTAGCCCAACTCACCACACAGTTTCTCGCTCACCCTCTTCCTCCCCAGTGGAATAGAGGAGAGAATTGGGAAGAAAGGAAAACTCATGCATTGAGATGAAGATAGTTTACCAGAATAGCAAAGGGAAATATCAATAATAACAAAATACAAGGATACTAAAATATACAAAATAAACAATGCACGATTTCTCACCACCCGATGTCCTAGTAACCAAGACAACCCGTTCTGACCAGCAATCACAGAAACGAAACTGAGCAGCAAGCAAAAGAGTGAGAGGGAGAGAGATAGAGAACCAGATCCCCTCCTCCCCCACCCCGAGGCAACTCCCATGTATTTACCAAGTGTGACATTTACGGCATGGAATACTCTCTTCGGCCAGTTTGGGTCTATTATTCTGGCTGTATCCCTCCCAGCTTCCTATACCTGCACATTAGTGAGACCTGGGAAGCCAGACAGTGTTCTTGATCTCATTAACAACAACTCATATCACCCATGTGTTTATCAGTATTCTTCACATATGAAATCCAAAACACACTGGCTATTGAAAGGAAAAATTAACTCCATTCCTGCCAAAACCAGGACAGAACGCCTGCCAGATCGAGCTCTCAGGGGACTCAGAGGAACATCTTTGGTTCTAGAGTAAAACAGAACATAACTAATAAGCTGTTCAGATCTCTCAAAATAGATATTTCTGTGCTTGCACAGATGTATGCCACTGTAGATGGCTACAGAAATTTTAAGGGCACTATAGAAACTCCAGAGGTACAAACTCCAGCATCTGGGTACATCAGGAAATTCCACTGTTAGAAGATCAGTAGGATTTCCCAGAACTGCCACTTCGCATTAAAGAAGATAAACTCCATCTAACTCCCTACTTCATGTAACTAGAGTATCTTGGTGGAATCTAGCATCATTTCAACTTAGAGTATTGTTATTTATTCAGAATTCCCTGCTGATTTCCTGCTGATTCCCTGTTTATATATGCAAAATTCCCTTAATCTCTAACCCCTTAAGGTTATCATTTAACATTTCAGATTAATATTAAAACAAAACAAAAAAAAATCCAAGCCATTTTTAAGTTACAAGAAAAGAAAAAAAAACTGTTCAAGATAGTTTGACTACTCAACCTTGAATCTGCAAATACCTTCTACTGCAGATAATGTTTGGTGCTTTACTAATTCCAATGAAACTACTAGGAAAATACCATCCTATAATAAGTGTTGGCAGTACTGCATCCTGAAATTGTAAACTCCTGAGGCACAAAACTGTCTATAAAACTCTTGGACATCTGAGGTGCTATAAAAATAATAATGCATTCAGCTTTATGCAATTTTCAGCTAAAAATCAGTCAATCCCTCTTCTCTGCCCTCCCTCCTCCACACAGTTACCACAGAAATTTTGTTCTGTTAGGATAATATATATTTTTAATGCAAAATTTCATCAGGAACCTTTTTTTATGGTCTACTAATAAACCTCTGAAAACAGGGATTTATAATGGAAACAGTGACGGACCCTTAACTACAGTGTATGCAACTATAATAAAAAGAATTAATGTAGTCAATTTGTACTACTGTTCTCAGAACAAAAAAAAAAAACCCTCTATTTCAACTGCAATCCTTTCAATAGCTGATTGGCAAGCCTGTCCATTTCTAGTCTGCAGTGTTGTCAGTTGTCTTCAACATGATAATGAGCCTGTCACCATATTCAAATAGCCCTGTGACAGCATGTTTTGTGAGCATGACGTCCACTGCAAAGGGTCTGTCAAAAAGCACCTTTCAGAAAATGAAAAGAGAATGCTTTTCTGATGATAAATTTAATTTCTTCATAGCTAAGAGACTGAGATTTTTCATCTGATTTTGTCAGTGTTGTGTTGCATTTGTGTCTTCAGATAATCCTGCGTTCAGATGCATAAAATTTTAAAGTTATCTGTAAAGACAACGTGAGAAATAATAATCTTTTTTGAGTTCACTGGAGGCTTTGCATAAAACTGCAGCACTGCTGGCTTTCCATCAAATTAAAACTGGAGGGGGGAGGGAATGGCATGGGAGGTTAGCTTGTTACCAGAAGCAAATAAGGCTCACAGTAAAGATCTCAAAGTCTACACACTTCATTCGTTAGGATCTTCACTCTTTCCCAAACAGCCTATTAAAAATCTCCCTTACACTGTGTGGTCCTAGTTAAGTATGACCAGGTTGCATGAAATTCTCTGGCTTTCAGACCAAGGGGGAGGAGAACATAGACACAGGCAGAGCTCTTAATTATTCTTATGATTTGAGGCTGTCATACAGACTGCAGCACTATGTGTTCCACATTCGGCTGCCACCAGTGGTACTGGTCAGCTGTGGAAATTTTCATTGAGAGGAAAACTTAAAATATTCTGGCAACACAGATTTCGTTGCATGTGTGAGCATCTGCCATTGATATCGACAGGAAATATACAGATGCATTGAAATAGAGTGCTTTTTTTTTTCTGTCGACAAAAGCTGGTCTTAATCTGACTTCAGCTTTTAGGGTTCTTTTCATCAGCAGCTGATTGAGGAATCCACATAATCCACATATAAAGGGAAGTGTTACAACGAGAAATACAAGACTCCAAACCAACAAGCAATAAACTATCTTTCAGTCACTGGCTGAGGAAGGGGTGGTAACGGCTGGACTTCGAAGTTCCAGGCTGAATGACACATTAACCCCGGAGCAGAAGTTCCACTTCTAGCTGTGCCTCTAACACCACATCTGATTTTCACTAAGCAACTCTTGTTCTCTTTGTCTGAGGTTAAATACCGTAAAACAGGGATATTCCTGCCTACATCACAGGGGTGCTCTAAAACTTAAAACAGGCATTTTCTGAAAAAAATTGCTGACAAGCTGACGACACATTCACTACAGACAAATCATGTTACACAAGCCCAGTGTTTTTCAAAGTTATTAAACAAGTTTGTTTCCTTAAATATTTCTGAAAAACAGTGAACCTGCAGTGTTAAAAGACCAAATGTGAATTTCCTTTACTGCATACTACTGACTAGTATTAAAACTAAGTATTTCATTATTAGTATTACTTAGTATTTTTCAGACAAGTAAGAACATGACGTTGAGAACGATATAAGGCTACAGTCACGGCTGTACATGCAAGAAGCTGGTGGAATTTGTCTGAGGTTAGGGACAGACAGATACTACAGGTGTGAAGGTGCAACGTATCTTCATCACCTTCAACACTTGCCTTTGAAAGGACCCACACTGCTTTTGTCTTACAACCTCCATTTTTTAAATTCTGTTTACACATATGAACAAATGCAATATCCATATTTATTCTGCCTATAATTCATGATTAAAATTATGAGTGAATAAGGAATTTGACTAATTCAGGTCTAACAAGCTGAAAAAAGACAATTTTACCAATGGTCTTTTTATCTTTTTTTTTTTTTTAATAAGAGGAGAACTTTATACAGAGCAACTGTATTTTAAATTTGGGTTATACAACCTGGTATTCCACACTTGATAGTGTAATACAATACACCTGTAACTGAATAAATTGCAAAGGTAGCATTTTTAAACAGTTAAGTGAAGGCATCTAAGCATTACGCAGCTTTAGACAGCACAAATGGACAATCAACATTAAACATGACTGATTTTTAAATTCTTCATTGCTCAGCTGGAGGGAAGTATTACAAGGCCAAAAAACAGAGCTGCGGACAGCTGGCTTTGTGCAGTACCAGTCCTCTGCCTCGATTTTCAAGCCATTCCTTTCTTTGGGGGGAAAAAAAAAAAAAAGAAAAGAAAGAAAGAAAGAAAGAAAAAAAAAATCTGAACTGGGCCATACAAACATACAAAGCAAGCTTGAGTCTCTAGGAGTTTCATTGTCTCAGAGAGTTGTCACCACCCTGAACACTCATTAAAGCTGAAGAGGTGCTGGAACAGCATTAAAATGAATGCAAACCATTTGCCGCAATCTTCTGCTCACACCATCTCCAAATGAAGGCAGGCATTGCATAATCCAGGCAGCTAGAGCTCCTGACAGGTGGATGATTTATGCTCATAGTCGGAAGAATCGGAGAGCCTGCAGAGGACACAGCATGAGCAAGGTGGTGGCGAGACAGATGCTCTCAGTGGGCTTGCAGAGGCTGGCAGGCTCCAGCTAGCTCAGGTGCAACCTGAACACTTTAGTACTGAACTCATATTGCCTAGATTTCAGCACAGCAAGATACCATTTACAATATTATGTACAGTAGATATACTATCAAACATATCTGTGTGCTATTTATCTCTCTCTATTTGCGTGTACACACACAAAAATATCTAATTTTTCCTATTTGCAGTTCAACTTACTGTGTTGATGTTAACTTTGCTTGTGCATATTCTCTATCAAAAAAGAAAGGGCAGATTAGGACAAACTCTGCATTGTTACAGCCACACAGTGTAAGTGAAATCACCAGAGTTGAACAGATGTAAGTGGGGGAAGAATTTGGCTCTAGCTTTCAGAGAACAGAGACAGAGCTAAAACACTGAAAATCCTTTCAGTCTTTTAAGAGTGTTTGATAGCTAGGAAAGAAAATGCCGAAGCAAAGATGAAAACATCCACAGGTCCAAATGTATGAGAGTATTCTAGTCACCTAGTCCACAAAGCATAAGAAATGTCACAATCACTTTGTTCTGCAGTAAATGCATAATATTAGCCAAATACAATGAAAATTACACTTGTGTCATCTACTTTTTAAATCTTTCAATGGAACAAGTTCTTCTCTGTTATTCAAGGTAATGTAAAAATCCCATCCGAAATTGCAGCATCATTTCCAACTACGTCATTCAGGTTCCTATTCAAAGAGGAAGCATGTGTAATAGATGTGGGGGTTTGAACTTTCCCTCCTGTTCTGTAAGCAAGAGATTGGTCTACTAAAAAAAAACATGAAAGACACACAAACAAGATATTATACCTGTTTCTGTCATGCAACTGTATGTTCATTCATTCTTTAATATAAAAGGTGAAGCCAGAACTAAATTACCCTACCTTTAGCATGCCAACAAAATAAGCAATTCACCTGCCTCATATCAGACTTGCCACATTTTCCAATCAAACCTGTCACTTAATTAAGTATCTAGTTTTCAGGGGCAACCAAACAGTTAAAGCATTCAAATGTGCACACTGCAGGTTATCTGGGTTGAATCTGGGACTTTGCTGACTCTCAACTCCTTTCCACTTTAACAGATGGGGTCAAAGGTGGAACTGCAGATGAGAATTAAAGACACATACATCCCTTTAATCAGATAACATATTAAAAGACTTGCAAATTCCCAAGAAGCCACTTTACAGGCACGTGTCATGGGCTATTCCATAAAGGGGGAGGGAACTGCAGAGAGGAGGCAAAGAGGACTTATTTCAGCTAACCAGCATTAAAAAAGGCAGGAAATTAGAGAAAACAAATGGGAACAAAATGGGATGGATTGCTAGCATTCAGAAGGCTTTCTGATTGCACACATCTCCCTAGAGATGCACTCCAGCATTTGAAGCCTTCACATTCTGCATCCAAATGCTTCTTCTAACTTCATTAAGCAGCGGTGTTTAAGAATACTTCATAACAAGTATTTTAATTAGACATGAGCTGAAGTATCTTGCCAGTACAGATATCTCCAGCAATACCAAGATGCCCAGGAGGAAATGCAGTCATTCAGTCTGACTAGCACTCACAAAATAGTGCAGGTCAGGCAGGGAGAACCTCAGGAAATTAATGATTCTCTCTTCCCACCTGGCCAGAAAAAGATTGCCTGGAGGATATGTGCTTGCAGCAACTATTTTCTCATCAGCATTTTTCTGATACAACTGTGGTATGAAGAAGAAAAAGAAAAGAAAATCATGAAGATGAGAGAAGATAAAAAGAGAAGAAAGAAGAATCTTATGTCATCTTAGCTAGTCCGTGGCTTTGTTCTCTGATTACTGCATTCCTTTGCATCTCACGCAAGACCAAATAACCAGGCATGTGGCATGCTCTGTCAGATGAAAAGCACTAGCAAAGACTATGCTGGCACACACCAGACCCAAAGGTGCTCCAGCTTCTCTTTTTGTCTGGAATACAGTCAGAGATTTATACTTTTGGGTGATGCTTCTGAGGGCTGTTGAAAAGGAGTAGCCTATTCAGTCCCTTTATAAAAAGGTCATTACACTTAAAGCTTCCCTTCTCAGCCTGATCTTTCACCTGAGGTATAAATTAGCAGAAACTTTTCTAGTACATCTTTGAGCGAGAACTCATAGAAGCAACACATTTAAATTGGTATTTTAAAAAAGCTTTCTACTTCTTAAGATAAACATTCATCTTCCTATTTTGATATTTAGCAGTCTCATCTGTCCCAAAACTGTAAGCTTAAGAGCTTTCATTTAAAGTTTGACAAGAAAACCTGCAAGTGGCTTGTGAACTTAAAAATCAGTTCAAGACCTCTCCCAGCACTCAATAATCATGGGCAGGTACACTCAATCTGGATCCAAACTGTATTTATGCCATCTCTTAAGTCATCTTAACTGATTCCACAAACTATACCCAGAAATGCAGTAGTTCTGGCTACTTCTGACAAATAAGTTCCTCTTCTCATGTTTCAGTGGATAACCATTGGGATTGACCACACAATGAAATCTAAGGTGCCTGTTTCTTAAGCTTTCATTGAATTACAGAAAATATGAAAAGGAGATAGAACTTAGGAAATGTAGACACTGAACACGACTGTAAACTCTATCAAGCAGGCTGTCATGAAAAGCAACATGTGGCTGTACAACTGTTTCATAGAATCACAGAATGGTTAGGGTTGGAAGGGACCTTCAAAGGTCATCTAGTCCAACCCCCCTGCAAGGAGCAGGGACATCCCTGACTAGATCAGGTTGCTCAGAGCCTCATCCAGCCTGGCCTTGAACGCTTCCAGAGATGGGGCCTCCACCACCTCTCTGGGCAACCTGTTCCAGTGTTCTATAACTTGCATCGTAAAAAATTTTTTCCTAATTTCTAATCTAAATCTACCCCCCTCTATTTTAAAACCATTACCTCTCGTCCTATCGCAACAGGCCCTACTAAACAGCCTTTCCCCATCTTTCTTGTAGGCCCCCTTGAGGTACTGGAAGACCACTATCAGGTCTCCCCGGAGCCTCCTCTTCTCCAGGCTGAACAGCCCCAACTCTCTCAGCCTGTCCTCATAAGAGAGGTGCTCCAGCCCTTTTATCATCTTCTTGGCCCTCCTCTGGACCTTCTCCAACTGGTCCATGTCCTTCTCATGTTGGGGGCTCCAGAACTGGACACAGTACTCCAGGTGGGGTCTCACCAGGGCAGAGTAGAGGGGGAGAATCACCTCCCTCGACCTGCTGGCCACGCTCCTCTTGATGCAGCCCAGGATGCGGTTGGCCTTCTGGGCCGCAAGGGCGCATTGCCTGCTCATGTTAAGCTTCTCATCCACCAGCACTCCCAAGTCCTTCTCCTCAGGGCTGCTCTCAATCCATTCCCCGCCCAGCCTGTATTTGTGCCTGGGATTGCCATGGCCCAGGTGCAGGACCTTGCACTTGGCCTGGTTGAACTTCATGAGGTTGGCACGGGCCCACCTCTCCAGCCTGTCAAGATCCCTCTGGGTGGCATCCCTCCCTTCCAGCGTGTCGACGGCACCACACAACTTGGTGTCGTCGGCGAACTTGCTGAGGGTGCACTCTATCCCACTGTCCATGTCGCCGACAAAGATGTTGAACAGGGCCGGGCCCAGCACGGACCCCTGAGGGACGCCACTCGTGACCGGTCTCCACATGGACATTGAGCCATTGACCACCACTCTCTGAGTGCGGCCATCCAGCCAACTCCTTATCCACCGAGTGGTCCGTCCATCAAACCCATGCCTCTCTAGTTTAGAGAGAAGGATGTCATGCGGGACGGTGTCAAAAGCTTTGCACAAGTCCAGGTAGATGATGTCAGTTGCTCGTCCCTTGTCCACCCATGCCATCACCCTGTCATAGAAGGCCACCAAATGGGTCAGGCACGATCTGCCCTTGGTGAAGCCATGTTGGCTGTCACCAACCACCTCCTTGCTCTCCATGTGCCTTAGCATGGTTTCCAGGAGAATCCTCTCCATGACCTTGCCAGGCACAGAGGTGAGGCTGACCGGCCTGTAGTTCCTGGGTCTTCCTTGTTCCCCCTTTTAAAAATTGGGGTTATGTTCCCTCTCTTCCAGTCATTGGAGACCTCACCAGACTGCCACGACTTCTCAAATACGATAGCCAGTGGCTTGGCAACTTCATCCGCCAGTTCCCTCAGGACCCGCGGATGGATCTCATCAGGTCCCATGGACTTGTGCACCTTCAGGTTCCTCAGATGATCCCGAACCTGCTCTTCGAGTACAATGGGCAGTTCTTCATTCTCGCAGTCCCTGCTTGCACCTTCTACAGTTTAACAAACAATATAAGACCGACCTGTTAATCGATTCAGATCAGTATGAAAGACATGGCCCATCTGGAAAGCATTTCTTCTGTCAGTCACCCACAGGACTGAGAAGGAATATTAGAAAGAGACAAAGGGCAATGGTGATGCAGTAAATAATTTCAATATGGCTGACTAAAAATGACAAGAGCAGCACTGCTGTATGGACTACTCTTCACTAGAAAAATGGAAAGAAAACAAGGAGACAAAGACAAGGATGATGGTCTTGTATTATTTATCGCTTCCTAGGGTCTGCACATGCTCAACACGCAACAAGCTATCAACATTCTCTCTTGTTAGTCAAGCAATTTGGCTATAAAACATTTGCAGCACACCAACAATTCTGCCACTGAGGGCACAGACTGGAGTTAAGCTGATTATAGAACAGTATCACGTGGGCTTTCTTTCAGAAAGAAAATAAATTTCTAAATTAACTATTTTAATAATCATCTGGTTTAACTTGGACTGCAATAAAATCCTATGCAAGTTGTACAGAGTGTTGATTTGGATCTGCTGCACTAAAACTGCAAATCAAATTGACATCTGATCTTATATCTAACAGAGATATAAGACAGCTAAAACCAGATGCTTAAGAAGAGCAAAACAGATAAACACATTAACTTTGTTGGAACAATAAAGAGCAAACAGGAAAATATTTATATTATTCAGTAAGTGAATATATTCAACATAGCTTGAGTTTTACTTTCTCCAGAATCATTAATCTAATAAAAGACTATTGAGGCTTAAAATAAAGCTATGTTTTTCTTTTATAAAGATTAATAGCTATATTAAGTCACTATTATGAGGGGAACATACTCCCCTCTAGTTTCCTTTTTCTGTCTTATAAATACCTAAATAGAATAAAAAGAAAGAAAAAGAAAAAAGGAAAAAGAAAAAAGAAAAGGCTGGTTAGATGAGATCTATTACTAGAATAGCTAGTAAGCATGGCAAAATTTGACATAATGACAATTCACTGCTGAAGATGACATTTACTTCAGGCTATTGACTTTCAACCACAAAAGACACATTACAAACTGCAAATGAAATAATATTCCAGCCTCACACAGCAACTCAGTGAGTAGAAGAAGTGACAGACTCACCACTGGTAAAAACATCATGAGCTTAAAAACAGACAATGACTGACCAGAGAGAAGACTGTGGCTTAGTTACATTAACGTCCCAATAAACCATGTTGATTCAAACTTTTTTTTGTTGGACAGTAGAGATTTAAAAGTCTGAAATATTTGAGGGATAGCGCTATAGGAGGTCAGAGGTAAAAACTGCAGATAGTAATTTTAGTGCTTCTCAAGACATTCATTGCTTTGGCTGGGTGAAGAGGCCACGAGAGTTCCTCAACCTCTAAGCTTTTCGGTGCCAATCCATCCCAAGCAGCAGAAGTCTGCTTGTGCATCTGCCACATGAGTTCTACTTAGCAGCACCTACCTTGTTTCAGCACTTCACCCCAAATAATTCTACCATACATCCTGTTGTTTCTATTAAGATTTTATACAGTGGAAGTCTAATTGAGGAGATGCGAGTGCTGCCCAAGAAAGAGCTAAGTAAAATACAAAAAGGGGTTGGCTCCAAAGTGGCATTTTAGAGATATGCATATGCATCACTGCTAAATGCACCTTCTACCTTATGCTAAACTTATTCCCCTCAAGCAGGGGACGTGCAAATATCTGCACAGGAAAAACAGAAAAGTGAAGAATACAAATAACATCAATGACACTCTCTACAAAATGACCCCTATTTAATATAGGGCAGGACCCACATATAAGAATTCAAGCACTCTGCAATAAATGGCAATGCCATATTGATGTATGTGTTTATGGGTGGCAGAGACCAGGAATGAAAGGCAGCTATTTGTCTGGGAGCTCTTGGGAAAAGATGCCATATCATACACAGTCCTACATCCTTCAGACTTGTCTCTGCCTTCCCTTATCACTTATATTGCTGTCACTGTACTTTCAGCGCATAAGCAAATGCTCACAAGGGCTAAATCCACTAAGTATCTTTTTTTTAAAAAAATGGAATAATTATTTCTAAAAAATTAGAAAAATATTGCTTCCTTATTTTAAGATCAAAAGAAGAAATACGAAAAATGAGGATGTTCAGTTAACAATCTCAGATTGTACTAATATTTTCTCATCATAAAGTGATTAATTTTTAATGGTATTCCAAATTAAGTAGACTTCTGAATCTGCAGAACCTACTCCTAATTTTGAGGAAGTAATGGGTAAGGTACATGCACTAAGAAAAATACTGTAGACGTTAATCCCTTTCAAAATCTTTCAAACTCGCTATTTTTAATAACAAAACTACAAAGTAATTCTAGGTCAATTGCAATTCTTCGCTGATGCTTGCCAGACCCTGCAAACAACTGCAGTCACCGGGATTCTCATGAGTGACAACTGCGGGAGCAGAATCAAGCCTAACATCTAATCCCAAAGAAGCTGCCGATGAATGTCCAGCAAACAGCTTTGACCCTAGATCTGCAGATGCTAATGTCAAAAAAACTACATTCACAAATCTGTGGAAAGCCAAGAAATGTAAATAGTTCTCAAACACAGATACATTTAATGATACTGCTTTCTCTACATTTCACACCACCTCTTTCATGAAAGTGGAGTATTTGTATAAAGGGACAACTGCAAAACAAAATTTTACCTAGAAAGAGAGAAATTTTGTTTAAACACTGAGTCCAGTGAATTGCTGGGACTTCTCTGTTTCAATTATGGGGATCAAAAATGCTCAAGAGGCAGAATGTAAACCAGACTGGCACAATGCTACAACACAAACACCGTGACAACTTCTCAGGAGGCTCACAGCTGGTCTTAGCTGTAGGTACTTTCGTGTGATTTCTAAACCCAGAAAGAATATCTACATCTCCAATATTTGCTTTTTCTTGAGTATTTTTTAGTGGATGAATACAAATGCTAGTTCCTTGAGCTCACTATAAACGCTAACCTGCAGCTGAATAGTTTGTCCTTCTTCAGCAGTTACAGAGAGCGGATAGTCATGAGCCGTGTTTTAGGGCAGACAAATTGGGCTGTCAGTTCTAATGTGTGAACTGGGCTATCAGGCCACATTTTGGTTAGGAGGAA
Source organism: Chlamydotis macqueenii (assembly GCF_036417535.1). NCBI lineage: Eukaryota > Metazoa > Chordata > Aves > Otidiformes > Otididae > Chlamydotis > Chlamydotis macqueenii. The sequence continues at coordinate 75,842,862 of NC_141558.1, read as the reverse complement.
AGAGGCCTACTTATGAACACCAACAACACTTACAGATTAGTTTCTATTGTTTCCAAGGAGACTTAACAGGTCCCAGTATGTATCAAACCAAGCACAGGTTGAATGAAAGAAAGAAAAGGAGGAAGGAGGAAATAAAAGGGAGGGGAAGGGAGAAATTGAAGGTAGGAAGAAAAGGAGGAAAGGGTGGAAGGGGAAAATGGGGCGGAAGAAAAGGAGGAAAGGGGGGGGAAGAAAGTGGGAAAAGGGGGGAAAGGGGGAGGAAAGGAGGAAAAGAAGAGGAAAAGAGACACTTCAAAATAATATCTGCACTAGAAAACAAACTCCCTTATAATAGATTGAAACATAGAAAACAGTTGATATTCAGACTTCAACAGAAGATGTGCTGTGTTATCTCTTGATATTATAACAGAGGAGCTTTGTTCAATACTCTGCATTAATGAAGGAGCTCCTTAAGTGTAATATTACAATAGAGAGCATAAGAAATAACGCTGAGGTCAACGCTGCTCTATTAACTGTCATCCTGTACAGAAATATTTTCTTGGAATACCATTAATGCTTTCCTCTTCCCTTTGTTCTAATTTCTGAAAGCAGTAGAAACTAAAACTTCCCTCACAATAATTTCTGCTTTCTTCTTGGCAAACTAACAGCATTAGACTTGTGAGAGAAATTTACCTTGGCAATGTCTTATGCACAGGCTTTTCAAAGGAGATGTTGTTAGGAGGAATCCTAGTAGGCAGGCTTTTTCGTTAGCTTCAAAACATAGGTGATAACACATTTTTAGTTATAAAGAGGATTGCTTAGTTTTATTTATTATTTTGAGAGAGAATCCATTAATCTGCTCCTGAGCATATCATGCATCTCTTTACGTAAGAGTAAACTCAAGCTGCTTGTTCTCCTTGCTGTATCAGATTCATTTTCATAGATTGCCAAAATGAGAAAGGATCAATATGATGATTTAATCCGATCTCCTGCTTAACACAAGCCAAAGATGTTCATACGGTAATCTCTGCGTAATAAACTCAGTAATTTATGCTTTAAAATACACATACCTCAAGGAAAAAAAAAAAAGTATTCTTGTATTTGAATTAAATAAATCTCTCAAGGTGCGAAGCAAAAATACTTTAGGGAACATCAATTTTAGCCTGTTAAGAAAAAGTTTAACTAATGTGTAATAATCTTCTGGTTCATCACACTACTGTGATCATCTAAAATGCTTAAAACATTTAAAAAACTGTCAGTAATTGCTTTTATTCAGATCAGTGCTGAAGGAAAAAAACTTAAAATATAGGATTTCTTTACATACAAGGCAGATTCTGAGTACTGTATTAACATTGCCCTAGGGATACCGAAGTCACTTGGAGGGACTGCATGAAACCTTTCAAAAAAACCCAAGCAAACTAATGAATAAGAAGTGTTAAGGGATACTCAGTGAGGAGTGCAAGCAGAACATGCTAACCGCACTACTATTATGGGAAGGGTTACACTGAAGTCAGCTTTGCCAGATCATGAGCTTGGAGAGTTTCTACTCATTTTTAGAGCCTGAATGACTGCTAACATACAATCAACAATAAAGATTCACAGACACAAAAAAGTATATTGCTGATTTCCCCATAGAATAGATTGCTAAACCTGCCAAATGAACAGCAGTCTAAAGTAGCTCCATCAGCGTCCATTAATATGAGGTGAGGATCTGGCCTCCCATTTTTAATAGCTGGATGAATTAAGCTAGAATTCTGTCACTCTGTCTACTCTAACTGGGTACTAAGCAGTTGATGATCATTTGTAAAGGCTATCCATTTGTAAGGAAAATATAAACATACTTACATGAAGCAACCCAAATTTCCTGTCATTTCATTACGGTATAATTTACTTTTCAAATAAACTTAAGTTTGTTTCCTTATGTATCACGCACTTATAAACAACACTTTCTGAATTAACAAGCAATGCCGATCAGCCACTGCAAACAACCCACAAAAAATTCTGAAAACATTCAGATATATGAGAGATATATGGGAGATATTTTGGTGTCAACAGTCCTGTAAGAAGCATGAACTAGCACTGCTCCAAAGCGTAAGAGCTAAGAGAGAATACAGTATTTCAGATGGTCTAAAAGCTGCACTAATGTCACTCAATAGGTTCCCCTCTGAACTGTAATTTTTAACTTTGCTACAACATAGGGACAGATAAAACGGAGGCTACGGCTTTGCCTCCACATAGAAAACTGAAACATATGGACTAACCTCTTAAAAACATAGTTATATGAATGCCGCATCTGAAGCAAAAAGTCATTTTCTTTTAGAATTAATACTCCAGTGCAATTCTTTCACATGGGCAGCTATTCTAAGCAAGATCTGTGGTATAATAAACTTGGAATAATACTTTCTATCACAGATAGATGCTAGTAAGTAGTCCCACAGTATTAAAAGGTATATAGTACTAATGAAAGACAAAGTGGAATTTAATCCGATCCACAAAGAACAGGAAAAAAAAATAAATATATCTACCTGTGATTTCGCATATCAACCTACGTGGTTTTACATCCAATTTTCCTTCTTAGAAAAGAAAAATATCAAGCCCTTTTTCTCACTCCAACTAGCTGTTCAAAAAGGAAAATAGCTAAAACACCCAGTCTTGCACATGAACACAGATTTAATTCTGCCACCTGAAGCAAACTAACTGGTGGCTTCCAAAGCATTTGAAAGGCCAAACTTAAAATATAGATTGTAAACCAACAGAACTGAAAACTAGAGAATGTCTTAAAGTGTTCGTTTTCTGAAAGGCGATATTGTTGTTTCCCACCTCATTTTAGCAATTGCAATATTATTTAAAGAAGTCACTAGGGATACATTTGAAAAGTTTCTGCCTAGTCTACACAAGAAACTTTATGTTGTTTCATCTGTTCTTGTGAATCTTAGAGAATCCACGAAAACATAAGCACAGTCAAAAAAAAATGTATTTCAGGAGAAAAACCAATTGTGATCCTTGAAAATCTCATTTTTCATAACAGTGACACACAGAATTAAAAATAGAAAAATGTAATTTTTTAATTTGAGTAAAGTGTATTCTGCTGCGCCATTAATAACCATTACCTAGGAAAGTAAATTAAAATACGACACTCTCATATTTGTCACGTGCTTAAAAGCTCATCAGCATCTGCTGAACACTTCAGTACGAAGCACAACACACACTCAAAAAATCTCCATACACCTAATGTTTTCAAGTAACACTCCATGGGTTAAATCAAAACAAAGTGTTCCTCTGGATCAGTCTGTAGTAACAGGAGATGCAAACAGGAGGCAGGACTTCAATCCCATGCCAGCTCAACCCAGAATGACATTGCTTCATCCCTCCTTCTCTAGCTTCTGGCCCACAACTTACAAAATTGTTAAGAATCTTAATCTAAGCGTTGCTGGCTATGCCCTGTGAACATCCTTGAGAATATGTCCAGAGATTCCCCACTCCGCTCTGTACTACATGTGACCAGAGATCCAATTCCCTCCCAGGGTCTGATCTCAAGACACAGTCCCAAAATTTGCAACACCAGGTCTCTTGCAGAAACACTGGATGTTGGATGAAAAGTACCGTTATCTTCCCACAATAAATGATATAACATGCAGCTGTCATAAGAGAAGCTGCTCTATATATTTGCTGTAAGCGGTTTTCAGATCTTGCTCTAAAAGCTAAAATAAAACCCAGATCTTTTTCCAGGCACTGTGATTTCCATCATGAATTTTATATGATAATACACAAAATGACAATGTAATAAAAAGTCCCTCCAAATGTGAAGGGAAGCACAATGTCTGATAATTGTTCTACTCAGGATTACATTTTAAAACTCTTTGTTAAGGAAAATTTCTAGAAGAAAACTCCCCACTAACCAGATAAGATTTCTGGAGAAGCAGTGCACTGGCAGATGTGCAGAAGTTCTTGTAAAGAATATGATGCGCCTCTCAAAGCTGCTTAAACTTGATTTTATTTCAGGTCTGCAACTAAATTTTTTTTGTAAATAGATTTAGGCTGTCAATTTCCAGGCATGCTGTGCCATCAGCATGTAGAGACTGCTGTGACAAACGTGGAGGCTGCAGCAGCAAATTTTATTATAAACTGGTAATTGAATTGAACAGGTTTACATTTGAATAGATTTACTGCGGCGTGATCGCTGACATGCTGCATGGGACTGAAAATCTTGTCTGTACATAAAGAAACATTTAAGATACAGCAGGAATTATTTCAGCTCAGTGTTAAGCCCATGATCATCAATAAATTTACACCGCTTTACACATGAAAGAAGTATAGCACCTTTCTTTATTCTGTACATAAAGGATGTGGTCAAATCCAAAGCCAAAACCTCATCTCCAGACTCTCATAGGTAAAAACAACATAACTTGTCTCCAAAACTACCTTCCAACAAGAACAAAAGAAAAAAATCTCTCTATTCTAAGTACAGTCCTAAAAGTATACTCTGAATCAGTACGGTTTCAAAAGTAAAAATGGCCACTAAAGCAGGAAAGAAAACAAAACACCCCTGTAGGTGCTTTTAGGTTGTCCTATTAGGTGGTAGATAAGCAATATCTGAAAAGCAGATAACCTAACCCTTCCCTAGATGAAAAGACTTAGTAATGAAAAATAAGCAGAAATGTTACTGCGCTTTGACAGGAAAAACTCACACTAAGAGTAGAAGAACTATGATGTGCCCAGGAGCAGGGTGAACAAAGGAACCTTCTTATCAGAGGACTTAGTTATTTTGTCATTGTAGAACTTCCAAAAAAAGGTATGTACTTTTACAGTAAACAATTTATAAAATTCTGACTAAGAAAACTTGTGGGATTGATTTGCACCCATAGACAAAGATCATTCGTACAAAGAATCTGATTCACAATGTATATCTGAATTGCCTAATTAAATTATCTAGTTACCCAAATTACATGCAGAAACATAGTAGATCTGAGCACAATTTTGGTAACTGAGATAATTACTCAATTGTAGAAGAGTCACTTAATTTCTATTTCATAGTCTGGGACTGTGTGCAGTTCCAGAAGCTGCACATAGGCTAGATTTTAAAATATGTATGTTAATGGATGTGCAATGGTGCCCCCAAAATTTAAAAGAAAAAGTCTAAAACAACTCACCTGTACATAGAGGTACTGGTAGGTCCTGGTAGGACTCTTTCGTTTCCAAGCAAGTTGCTCAGTATATCTGTATGTTTGGTTACTACTGATATGGGGTCTTAATTTACTAAAAAAATATGTTAAGAAGCACAGTCCTTTTCAAAAGGTGCCATACTCAGATATTCCCTTCTTTCTACAGTTTATCTAAGCATCACAATTAAACTAACTGCTCCTAGTGGTCAGTTACATGAGGATTTTAGCAAGCACAGAACCCTCCCATCACCACTGGAAGAGGAGGTCAAATCCTGACATTCTTACTGAGGCAAAATCCCCATTGAATCTGACAGGAGTTTTGCTCAAGTAAGACTAAGGACAGCAGGATTTGGCTCACAGGATCATAGCATCTGCCAAAGCAGTTGCACAGAACATGGTTTATTCTTAGTAAGTATAATCCAATAAGAATATGTCTGTAGGTGTGTGATAGGCCTAATTTGTCCATCATCTCTCCACTAGTCTATGTTGTTCTTGGATTTTATCCTGATAGCTGGATACTTAAATCTGTTTTAAATTACCATTAAATGATTTAAAAAATCAGCCATCTACTAAACTTTACTTTTTAAGCATTGACAATGCAAAACTGCATGGGACTATTTTAAAGTGGCTTTTAACACAAAGTACTCTCCACTGGAGACAATATTTAGAAAACGTTATATCGATTTTATTTTAAAAACTTATCTATCTCAGAAGTCCATTACATCATCTGTCATTCTTTCTTGGCGGTAAAAGTGCACTACAGCAATAATGTCTACTGTACATGCACACAAAAGTGTATTTTCGCATATACAGTAACAGTAACAAGAGTGCATAGCAGGCGATCAAGATTTAAGGAAATCCCTCTTTCTGTAGCATAGATGAATCAGGTTCCAGGTGAGATAGTACTGTTTGTTTGAGACATTTTCTGTTTTCAGTATCTTCAAGATGTAACTGATCAATTAAAACACTCAGTATATACTTAGAGTGAGGGGCAAGAGTTCTCATATGATTCTCCTCTTCTGTATGCCATTATTTGCTCCAGTGCAGTTACAGTAACTTCAGTAGATATACTCAATATTTATACTTGTTTAATTGAAGAGTAACCCTTTCATTTGTCCTGAACAAAAATAGGGAAAAAAATGCGCAGTGCATGTTTCTGCCAGAACTGGGACAGACTAGCAGTGGATAAGGAATGGAGGGAAGAAATCTTTGAGAATTTGTGATGTTACAGCATTAAAGAAAATGAGAGGATATAATCTGATGATTATTCTATTAGTTAACTACTGAAGGATGAAAGCTGGGGTACATTTTGCTGTACTACACATAGTTAGCAATACTTCAGAGACGTAGATACACCGTGATTCCACAGCTTAGAAACAGAATGTCAGGAAGAGTAAGAATACATGAAAATTGCCTTTACAATAACTGATTAGAACACTCACCAATCTCTCTTCTTTCTTGATTGCCCTACAACTGCTGCATGTGCTTGCAGAGAGATGCATACTGACTTGATCAATCTTACCTTCTTTCAGCATGCCAACTTTTAGACACTTCATGAAGCGGCAGGCTTGGCAGGACTTGCGTCTGCGCTTTGTGATTTCACATTCATTTGTGGCTGGGCAGCTGTATTCTATGTTACCTGTAACAGAAAGTACAGGAAAAGAGAAGTATTCAGAATCACTCACTAACCAACACAACGGATATACGAAGTACTCATAAAATTACTGATGTGTTTAATTTTGGAATGTATCAAGAGTAAACAGTGCTACAGAAAGGACACACCTTTCAGGAAAAGTGAAAAGCCAAGTTAAAAGATGAGCTTTTTGACTTTTTTTTCTTTAAATCTAGACAGTTATATGAAAAAAAAAAAGGTATATTAAACCATAATTAACGTGAATCTGTGTCTGGCTCCACAGTGCCTAGCAAAATCCTTCATGCAGGTTACTCCTGCTCGTAGGAGAAGGAAATTTTGTTATTTATTGTCTGTACCAAGCCATATACTTCAGCTCCTAGCCTAGGCACTCATGTTTTCCTTTTTTTTCACCAATTTCATCAGTCTTTCTTTGTCCAGAATACAAAAAGAAGGCTGTGTGCTTTATTGCACAATCAACTGTAACAGGCATTACAGAGCTTCACCTTTCTCCTTCCACAGCAGCAGGCAGTGTACCAGGCAGGGCTCACCAGCACTGCTACCAATACATCTAGCATGTTCACAGCTGCCAGGTCAGATCCCTCAGCCAGGGCACCTCCTCTTCTCTCTCTACTTCAGACAGAGTTGTTGTACTGAGAGGCATCAGAAATAGCATAATTCCTACCAAATTCTCAGAGTAACAAAAGCTGGGGCAGATGCTTGAAAATTAATGAGTTACAAACATATGAGTAATTTTCTTTACATTTTTTAAAATCACATATTTGATTATCCAACTCCAAACAGGAGAATATCTGTTCTCTTTCACCCTAGTACCACTGCATTTTTCATAAAACAGCTCAGCTCAGCTTATTCTTCTGCCCAGCCACGTGTCCTATTGCCCATGACTACATTCAGTATGACAGACTTTGCAGCAGTTTGAAGTTACACCAGGAAACTGACTTTTAAATAAAGTATCTTCCCCATCAGCCTGTCACGTCTTGCTTTAAAGGTATTTCTTTACTTTCTAACCCTTTCCCCCACTGTGATTAAGTGCATTAGTATCTTAATGAAAATGCATTCTGTTTATTGCCCTCTTGGGAAGCAAGAGGTCATCACACCAAATGCATAAATTGTCATCAGAGACAGTCCGAGCATAATTGCAATTTTGCTGCTCCATGTTTGCTGCACTCAGGGTCCATCAAAGTCCCCTGAAACATGCGTAGGTTCTAATAATTAGCATAGAGGCTGCCTGGGACCACAGCATTGATGAAATATTTCAGAGTTAATCACACTTTGTAAACACTGATTTATATTGACTACCTTTCTCCAGACTGATGTCTCCTCATTAAATATCACATTAGTGGATTGCAGGATTGCACAAAGACTCAAATAGTCAGCAACTGCTAATTCAACAGGAAGTAATACTTAAACCACTTACACCTGCTGAAAATTGGTTAAGTATTTATGACAAAGGAGGTCTGCATAGTGCAATGTATATTCTGCCAATATAACCAGCATATTTTGCACAACCTTTTCAGGCCTTTGCAGGCTTTCTTCCTCCTGAATATTGCTGCACAACTGACTTAGCAATGCTGGTGAGTAAAACAGCTTTTGGTATGTCTGAATGCTGGTGGTTATTGTTGACAAAACCCAAACTTCAGTTTAGTCCTTTTCCCCTCCCTGAGCTCCTGAGAAGAAAGCTATTTAAGAAACTGAAGGATACAGTCAGTAGGAAAATTTAGCACAACAGTTCCTGCAAAACTTCTTTCTGATATGCATTAGTGAAGTTAGGAATAACACTTCTCGAAGGTATGTAGGAAAGGATGGTAAGGGCAAGCTTAAAAAAAGATTCACGTTATCCTCTCACACTCTAACGAGGCATTCTTAGTGAGGCACAACCACTACATAGGGAGACTTTCAAAGCCTTTCACAAATTGTATCTAATTAATTTCATCATATTATAGTAATAAATGTATTGCCATCTCCATTTAAAAAAAAAAAGAAACAAGGAATCAGAAATGCTTTGCACAAGATCAAAGATATCTTTGCACAAGGTCAGAAATGATCTTGATCAAAACCAAGATCAAGATCACAACAGAGAACTTCAAGCAGCCAAGCTCTGTACCAAGGCAAGTGGAGCACTCCGCTCTAGCCAGAGCCCTTGCGCAAAGGCACAGATGACAAAGGTACAGATATTGACACCAAGTAGTAGTATTCAAAACCAGAAAAATATATGCAAGATTGCTTATTTCCCTAAGTAGACACTTCTAATCCAAACCCTGACATTTCAGTTTTGTGTAAAAACCTGTGAAACACAGCAGGAGTATGCAGCATGCAGCACATTATGCACAGACAACATAACTTATTTTTCCTGCAAATTCTTGCCACCTAAAGAATTTTAAAATGAGCTATTATTCTAGGCACTTAGATTCTAGTACTTTAGCTTAGAGGGAGAATCTTCTATCAATTTAGGCTGCTTTACTTTAATGAATTGTATTTTATAGCACATGTTCAATCTTAATTTTTGATGTTAGAAAACAAACTTGGAAGATGTTGGAAAGAGTTCCTCCAATGAACTCAGGAGAGTTACAGTAACTAGATTTATTGCTGTGGCAGAGATCTATCTCGTACCAATGGCCATAGCTGGTTTTCCTAAAGTGTTTCAGCATCTTAGAATACAGTTAGACTGCAGTAAGAGTTCAAGGAAACTAACATTTTGTCACCACTTCAGATACGAATGCAGTATTTTACCAAATATCCCCATAGATAGATTTTATTTCTGTCAGTGAGCTTTCCTTAAAGAAAAAAAAAAAAAAAAACCAAAAAAAAACCCCACCACCTCATGGACTTTTGCAATGTATATATATCATACTCAAAATGTGCTTTACCTAGCACTCAAAGTATTAGTGGATATATTTTTGGTAAACACCTACATTTACTGCATGTAGCAGGTCAACAGAGCTCTCATAATTTCTTATTTACTTCTATACACTAAAAGTAAAGAAATCAAAATTTTTTTAAGAAGCGTATGGCAATCTGCATCATTTCATAGGTATGCTACATCCATTCAAGAAGCTCAGATCTGTATTTTATTTCAATGAGGAAGACTCAGAAGGAAGCTCTACCATTTACTTGTCTACTGCATGATGCTAGAGGCTGAAACTGAGCTGCTAGTAAGAGCATAAGTTGAGTTTGCCCAGTCCTGTCAACAGCTGAGGAGGTAGCTGTGTTACACAGCGAACAAAATCAACATGGCAGCTCTGACTCTTTAAACCGGGCTGACAAGAATGATCGAGCAATTTATAATATCTCCTGGCTGGTTTTCAAAAAGGACTGGGCTCTGATTACTTATTTCAGAGTCTTTTGTACAATTAGTTTGCAGGCAATATAATTTTCTCACTTAGTCCTTAATAGAATCGTGCAGCTAGCTGGCTGATAGAATAACAGCGTATATGTAAAACTCCTGCCTGAAGTGCCAGGGGATAATTTGTATATTCCTTTCAGTATCGTAATGGACTTTTACAGTTTGGCAGTTAAAGGGCTGAGTAATGTAAATTAGTATGACGTTTGAAAATAAAAAATATATGTCAAATCTTCAGTCCCCAAACATATTGCCCTATGCTGTCATAACATAACAGGATTTATGCCAGATTGAGTCCCTTTTCTCTTCACATGCCCTGAGGAATATTTATTTAAAAACAGCTCCTTTTATGTACTAATTTGCTAAATTTTATTATCTCACCCAAAAGACAAGAAAATACTTCTAACACACCGTGCCTATCAAGAGCAACTGACTCACTAAAAATACTATGCCATTTAATCTTGAACTGCTAAAACTTAACGCTGCTTAACCAGCTCTCTGGTTTTAGATGCTTCAGACTGTCAGATCTTTACACACAGCTTAAGAGTAAGTGGGCCAAGATACCTTTTTTTCATGTCACCAATGAAGTTTGGCGGTTACCCGAATGAGATGCGGAGTCACAGTACAATTTTAATGGTACAGGGCCTTACTTGACAGCTTTATGAGCCACACAACCAACTGGACTTAACCAAGATTCTCGAGACCGTTTTGGCCATTTCTTGCATGGAAGCAACCGTAACACTCAAGGGAATAGAAAAGAAGGAGTGAGAATCATAACAAAGAGATCACTGAAAGCACTGGGCCTTATGCCTTGGCATCTTATCCCAAATGAAGTTATTGTCATCAACAGTTACAACTTTAGAACCTCACAGATCTCAAGAGTGTGAAACTAGAAACCAGCTCCAATCTGTGGGACAGGCTGAAACGAGGGTCTCTCTTCCAGAAATACTGACAAGAATAGAAGCTGCAGACAGTAATTCTTAGCAAAAGCTTTATTTCCCTTTTCACACTGCAACATTTGATATTATAACACTGAAGATGTAAGAGGATTGCTATGAGCTACCGGAATATGCTCAGAAAATCTTCAGACAACTAAAAGACATGAGAAAAACTGAGATTCAGGGTGAAAATGTGTTTGGAAAGAGTATCCATGAGTCACTTATACAAAAGTAGGCAGAATGCTGAAGACATAACAGTGAAACTTTTACTGTGTGGAAGTGAAGGTCCAGACGGGAGTAAAAAAAAAAAAAAAAAAACCAAACAAACAAAAAACCAAAACCACAAACCAGATGGGAATTAATTATTCCTTCAATGCAATAATTTTATGCTATAATCAGCTCAAGAAACTGTATTTCAGTATCTCTTTATTTACATTCAATAATGCTCCATTTTTCTCCTAAACTTTCTCTATGAGCTTCTGTGACCTAATATCTTTTTTCAAAAACTTGTATTTAAAAAGCAAGTGTTCTCACTATTCTTAATAAAGGCTACTGCCTCACTGGATTTAAGTCTTTCAGCAACAAGGTTTCCCCTGGGTACCACCTTCATGCTCTCTTTTCCTGGGTGATGGACACAAAAGAATACACCTGCTTGTCTGTGGACTGGCATGCATAAAAACTCTGGAAAATGAAAGGTAGCCAGGATTACAGCCATAGGCCTTCTGGGAATTAATAAAAGAGAAGTCTTACAAAGAGAGACAGGAGAATGCAGGCCAACATAGAGAGTGAATTACATATGTTAGGTCACACATTGATATGTAATCCAACCAAATAGAATAGCTCCTGAGAAACTGAGGAGAAGTAGGTGCTGTTGGAAGTAAAAAGCAACAGGCTAACATAGGAAAAGAAGGATAGAGCAGTCCCAGATGGATTTAAAAATGTATTTGATGTTTACAGGTCTTAGCAAAGCTGAACTGAGGAAAGTAAAAATATTTTCTCACAGGTTAAAGTTTGAGTTCTTGCAGACTCACTCTGTTCCTTACTTTGCAGTCAGAACGCAACTGAATTTATGAGTATGTATGAGTACATATTTTCATAAGTAAAAGTACTCCTATCGATAAGGTTTCAGAAATTAGGTCAGATGGGAATGATGTTGGATTTGGATCTGATTCCAGTTTTGCCTGACAAATCCTTAGATGGATTCATCTGATACTGTAGATAGCTCTACGAATTGCAGACCTATGAATTCTGCTACACGTCATCTGGAGCTGATTAAGCCTAAACGTGACTGTATTCACAATTTCTCACCCAGACGACTTCAGAAACAACATTGCACACTCAGAGTTCAAAACTCGGTTCCCAAATGCCTCAAATATTTTAAGATGGCAGAACCATGTCTGTTGCTTGTGTTGCCTTTTCTGTTACAACAAGAAACTCCGGAGAACCAGTCAGTTTTTAAATAACTCTGCAGGGTAAGATGGTATTGACAGAGGGGGACAGCCAGCTTAAAAGTACTTTTAAAGGAAATCTCTATGTGGAGCTGCTTAAAAGAAGCCAGTGTACTATGTTACAGAACTAAAATGCACTTAGAACTTCTAAAATGTATTATTTATTTTTCTTTTATTCCTAGAAAGTAACATGAATGGAGATTTAACACAAAAATGTAAAGGTGATGCTGGTTCATCTGACTGCATGACATTTTTTCATTAAGCTCTACCTTTAGGTCGATAAGTTCCCAGCATCATAAAAATCACCACAACTTTGAATTTGAGGGTGATATTAGGGGGTGTTGAATGACACCTGTAAGGGCCCAACTACCTTTGAGTCCCACTGGAGTCAACTTCTTTATCTTCAACAGAAATGAAGGGCATTTACATTACCTTAAGAGAGAATCAACACTTTGAAGACACAAATAGAACTGATCCCCTGCTGCCTGGGAGTCACTGAAGAGTTATCCAAGTCAGAAAGACTGAACCATCTACGCTTTATCCCTACTAGTATTTTATCTAAGTTGATTTTGATACATTCTACCCAAGGTAGCATGCAAAATTGTTATTGTTTGTTTATAAGCACACAGAACATCTCAGTCTGTAAAGCTGCAAACTAAATTACTTTCACAACTGTAAAAAAAAAAAGTAATTTAAAAAGTTATAGAAACATTAAAATAAATCACTTGCTAGCTGAGACTTCACATGTCTCTAGTTTCAAAGTAGACAGAGCTTCGTAAGTGGGCTGGAAGCTTTCAGAGGTGTTTATAAAAAATAGAGATCCAGACATAATTATAATGGCATTGATACATACCACTGTATCAGTATTATCTGTAAACCACATCTCTTTCTGAGTATGTCTGATGGGTTCGAAACAGCCATGCACAAATCAGGATGCTCATACTTATTCCCTAACATATAAATGCAGCATATAATTTACAAGGCTGTAAGAAAAGCAGAGATAAAGGATGGAACCATCTGTATACTTTTAAAGTTCTTTCTGGTTCTCAGATTTCAGCATGTTTATATTTTATTGTCTCATCTTGTTTTGCTGCCATAGTTACACAGTGCCATTATGACAGGATTAAAAGACATGTTGTAAGGAATTAAAAATACTTGCTCACTAGTTTGGTTGGCCCATAGGCACGGAATTCAGGGGAAAAGTGAAGATATCTATCATTGCTTGCCAAAAATATTCTTTGAAAGAAATGCTGATGCACAGACTTTCACTTACATAAGGAAGGTGAATGATGTGAATCAGGTAATGATGGATGCACGTGACATTTAGCATTAGGTTCGCTGGAGGGCTGCCATCTTTGCACCAGAGCCAAGGTCCACAGATTATTGCCCCAAGATGCAAGCCTCCACCCTATCTTTCTATAAAAAAAACCTGTAATCTTAGGTACCAGTAAGGATCCTGAAAAGCCATAAAATCTTACTTAATTTGCTTTCATTTCCTCCACAAAAATGATATGCAGTATTAGAGGAGTCCGCTTTGAGAAATGCAAATTAACCTTTGAAAGCCACTTTGGTCATGTGCAACTTCAAATCAAACTTTACATTGTCCATTTTAAATGCCACCTTATCTGAATTTACATTGTTAGTTCTAACTTTCCTGATTAAAACTTCCTCACTAAAAAAAAAAAAAAAAAAAAAAAAAAATATTTACTGTCAAGTGTTTGTACATTTACAGCTCAACTTGGCTCAGTAATGGGTAAACACTCTAAAGAGGGTTGAAAATCCTAAACACTAAAGGGATTAAAACCAACTTTCAGTAACCAAAAAGGTGAACGAAGTACAAAGTAGTTTAATCTAGCTCCTTGTTTGGGCAGGCTTTGAAGACCATAGGAACTACATTACTGCAGAACTGTAGAGCTGAAGGCTCTTAGGTGATCAGCATAAAACGAGATGGCAGACTTGGTCTACTTCACGTAATGACCAAAAAGACAACAGTATTCCCAGGATGGAATATTTCTTGTTTGTGTTAGGAGACATGGACAGGTAACAACCCTCAGGGACAGAGCTCTTAAATGAGACAGTGAGGGTACGATTGCAGGGCTTCTTATTACCTCTTGCTTTACTCACCCTGCATATGAAGATTGCTGTCTCAATGTTTATCCAACAGTTCTTCCTTTAAAAATAAACATATAAACAAAAAAAACAAAGCCCAAGAACTACAAGGACTATCAAATGCAAAATATTTTAGCTTTTGTGGGGAACATTCAAACACTGTCCAAGGAAATAATAAATAAGCTCTGACACTTTTGCAACAAGCCTTACACCAGGAAAGCAACTTATCAATACCCAGGATTTTCACATTGCCTTTTCATGGTAGTTTAAAGAGCCAAACAGTCCTGATGATTTGGAAGGAGGGAGGAAGAAAGTTGTCTACATGAAGGCAATTATTTTAGAGAGTTGAAGGTTCAAATAAAACAAAATAGCACACTGTCTTTCAATCTGTAATCACTATCATCCTTCTACTGAAAGCAAGAATACCATTTCAATCTACTTGCAGAAATGTTTAAGTTACAGGCACTGAGTAATTACATACTATTAATGCAAAATGTGTATTTACTAGTCTTTATGATAACTGAGCAAATAAAAAGTATGAGAAATGTATTTACACTAAATACGCACTACAAAATATCTAGCAAGTACAAGACCTCTGTGCTGAACAAAAGACTTTGCACCCAGCTGACAACTGAATTTTCTTTTTTTCTCTCTTTCTTTTAATGAAAGCTTGGAGTTTTCAAGATAATACAGTGCACAGCAAAAACTGTGGAGAGACCCTAGAAATCAATGGACCTGTAGCTATTTTTAGACATTGCTATTTTCTGCTATCCCTGATGTTAAGCCAATTTTGGGGAGATTTGGCTGTGGTTGTGTTTCTGCAAGACATTCGCAATCATCCACCACGTAAATTATCCCAGAAGCAAACTGAGAGCTGCTGCTGAGTGAGTACTAGGCTGAGCAGAGAGAACATCCAGTTCTCCCATTCCTTATATACACCACAAAACGGGGTAGAACATCATTAGATTCTACTATGACCTAAGATGACTCTGATTTTACATATTAAGATGGTTTTTTGATGGGTTTTATTTTGAGTTTCTAGCCAGGTAATTTCTTGTTTATAATTTTTTTCTAATATTACTGATTTTTATCATAATCCATGTGGTCTCTAAAACAGCCCCAAACATATTTCTGTGCTATGTTAAAAATATATATTCAAAAAAGAAAAATTTACTCTTTCTTATAATTCAAGACGGGGTTCATTTAATTTCTTTACTTTTTTAGCAGGGATTGCAAGAGGCAGGAAGAGGAGGAGAAATCAGTCAGCCAGGAACAGACGTTTTTTTAGACTAAACTGCTGTCATCTGAAAGGCAATGATAATCTCCGTTACCCCTAAAAACAGGTGTATAGTCTACATCAGAGTGAAATTCGCCATGTGTAAGGGCTACTAGGTATCCTGTGATGCACTGCACTTCTGTCTTATGTAAGATGGTGGTGGTGTACAGACACTGTGCTGGCTCTCTGAACAGCTGCCTGTGGCTTTCACCTACTGAGATTTCAAAAGACTCCTTTGCAATGGAAAGAATGGAAAGACTCCCATTGACTTAGTGGAAAGGACATCAGGCCTGACGTGAACACAAGAGGTGCTTCATAATCTCACTTCATCAGCTCAGCCTTGCTCTCACTGAAGTTGGGGCAGTTTGGAGCATGACTTCAACAGGAGTAGCACTTAGGTTCTACATATCTGAGCTAATTTAGTAACTGATGAATAATAAACAAGAAAGGCTTGAGAAGTCAAACGTTCTTTTTCACTGAATCTATAATTAAGTACCCATCACAATTAAATTATTAACATTTAAAATAAGCAATTATTTGAGCCAAGATATGTTATCCTCTCATATGCACAGTTACAAAATTTGCCTTTTCAGGTAGCCTGGTTTACTATTCTGTATTTATAAATTTCTTGGGTTATTTCTGTTTTCCTGTTTTCTTATTTGCAGTTATGCAGCGATCAATTTATTTTAATAACAAGCAGAGAAAGAATGTGATATGAACCCGGAAGTGAAATGGTACAGGGAAGAACAACCTCTAGGAACAGTGCGACTGAACTCTATCATTTAGAGAAAAAAAAAACCTCAGGGGAATTATTCTTCATGCAAGCTTAAAGGTAGAATTTGCCCATTAAAATATGAGGGTACATTTTTCTTATACACTTCTTGTCACCTACCAAATTCCATGGTTTGATTCACCAAAGTAAGTAGCTTCCATTATTTCAGATGGTATCTGAAAACTCTTAGTGGTTGTGTCAGTCTAGTCAGCACCATTACTGAAGATGCTGCTATGACAGTACGATGGTTACTTCCTATTCTTAGTTCCTTCATTATTACTTTTCCATTTGATGGTTGGTTTTGCCTTACTGCATACTTTTTTTTTGTCTTCACAGCACTGTCACCTGCTGATGCAGCTAGTGCTCTAACCATACTGAGATTTTTTGCACAGCTGCCAGTTCTAACTTGAGCTGCACGGCCAAGGCAAGGTTGCTAATCTGGAGAATGACGTCCCTGTCTTGTGCTTCCATTCCCAGAAACTTGCTGTCTGTGGTGTGGTGTACAATTGCAGGCTACCTATTACTGCCAAAAGTCAATACCTTAATCAGTTAACGTTTCTGTGGCATTTTTTCATGCTCAAAATACAACTAAAACAATTGTGCATCAACTCAGTTCTGTAGGACAGCTATTACATAGCTATTAAATAGCTTTTATAAAAACACAGTTGCTAGTTGAAGTTGGTGCTTGAAGTTTAGCAAACAAAGTATAAATTGCTTCAGTATAATAATTTTTTTGAGCTTTTCTGAAAACGTTCTTGAAGGTCAAATGAAAGAATGTATCTCTTTTTTCAATTTTTTTCAAAACAAAGAGTTTAAATTAGCATACTGTTTCTACATATGCACTCATTTTACATATAAACCCATGCCATTAGGAATCTTGACAGGTATGTTTGTTTACTGTTTGCAAACAACTGAAGTCTAATGTTTCCTTTCAGTGGCTATATAGCCATCCTAAAATGGGTACTTCACACTGGTGGCCTAAATCCCCCAGTAGTAAAATGGATGAGAGGAGAATAAAACGGCCGTTGCCTCAGCAATGGATAAATTAAAATGACATTAGTTATTCTTCCTTATTAATTTTACATTAAATATGGAAGTACTATATTAACAAATCTTGACCAAATGTTTCACATTTGGGGTTATGTGAAATTACAAACTGAAACTAACTTTATACTCCTTATCATAACTCATTTTTAAAAAGAAAAATATACCACCAGATTGTACTGTCTTTCCTGAGAATTCCAGGTGCTTAACCTCTATGAAAATCAAGCAGGTTTGATTGAGGAGCTTAAATTTGGACTTAGCAGCCTAATTTTAGTCTCTGAAGTTTGAATTTAATTTAATGTGACACTATATTCCTGCACAGGCCAAGCTTGGCCTCATGTTCTTTAAATAAAGCACCTTCAATTTTACTTGAAAGGATGATATCTAAATCAAAGTAGAAGGTTATTTTTGTCTCCATCAGTTCTGAAGCTAGAACAAGTGGTCATGCAAATTATCCCATTCGTACTAATTTATGCCAAAACATGTGATGTATTTGTAACAGGTATTCAAGAGCAGATTAGTACTAAGTACTGGGCAGAGACCAAAGGCTGACAACTTACTCTCCTTAGAATGTGATCTTATAGATATTTGTCGAACCTGTTTAAGGCCACTGTATACCATATGGGTGAAAGTCCAGTTATTAATACATTGATACGCACAAAGCACTGCACCACTGCATTTTGTTCCAATTTTAAATGCACTGGTGCTTTAACCAAAATAAACTGGATTTCTGTAACAATTTAACAATGGTAGTGGTGTAACTAGGAGTAAAGTGCAAGCATGATCCCTGTGTGCCAGCCACACAGTGTGTTCAAGAGGCATCCATGACAACCTTCAGAACATAATCTGTTTTCTTTACTGTGGTAGTTCAGCCCCGATCGGGACCAGACTACGCAGTCTCTCTCTCACTACCCCCACCCTCCAAGAGAATAGGGGGAGATGATATAAGGAAAAACGGCTCAAGGTTTGACATAAGGACGGGGAGAAATCCTTGAAGTTACTATCACGGGCAAAACAGACTCGACTTGGGGAAAACTAGTCATTTATTTCTAAAATTAGCAGGAGAATGAGACAGGGAACAAGATAACCTCCCCCGACCCCTCCCTCTTCTCGGGCTTAACATTATCTCTACCTTCCCCTCTCCAAGTGGCACAGGCGGGAAGAGGGAAAGGGGGTCGCGGTCAGTACATCACGCGTTGTTTTACGCCGCTACTTTGTCATCGGGGGAAGAACTCCTCGCATTCCTCCTCTGCTCCAGTGTGGGGTCTCTCCCACGGGCCACAGTCCTTTGTGAAACTGCTCCGGCGTGGGTCATCTCTTCCACAGGGTGCAGTCCCTACAGAACAGCTGCCCCAGCGGGCCCTCCACAGGCCACAGCCGCCTTCAGGCCTCCACCTGCTCTGGCGTGGGGTCCTCCATGGGCTGCAGATGGATCTCTGCTCCTCTGTGGACCTCCATGGGCTGCAGGGGGACAACCTGCTCCACCACAGTCATCACCACAGGCTTCAGGGGAATCTTGGCTGGGAGCTGCATTACTCCTCCCCCTCCTTCTTCACTCACCTTGGCATCTGCAGCCATTCCTCACAACAGGCTGGCACACGCCTCTCAGGATTCTTTTTACATCTCATTCACTTCTCATTTCCTCTCCACTTCTTGCAGCCAGGCCGGGCCGAGTTGGGCCCAGTTGGCTGCCCGGCGGGAGGCCAGAGGGTGAGGCCTGCAAGGCCCAGAAGGATCGCGCCTCCCCCTCTCTGCCCTCACTCAGCTGCTTCACATCTTCTCCCCTTTTTTTTTTCCTGTTTTCCCCTTCTTAAATACGTTATCGCAGAGGCGTTATCACGGGACATTCTGCTACCAATCGGCTCGGCCTTGGCCAGCAGCAGGTCCACCCTAGGCCCGGCCGAGTCCACTGAACAAAGGGGAGCAACTTTTAGCAGTTTCCTACAGAAGCTGCCACCTTAGGCCCCTCCTCACTAAACAAAACCAGAACATTCGCAACAATAGTTTATGGGAATCCATGAGAAACTCATTCAGAAAACAGATCTGAACATGCACTGGATAGCTCCAGTGTTTTTCTATTTTTCATAATCAAAATAAATGTGGCAGTGGCCTTAACGTGACAGGCAGAACTCCCAAAGAAGCCCAAAGGGGTTTTTCATTACTAACATCTGTAGGACCAAACACTACAAAGAATGAAAAGGTACAGTCTGAAGTCCTAACAGGATTTAGTCAAGGATTGTACTCTTTCACTTTGAGCAAAAGAAAGAAAGGAAGTTTAAAGAATAACCAACCTTGAATTGTCCTCTTGAAGAAAGCCTTGCAGGCCTCGCAGGAAGCCACTCCATAGTGGTACCCTGATGCAATGTCACCACACACCAAACACAGTCTTTTAGGCATCGAGTTCAGCATATATTCACACTTGGTCTGTGAATCTTCAGCGATGGTACTGGAGCAGTCATCATACCGTTTCCTGACAGGCCCGTTGCCCGCAAGCCCTGTGGCTGAAGGGTAGAGAGGAGGTGAGTCCAGCCCATTCTGATGCCCATTCATGGTGGAACTGTAGCTCCCGCTGGCGTCTGAGGAGCCACCGGGGCTGTGGTGGTTGATGCTGTCCGTCAGAGAGGCAGGGCTCGACGGTTCCGTCTTGATGTACGACGAACAGCTAGAATCAATGTGTCGATCTTTGCTTGACATTCTGCAGAGAAGCCTGTAGTGGGGAGAGAGAGAAAGAAGAATCTGTGTATTAAAGACAGTGCTCTTTAAGGCTGCTCTGGAAGGGTTAGGGACTGCACATCATTCATTCATTAGTCAATACCTCTTGTTCTACATGAAGGTAATCAGCATAAGGGCATGACAGAGCTTTGTCAAAGCTCCAGACAGGCAGTAAACAAAAACTTTAAAGAGACCAAATCCATCTGTTGTCCCCTCCACCTGCCCTCTAGGCTATGTGTCAACTTCACATCAACTCTAAATTCTGAACTTGTCATCTAGTAAGTAAAAAAATTTTTTTAAATACTATTAGATAACTTGGCTATTAAATGTCTTCCTTTTCCCACTGGTATTTCTTTTCTGTGAATTCCATCATGATCAGGAACAAATATTTCCAAGTTTGATCACATAAATGTTCTGCTCTGTAATTAATATTTGTCAAGACACCTGACTAAAACACATATCCATCATCTATTGATCTAATCTGAGAATTGAAGAGCAAGTCTCCCACAGACTTTTTTTTCCTCTATTAACATTGCTTTATTATAGATACAGCTATTTAGTAACGGAGTAGCACATCAACTGGGAACTCTAACAAATAATTAAGGCTGGACTCCATTTTCACAAAATCTAAGTGAAATGATTCATCAGCTCTGGCTGCAATTACTTTCTAGCCATTAACCTCAGACTAACCAGTAATAACTATGCCACTATCCCATATATCTGCAGTTCTATAGAATCTGACATTTTATGTGTTCCATTCTCAGATTAAAAAAAAATATATATTAGAGGAAATTTTAGATGGAAGTTTTGTCTTTCAGAAGGTGCGATTCTATCTTACTTCTCAGTTCTCACATTTTCAGAATTAAGCATCTGAAAGAAAACCATATAACATTCGATCGGACAAATTAGTGCTTTCTACAGGAAAAAAAAAATCCCAAGTTTTTTATTATTTTTAAACATATTTTAGGAAGAACAAGGGACAGAAATAACAATTAGAAAGCTCTGAATCAGATACTATCTTCATTTTCTACAGCTGTGATTGAGACCACAGTAGAAAATGGCCTACCCAGCATTTTTCTAACAGTACTCTCAGAAGCTGACAAAGTACAGATGACAGTTATGAGCATTTCTCTAGAAATATTTTCAGCAGAAAAGGAACTACCCCATAAGGCCACTCACCTGGAGCTACAGATTCATGTTTTCAAAGCAAACGCATAAGTCCAGACTATTTGACTGACTTAGCTTTCTAAAGTCATTTTTGAGATCTTGTCTTCACTTTTTCACCTTTTTGTATTAAAAAAAATTAATAATAATAATAAAAAAATCTTTCTACTTCAAGATCTGGACTCAAATTCACCAATGGAAAATAGAGATGAATCCAGAGAGCTGGCTTCCTTTCCAATGAAGGTAAGCAAAATCAAAGCCTGACCCTTCATTAAAATATCTGCTTAGGTTGAGATTTACCATAAATTCAGTGCCCATAGAATTTATGTAAGACTTCTCAATTATTTTGATTTTTACTGTAAAATTCTACCGAAAAAAAACCAACACGTGAATTTGGAAATGTTACCCTCCATACTTACAACCAGTACTTATTTGGGGAGGTGGAAGGAGCAAGCTATCTGCTGTCAGCAAATAAACCAAGGAAATGGGAAGGTTAAAGCTGCAAAAGTATCCTATTACGCTGGACCACCTGCTTGTGTTGTCCTTTCCTCAAGAACTGGAGGGGGGGAAATCCCCTTGCCAGCCTGCACTAGCGTGTGCCTTTTCTTCTGTATCTGCTGCCTTGTAGTCGTCACTGTTAATGAGTGCTGTAATTAATAGATAGCTCTCTCTTGTCTCTCTACTTGCACTCTGGGCTAAGCACTTTTCTCAAGTCAACGTTTGAAAGAAAGCAGGTCGGCACTGACTTACAGCAGCTCTGCAAATTCCTTTTAATTTAGAGCACTTACACCACCACTCCACTTGCTACCTTATAATTACTGGACTGCTCTCGCATACATTACGATCTTAGACCAGAGTTAGAAGTTATTAGGGTATTAAAACATGGTGTCTCTCTCTCATCTTTCTTTGACACTGAGTTTTATACAGCAATGATTAAAAATATCAATTAACTTTCACATTCTACCAACTTATTTTTTACATTATTTTTCTATACAGTAAGGTCCTTTTATTGACTAAACCGGTACTTTGGGCTTCTTTTCACCTGCCTTCTGCTGAGACTCCACGTATAAAGAAGTCTCAAAACACAGCAACAGGAGTCACTGCCTACAGTCTGTCATAACCAGCTTGATGGCACATTCTTGTTCAAGACTCTCACTGATGACTTTTTTTTCTAATTTGTGCAGTAATGAGCTCGAATGTCACCCTTTCCTTCCCAGAAAAAAACACTTGCAATTAATTAGTTGTCCAAATGCATGTTGTTCCGGCCAGTGCAAAAGTGGCTATCTCCTACTCCAAGCAGTCAGAACCAAAATATAATCTCAGTTCTACAAGCATTAAAATCTGATCACCAGTGTTGTTTACGCTAAAGCCAGTCTGATGATGCTTCTAAAGTAGCAGTTTCCGGTACTAAACAAGATTAAGCTGTAGCCAAAAGCAGCTCTAACAGTACAGACTGGACTGGCGCATGCTGGCAAAGCGCGAATGCAGTTAGAACATTAACCATTCCAGTGAAAAGTGAAAACAACAGTGCCTGACCCTGAGAACAAAAACTTTCTCAATCCTCCAAAGAAGGTGAACCAGAGACAAGGCTGGGTGCTAGCTGTGGGTGGGCAACAGACACCTACTGCTTTCACTCCTCCGTTACTGTACCACATCTGACCAAAAGTAATTCAGGAGCCATCTTATATGAATGGCAGGTGGGACCACCATGAAATTATCATGCTGAACATTTGGAATAATGCCTAAGCTAGATCTCTGTAAAATCCCTCCCTCAGTTCCCTTCTAATTACTACTTAGCTCGTTACACTGAAGAATTCCTAGACACCATTGCATTATAGTCTAAAACTACAGTTAGAGCTTAATTCTCTCTTCCTCTCTGTGTCTGAAATTCTACAGCTCTATTATTCAAGCCTGAAATATTCACAACTATCTATAAATTCAATTGTCAGCTGGTGGGTTTTATTCTAGACCTCACTTCAATCTAAAATTAGAGGCACTAAAATTCACATTAACTCTAAGAGGAATGTAGTGAATAAGACTTTATTTCAAAAGAACACCTTTTTGTCAGAAAGAGCTATTTTCAAGATGATGGCTTTATCTGCATTCAAAGAGAATAAGCCCAATTCCACATTGTGCTGTTAATGCAAAATTTTCAGGTCACATTGGATTAACAAAAATCTAAATTTAGTTAAGATTTATGAATAGAAATAACGTGTCATATAAAAACGTACAGTATTTATTTTAAAGCCTTGGTGGGGTTGTTTTTTTTCTTTACTAGATTTTAAGTCAAATAAATGGCAGCTCCATTTGTGGTGGGCTGTTCTCAGGTAAGTTTTCAAATAACTGGTAGCTCTTGGGTAAACTTTCCTTTCAGTAACTATAGGAAAATAACTAATTGGCTCTAGAAGTATTTCCATGCCCATATACAAGTGAAACTACACACAGTGCTGCAAGCCTCCAGTAATATGCAATACGTAGTGGGACTCTTCACGTTTCTACTAAATTTACTTTTCAACTCCTTCATTTAAGTAAGACCTGAAGCCAGTCACTGCTGGCAGAAAGCTACAATGACAGAGCACTTCAAAATGCAACTCCTGCTTTAAAATGGTGCTAAACAATCCTGCTTTAAAACGGTTCTAAACAATAGTGAATAAATTTTAATGCCATGTGCTTATGAAAGGTTGAATATATTAAGAATTTATTAATGCAATCACATTCATATTTCCATCTACCTGCCACATTACTAATGATATTGACAGTGCTGACATTGGCTAAATCAGTATCAATACACAAGTGGAGTGCAAAAATTAAATGCATCTGATTAAAGTATGTAGCCTTACAAAAGCAAGCCTTCCCATTCAAGCCACATGGAGCTCTTTATATTCCATCCATACATGCAGCTGGTTCAGAAAGTTACTTTTCCTTCATCTCCCTTATTACTAATACTTAAAAATGAAGTCAAAACAACACGTCAACACTTCATAATCCACTAAGACATTCCATGCTTGCTTTTCAAGTAGGTAAAGCTCTGCTTACAGCATCATTCGCTACTTCAGAGCTGTGCTGGTGGTTTCAGTGAGAGTAATAATTAGTCACAGTACTTAGAGCGAGCACCTTTATTACAGACCAACACAGAAGTCCACTTTTACCTGCACATGAAGTTTTTCTTTTCTGGAAGAGAGAATTACCTTATTTCCATAAATGTGAAAACAGGTTAACAGTTGACATTTTTAATGACAGCTACTACATAGGAGCATCAGTAAAGCAGGTGTTATTATACACACCAAGGTACTTTTTACGCTAACAGTGCAATCCATCTGACTTTTCTCCAGTACATTCCTCTAACTCACATGGATGTCAACCAAAAAGGTCTTGTAATCCTCATACTTTAACTATGAAAACCAACGTATGAAATAAGTCCTGGTCTAGGTAACATAGTAAGCCTGTAGCAGAGTCAGGAACAGAAGTCAGTTCCTTGCTTTGTTTGTAAAGACCACATTTCCTCTCAAATACTGTGCTTACTTGCAGTGTCATTTCACAGGTCTGTACCTAAATCAATAGACAGAAAACAGTGAGGCACGTTCCAGCGATTTACCATACTCTGCTCCTCTGAACGTAAGAGGAAAAAAATGAAAATGTTGCTTCTTTCACCAACGCCCATGACAACACCTCAAGACTTTCATCAGGTCCTGTTAAAGAGCTGAGTAACAATTTCAGCCAAACTGCTTTACACTGAGCATTTTTTTCTGCTTCAGCTAATTGCACTCTAGTAAAGTGGCAAAATGTGAATCATTTAGCATGAAAACGGGCACCAGCTGCTATTGTCAGAGAATGGAGATGCCGAAGAAAAGGAAAGTGACTGAATGAAGTGTCATGTCAGAAATCAACGGTGCAACGTGTGATTTGAGAAAACATGACTACTTTACAGAGACAGGGTGTCATTATGGCATCACAGTAATACGATGCTTTGACAACTGCTGGGTCTAACATATCATCATTGCATTAAGGTGCACTGGCTTAGTTGGGGGAAGGAAAAGAAAGGATTTCTTCTTTTAATAAGAAATATGGTAAGGCCTGCTTGGTTAACCTAGTGGATGAGATCACTCATTGCAAAGTATTGCTAATCTTGTCCCACGCACGCACAAACAAAACTGTTATTACACATTAGGTCTTTATTAATGCACACACATGTATAACCATGTAGTAAAGAGTACCCTATGCAAAACAGAACAGCTGTGGTGGGTTTTTATTTTTAAACAAATGTTGATTGTTCCATTGTTTTTTGTAATTTCTTCTTTCTTTTCCTTTTTCTTGAAACCTTCATCACTTCACCTTGGTAAGGGAAAGCAAGGGAAGCCGATGACTTCTTCCAGAGCAGCTGTCATAGCCACTAGCAGGCAGAACAGAAGCAACACTTCTTGAAGCCATCACGTTGTTACCAGCAGTGGCCCGAGTTAGCTGATGATTGCTGACAGAGGATCCAGCTTCCCAAACAGTTATTATTGCTCTCTATGCAATCTACTAAACTCTGCTAAAGCACTTCCTACACACAAGGCAGTGGAAGATTACGCTATTGCGTGGTCATCTTCAGTTTAACAAAACAAGCCATTATCTGAGGCCCTTCACATTTGCACCTAATCTGAGAGGTTGCACTTTGTTTTCTGTGCCGCTTTTAAAAAAGTAAAATTTTCAAGTGGCTGACTTGCAAATACTGTGGACCCTCCAAAATTAATTATTTTCATTTTACTAAATTAATAATTTCATAAAAATAATTATAACAGGGAGTTATTTTAACCTCCCACCTCTGCCATATATAGATATTAATTATTGCTTCCTTTTCTATTTCAAGTTGATTCCCTGTGCTTCCTGGTTGATAAACTTTGTTAACAAGAAGGAAATGATCCTGAGATACCCCAACGTGTTGCAAATTATCACTGTGGACAGCTTCTACATTTAAGGATTACATCTGATGCAACAATGCATACTAGTGTCATTTATCTTTAGCTCATTTCCTTGGACCTATTTCAACTGAGGGTGAGCATCTCCTGTTTATAGCTCTAAATACTGTAAGTGAGCAACTGGCAAATCAATAAAACTGTTAAATGCATAATAATACTGTGTAATCACTTACATGATGTTTTGCATAATTAACTGTCTGAGGTGCTCCTTGATATAATGGATACTCAGAGTATGGAATAACCTATATGCCTATAAAACACATCTTGTTTGTACAAACAGAAATCATGTTTAAAACTCTCATTCTAATAATCCAAATCAGGCTTTGGCACTATATGACAGAAAGCCTTCCTTTTCTGCCAAGTCTAAATCAATTCTTATGGTATTACTTCGTAACTAACATGATATTTCACCGATGATGACTATTACCCAGATTACTTGGAAGTAATGTAGTAATAGCAAAAATACACTTAGATTAAACAAACTGCTGCTATTTAATCAATATTATTGAGACAAACTAAGTGTTTTAATAAGTCTGTATAGATGCACTAATGCTGGTTTAATTAAATGTATCCTTAGACATGCACAAGCTCTGCAGCATACAGATCCTATGGTTTGACAGACTGTAACGTTCCTCTTCTGAATTTAAAAGCTGAAGCTCCTATAGCTAACAGAATTTAAATATTTTCAGACTGCAAAATGGTTATTCTTTACATCAGGTACTCTTTTGGGAACAAAAAGTAAACACGAAAGAACACTCAAACACCTTGCACCTTTGAGCCAAAACACCAGACATCTGAAGAAACGCCAGCCCTCAGTGACACATTAGTCCAATGCATCCAA
The DNA here is from genome assembly GCF_036417535.1 of Chlamydotis macqueenii. NCBI lineage: Eukaryota > Metazoa > Chordata > Aves > Otidiformes > Otididae > Chlamydotis > Chlamydotis macqueenii. The sequence continues at coordinate 75,815,468 of NC_141558.1, read as the reverse complement.
TATATGTCACTGCAATACACTTCCAAAAACAAACAAACTAGCCTCCAACTGAAAGGCAAAAAATAAAGCTGATACAAAAATCACAAAACTGACCTTTAGTTTTGCATGTGTGTATGCAACAAATATTTATTAGCTGTGTTATGCACTACTACTAGCAGGCTATCACCACAGAAAACTTCCTGCAGAAAAGACGTGCCTACTTCTACAGACTTCATGTCTTTCAAGTAGAGAAAGATATTGTTTTGGTATGCTTTGATGTTTCTGTTCTCAAATAGTATTGGGAAAAAATAAAGGCAAATACTGAAGAGAAGGCAACAAAAGAAGTAGACGCCACTTTAAATCAAAATCATTCTGGAACACCTGAAAGTTATACATAGAAGAAACGTAAGATTTTGTATTTTGTGTATATATTATGGTTCTTATACAACTTAAACCTCAGTACATACTTGATATACCTGCTTAATTTTTAAGTTTCTCTTTTTCTCCTGTGTTTCTAACATTTTTACAGTTTGAAGGTGGCTGTTTATCTGAAGTTACAATCATATCATTAGAATACCTTAGACTTACTTTCTCTCGTTCACCAGATTCTGGCCTGATGTTAGGCCAGGTTTTTTTGTTGCTACAGCACTTAACATGCCTCAGATAAGTCAGCTCTGAAGTGAGAAGGGAATGGAAAGCTGCACAAACTCACACTAAGAGACTTCCCATGCCCAAAAAGTTTAAACCAAAAGGTTGCAATGTGACTACCAGAATGACGACCAAGCCTCATCATATGAAAATCAGTATATTGATCAGGAAGAATAAGATTTTATTACTCTATTTTCAAACTGCAGACCAACACTTTTAATTCATGTCACATGTTGGAAGACAACAAAAACTCTGGTTAAGAATTTAGGTGGTTCTCTCATTTTACTTCAGTTATACTCCAGTGGTATCAGGTGCAGCCCATCTGATGTCTCTGGCCCCCAGAGGACATGCTAAAGTGTCAAGGAGTCATCTAATTATTAATTGTGAGGATTCTTTTTATTAAGAGAAATCAACTGAAATAGCAAAAGAAAATAAAGTGCTACATTCAGCTACTTCAAGGGAGAAAAATACAAAACTACAAAAATAAGTAAAGATTTATTCAAGAACATAACAGGCTTTCTAAAGAGGGATTATTTTGAAATGATTACAGCATCAAAAGCAGTTACTTGCACCAGTCAGAAGGCCAGTACTACAGAGAAACATAGCTGTCATTCATCACTTTCCAAAAGGAAAAAGATGACCAAAAAAATGCCTTCAGTCTCAAGACAGAGTCAAAATTTGTATCATCAGATTTTTCACAATTTCTAGCAGCGATTTCCTTCCATTGCAGAAAGGCAGAGTGTAGGTGTGTGCACACCGTGTACCTGTCTCCCCACCCTGCTCCCTCACTGATTTTCTGCAGATGACAGAAGAATTATAATTTGCCAGCCAAGCTCAGTTAAATTTGAGAAGTGATTAGAAAGAACATACCAGAAATAGTATCAGAAAGTGAGCGTCTTAGAAGACTCAGGACTAAAACTTACAAAGCAAGTGATCCTTCTCCCACCCCCTCACTCAGCTGGCTCCTGAGTGCATCCTGTCCTCCCAGCCGCACGCCACTGGGTTTAAATCCCCCCTACACAAACACAGGCGCACGCACAAGCAACCAAGAAACCTACTTGGTGAGTTGGAAAATGACGTTTTCCTGCAATCAGTGTTTAAGTGAATGTTTGTCCCAGTGTGTTACACCATGCTGTCAGCTAGCAGCAGGGAGTCGTTGAGTTGTTACTACATTTGATTTGACTGCCAGTAGGAAGCTTTATTTCTACCAACTGTTAGTTTCTAGCTCCAAGGATCTTCTCCTACTTTGAGAGGGTTTTATTTTTTTTTTAGATATAGTCCATTATTTTTTTCTCTTTCACTGAGGACTTTCAGTGTATGGCAGAAGCATCTCCATACGTCCCAGCACTGTCTTCACTTGTATCTGCTGCCTTAAATGCAATAAAGTAATTGTATTAAGGCAACTATAAATCGATCCTGATACAAAAATCACTTTTCTGATGTGTATCTGGACACTGGAAGGAGAGGTGCAAAGATGAATATTTACATAAGCAAACTGAAGCGGGGGAATTTTATTCTGATCTTTTCTGAAAAATGTGAGATTAGAGACCAGAGGCATAGGTATGGAGAGATAACCTAGGTGGATTTTCCTTTCAAGGAGAGTGTTTGCTATCCAGATCTTTATATGCTTCCCAGACAAGAGTTTTTAGTAGGGCTTTCTGTTTGCTTGTTTATTACTCATGTATAATATTCTGAAAGGTTTCTCCTCTGTCAAACAAGATCCTGTAACTTTAACAGTTGTTTACAATGCTTCCTCTTCCTAGACAATAATGATGATTTTGATAATTAGGATCTAATTATAATGGATCTGACAACAACTTCCAACAACGAAAAGCATCTTTAGAAAAATGAAAGCATACGCGTGAATAGTGCAGGGAGGTGGGGTGGGAGAGAGAAATACATTCCTATGAGACAGCCTGAGAACTCAGGCTGAATGGAAAAGTAATTAACAGTAAAGAGCTAAAACTGTAATTAAAGAAAATTTCATTAAAGGGAGGCAGGTGATTCCACTTTCCTAAATATGACAAGGTGCTGTATAAAAATAAAATAGCAGCCTGTTTCAGTGAGTGGAGCAGGAAAGTCATGTCTTTAACCAGATCAAATTCTCGAAATTGGCTGTCAAGACGGGATTGTTGTGATTTATACCCGTCTATCAAGCGCATGAAAGAGAGAGACAGGAGAGGAAAAGAGGCAAGCTGCTGTCGCTTCCATTCGCAAAGCACCTTTAATTTCCACAGCACCATCTGTTACCAAATCTAATTCACATTCCCTCCTAATCTGGTTTAGTTCTGTAATACTAATTCTTCCACTACTCTTAAGAACATCACTCTCAAAAAAAGCTTTGGTTGTGGGTTGGTAAAGAAATTGAATATTATACAGTTAAGGTTCTGGTGACTTAAGTGAAAAGCATGCTGCCCATTAAAATGCACTCCTGGTAAAACGATTTGTTTCCACTCAGTGCAGAGATACAGAATTGCTCACATTTGAAAAAAGTCATGGGGAGAGGAAGAGAGAGGGAAAGAAGGGGAGGAAAAGCGGGGGTGAGGGGGAAATCACAACTGATGATAGGAAAGTAGGCTGTGGACATGAAAGCAGAGGTTGTCATAAAATACAATTGTTGTCAAGTTTAGTCACTTTCACTACTGGCTATAAAACTACTTTGTCACGGTCTCATACCGAAAGCCTGAAACTGTATTTTTGCTAAGGAAACTAAAAGGAGCAAAATGTAAGATGCTGCGAGGGAAAAAATATTTATTTCAAATTATGAGATGCCAATGTCTGTAAGATGCCAAAAAGGTAAGGACAAAAATTGGAAGTGGTTTAAAATAGTCTCGAGTACCACATTCTTACTCTTTGCTGTGTGATGATGACAAAAATCCCCATCGCTTTTGTGGGACTTGGAAACAAAGCAAAGGACCAGGCCTTTCCCGTGGCTAAGCATTTTCAGACACGCAGTCCCTCATCTCCTGGGTCTAGAGGTGACTCAGCTTTCCTCTTAGTTCCCATACAGAGCTCCTTGACCAGGTCCTTTTGAAATCAACATAAAAGGGAAAACAAGGACCTAGATAAATATTACTACTAATATTATGGAACTATTTATTAATAATGCTCATCTTTTACTTATCAATTTTAACACAGAGCTTAAAATCTGCATTTCCAGGAAGTACCACTATCTCGCTCTTAAAAATCAATAAAACAAGACACAGAAAGGTGAAGAGTTGCCTAACACCGCTCAGCAGGCCAACAGAACTGCATGGAACAGACTGGGGAATCCCAATCCAGAATATTTTGCATTATTTCTTAACTTTTTTTTTTGCCATGGCTTTGATGAAAACATGCCTTGTAAGTCTGAATATTTATTTCTAAGAAGGGAACTTCCCTTGCAACTTCCAGAAATGAGACCTTTGTTATTTTTAAATATATAGTTTTTCTAAATGGGAAATTTAATTTACGCCTAAATTAAATCTCTTCTTATTCCTACACTAAAATATTTCTTTTTCTGTTAAAGTAATCCAGATGTCTTTCTGTGTAGCCTTCCCAAAAATAAAGCCTATGGCAAGAATGGCTTTAGCCAGCACATAGGGTAATGTGTGAGCAACGAGTAGCTGTGAATAGCCCAAGGTTTTTATGTATTTTTTTTTAAGGATTTGAAATGGAAGAGCCAGACAATATGCGGGGGAAAAAAAATACTTTGATAGAACAGTAACATTCTAAAAAATGCAAAAAAGGAGTACTAGTTTTCATTATGCGAAAGAGTAACGCATAAACAAATTCCCAGCAAAATAAAATATTACAAATCTGTAACTGCTGTGAAACACCCATGAACAAAGATGTCAGTTCTAAAGATGAACATGAATTCTGAAGAAGTCTCCTCCTCCAGTATCACTGCTTGATTCACAAATGACTTAAATCACCTGTGTAATTTTATAAATGCTGTTGGGTTTGTTATTTTAATGGGAAGAGTAGGTAAAAAAAAAACAATCAAATTTGTTCCAAATACAGCACATCTGCCATTCATTGTGGGTCAAAACCTTGGGTACAGGGGAATAGATGCAGCAACTGTGAAGGTCTGGAAATTCATACTAGCTAATGGTGTTATTCCACAACCCAGCCTGCGATTTCAGAGAGTCCAAGGTCCTGATACTCCAATAAGCAAGATGCAAGTGGATTACCATAACCTACTGCACCCAAAGAAAACCACACTGACATCAAAGGACTCAGAGAGCATAGTAGCTGTCTTTTTTTTCTTCTTTTACGCTACAGCATTTGAGCGATATGAGCCCTGGCTGTTCATGTATGATGTTTCTACTTCTACACTATAAAGTCTCAACATTTGTAAATGAAAACCGTGGAGAAAAAAAAAAAAAGAACTTCTTTCCTTTGAATTCTTATTCTTTATTTATCTATATTGACTCTGGAAACACTAGAAATTTAAAACAGGCAAAACAGTTGAGTATGTTACTTGGGTATGGTACAGATGACTGAATTCATCACATGCTGAGATAAATCAGAGAATTTATAGAAGCAAAACCTATGCAGCTTAAGTCTTTTCCAGTCTGTCCTGGATTTTAATGTGTGATTATGGATTTGTACAAATAAAAAAAAAAAATAAACCTTTGGCTTTTTACAGTTCCTTGTTCTTCACATAGTACTATGTGTAATTCAAACCTATTTACGCCACTGCATTTACATGTAAGAGATTTGCCTCTGGATACAAGAAGCAAAGGTCAGGAAGTAATGTCTTTCACTTTTAAAATGTTTGCATGACTCCAGCAAGTTTGCAGGATGAGCGTTTCAAAGTCCCGATATGGTTTCTACTCTTTTATCTTTTGCCTTCTATTTTGGTGGGAGTCATAGGAGAAAAGAAGGAAATTCAGCATATTCCAGAAAAAAATTTGTCTAAAGTAACAAATGTGTACCAGCCCAATTATTACATTCAGAACAAGGACGTTGCTACTTGCAATTACAAAGCAATCGTCTCAATATGCTGCAATTGTTACATGCCAAACTGGTCATCTCTTCTGTAAGACATCACCAAGACACTGGTCCAGTAAAAGCTTTACATGAACAGATCAGCATTAATTACTCTGTACTGCCCACTGCAAATTTCAGCTGTATTTTAATGACAGACTTGCTTCAATTATTTCAACAGTACGAAGTCTGGATCAAATATTTATTTTTTTCTCTAGAAGTTCTGCTTAAGTCTACTATCCCTGGGTAAGCAATGAAAGAAAGGCTGGCCTAAAGTGAGCACTGCATTCCATTATTAAACTAAATTAACACTCACATTCGATCCTGAGAAGTTTTGTGCCTTGCTAGTTTCAGTGCAATTTCAGGCTGCTCGGCAAACTGAGTCTCAGCCCTCATCAGTTAATGGGGCTGCATTAAATCATAATTTTACCACATTGGGCTTTACATTTTTTTTTATCCTGATAGGACTAAGGTCTGGAATAAAAATCCAGCTGCATTTCACTAAGCTTCTGCCTAGAATATACACCAAATCTGCTCTACTCCTCCTTTACACAGTAGAGGGTCTGACAGCAACTGAGTCTTTATATTATCACTGCTTCATGGAATGAATAGCCTGAAGTTCTAAAAAATAAATTATGAGCAACCAGGATAACACCAATATACTCAAAACTTTAACTGTCTATAGTTGGAAGCTTAACAAACTGAGGGTGTTTGTGGAGATCAGCATGAACGCCTAAAGGAGGCCATTCTCATCTACCCCTGGATGGCTGCATCAAACATACTGTCAAATCCAAAACAGGACATAACTGAAACATCCGTCACAGGACAACAAATAATGACAGCCAAACGATGATGCGGGATTGGCTGACTGTACATTATATGGGCATGGCTATCCCACAGGTTGTATTAAATATGAGAGTCTAAGATTTATGTTATGGGTGATAAGGCCAAGAATGCTGTAAAAGTGAAAAAATATGGCAACAGTATGCAGTACATCACTACTAGGATAATTATTTATATAAAAAGTTCCCATTCTTAGACTTCCAACACATAGGAATAAAATTCCTATATTCAAAGAAGACATAATAATAACCTGTCAGTTTGTGGTGATGTGTACGTTTTTAATCCAAATGACCAGAGTTGCCAGTCTACCCGTCATAAAAGGACACGAAAAATTGAATTTTCCTTTCATAATTCTTTAAGTTGAAAGGGAAAAACACAGAAGCATGATAAGTGGCTCACTCCAGTGGACAGATGGACAGGCAGTAGTAAAAGGTATGAATAAAAGGCACTGCTCCTTCACTAATGCTATTTTCACTTGTTACACACTGCAACTCAGAGACAGGGAAAGTATTCCTTCCTTTGACTTTTCAAGTGTACCCCTTTATAATCTAAATTATATTCCATACAATAAGAGATCACAATAAAGACTAAGAAATGTATTACACTATCTAGCCGTCATTTGAAAGCAGTCCTGCACAAAAGCACTACCTCATGTGCATCTTACTGACTTGAGGTATGTGCCCACAAAGGTCCCCTATTCTTAAATTCTCTGCTACTGGGAAGGAATATCCAACCAGCATATTTTAACTTCTAAAAATTCACTCAGTCAAGGAACCTTGGCACCCACCACACATACAAAACCCACACCCCATGTTTGCCACAAATCTTCCCTAGTCTGCATTCTTCCATGGGTAAAGATGACAAAGAAATTTAAATAAGTTAATTTTAAGTGCTGAAAATGTAGGCAGACTGTTCAGTTATTTCATTTTAAAAGATCTTCATTTTCCCCATCTGTGTTATGGCAATTTTATTACACATTCGGCAAATTTACAGTAACAAGATGTTCCCCTGACAAATTAATCACTTTCCAAGCATTTTATCATATAAATAAAATATCACCTCAAGAGAGAAAATCAGCGCAATCAGTTGATTTAACCCATCTTTCGGGGAACTCGTCTGAAACAGATTGAGCGCATTTTTTTCTGAAGAGGGACTGTGCACACATCCTCCCGGACTCCCAGCTCGTATGGTGAGGTTTTTCCAAAAGAAAATGTTTAAGACTAGCTGATAGCATGCAAGTTTCTTACCGTTAGAACCACACTGCTGCAATGACAGACCTTTATCAGGAACAGAGACTCATTTAGAAGTTGGTACACCTTTAACTGAGAAACTACATCTCCCCTTAAATCACTGATAACTATTTCTGCAACCTTTCTCTGGTGTTTTCCAACAAACATAATATAAGAATCAAACATATGTATTTTTTTTAATAATCTGGTCTAATGTTTTAAGAATCTCACAACAAAATAACACAGGCAAAACTCCAACCAGTTTTGCAGCTGATTAAACTCACGGTGTTTTGCTTGGCTTTTTAAAATTTCCCCAGTGCTCTCTACTCATTTTCAAAAAAGTAAATTTTATTTTCACAAAAAATAAGAGACTGGCAACATTAGCAATGCAATACATGAACAGTAGAGAAGTTGGTTCAAATCAAGTTTTCCAACTTAAAATTTTGAAGTTTAAAACAATTCAGTGCCTTTCTGGAGAGAATCTATCATTGAAGCAATGTAACCTCTCTGCCATTTAACCTTTCTCCCTCTGCCCTGCTCCCCCCATTCCCCTTTCCATACAGGGACTGCCAACAACAAGTATAAACAAGAACAAGAAAGACTAGCTCTGTTTATGTTATTAGAAGTTGTTAAAGCCAAAAAAAAATTTGGCCAGATTTTTTATTTTTTACCTTGACTTAGTACAGGCTTTTTGTATTTATTCCAACACTGTAAAGAAATATGATAGCAAATCACCCTTTTGCCAGAAGAACCACCCCGCCAGACAACACAGACACATAATTCTTGCAACATGACTATACTCTTCAATGAGATATTTACAATATTCTCCATAACAAAGTTGTGGGTGCCAAGGAAAAGAGAATTCGCGCATCTAGACAGCCCTTCTATCCCCTTTACTCCCTGAGCAAAATACCAAATGTACCTCCCCAAATACTAACACATGAAAAATGCATGTAACAACACAATTCACTAACCTACAAGCAGGAAAACACCATGCTTTACAGAATGCTATCAAACAGCAACATAAATGCTTGTATTTGCTACTTGGCCCATATAATTAATAATGCTGTAAACAGCCATATTAATACTACAAGGGATCAGTATTAAAAGCTGCCAAGCCTTGCATAACCCTGAATGGCTTAAGTGATATCAAAAAAGAATGTTTAGACTAACAATTATGAATTTACATACAAATACAAAATTCTATATCCTACATGTATCTTTTACCTGCTAGAACATTCCCGGTTCAGGTACTTTAAAAAAAAAAAAAAAAAAAAAAATGGTTCTCAGAGGTCATGAAACACAATGAAGAATTCTGACCATAGGTCAGAGCAACTTCAGGTCATTAAATAGATGCTGAAAACGTAAAACAAAAAAAAAAGAAAAAAGCCAAAGACAAGACAATTAATCACAGTACTTCTTAATCTTATCCTTTTCTATATTGGGAAAATCTAAATATGTATTGTGCAAGATGCAAGTGAACCAGGCCAGCTGAAAGGGTTTACTATCCATTAACCCGGGGAGACCTGATAGTGGTCTTCCAGTACCTCAAGAGGGCCTACAAGAAAGATGGGGAAAGGCTGTTTAGTAGGGCCTGTTGCAATAGGACGAGAGGTAATGGTTTTAAAATAGAGGGGGGTAGATTTAGATTAGAAATTAGGAAAAAATTTTTTACGATGCGAGTTATAGAACACTGGAACAGGTTGCCCAGAAAGGTGGTGGATGCCCCATCCCTGGAAACGTTCAAGGCCAGGCTGGATGAGGCTCTGAGCAACCTGATCTAGTCAGGGATGTCCCTGCTCCTTGCAGGGGGGTTGGACTAGATGACCTTTGAAGGTCCCTTCCAACCCTAACCATTCTATGATTCTATGATTCTATAACCCCTTCCTCCAACTACTTAGTCAGGAAACTTATTACCTGTATCAAGAGATACTTGTATCATGCAAGCTTTGCAGGATCAAGCCCCCAAAATTAGTGTTCTATTTAAGAAGCAGCATCTTCAGCTTTGACTAGAAAAAAAAGGGCATACTAAACATTAAGTATGTGTCACGGGATGCTTGCTTCTTTCCTTGAATGTAAACAATGGAAATAAGTATTTTTTCCTGTTCTAATTAATGCATATTTTTAAAAGACTTGGAGTAGCTGGAACCTTAAGTCAACAGAAGATATTCTGTTCTCAACCAGTACATACAAATCAAACATTTTGGATCTAAATATAACTGAAAGCAGTTATATTTTTTAATATATATACTTATGTATTATGCTTTCCTTCAGCATGAAGTGTAAAGTTCAAACACTATAAAGAGAAAAAGTACAGGGAGAAGATAATACTCTCTCTTCACATCTTTAAAACTGAGCAAAAGTCATTGAGTATGAGTGATATCAGAATACAACTTTGAATCTAGCATCTTGCTAGATACTGAAGACCCAGATGCCAGTTCAGCCACTCTAGAACTGGGTGAATCTGATTCTGTGCAGGAAACACACAATTGCTTTCAAGATTCAGCTCATCTGGTTACAGGATATGTCCAGCATTTTATAAAAACTTATGCAATGTTCAAACCGAAGTATAACAATACATAGCCATAACAATACATAGCCATTCAAAAAATGAAGGGCAAACCATGGAGACCTCACGTAGGGTAGAAAGCTCTAGGATGTGAAGCAACTTCAGAGAACGTTGACTGTTCCTTATTTAACTCAAATTCCTACTAGCATCCATGTATTCTGATTATATCTAATTGAGGCAAAAAAATCTTCATTCAGTACATCTTTCACAGCCTGCTGATGGACTACAAAAATTCTCCACATGGCATTTAGATGCTTTGGCCTAAATGTTTCAGATGCATCAAATTCCTTCAACTGGCTTTTAAATTAAAAATTAAGCTCCTCTTTTGAAAGTCATGTCCTTGGAGTTCTGAAGTAGCCACTAATCCTTTTATACACCATAAAATATTTTCATAATTGTTTTCCCCTGCAATTGTTTCCTGATTCACCACAGAACATACACTGTACTCCTAAAATCATTTAACAGTTAAGTCAATCAACAGGGAGAATGAGAACTCAAAGATCTGGAAAGTACAGAGAGTTTAAGTTACTTTCAAAGGTTAAATGAATCTTCATTTAATGGGGAGGATCACGTAACTTCAGCGGTCACATTTTAGATGGATGATGGATATTCACACTGACTCTACACTGTAAAATAGTCTCCAGGATCCCAACTTTTGCAAACAAAATCTCTTCAATCTGAGGAAGATACAGGACACAGAACCTTTTAATTTGAAAGATGACAAAGTGGATTATTGGTTAGTTACACGTGCCAGTGGGGTGATCCATTACCATGGACGTTCTACTGCAAGTACACGATGTCGCCTTAATAGTAGCTAGAGCCTTATTGGCTTAAAAAAACATAAAAAGGGTTTTGCATGTGAATTGAACTTAATAGGTTTGACATGGACTAACCTTAAAAAATCCAATCCACTCAAATCCCTTTGAAGGCTGCAGCTGAATTTCATGCAAATCTTAGAGAAGTAGCCAGGCTGTTGGGATTTCAAGATGCTGTGTCCCTTTCTTCTGCAGATCTAAAACCAGGCGAAACAATGACAGAAAACCCTCTCACAATTTCAAGGATTCCTCTTAAGAGGTTTTATTCTTTGGCCCAGGAAAGTTTGACATTTAAAATTAGAAAGCAAGAAGAATGTGACATCAGGAAACATATCAGAATATGAAGCCAATCTTTTATTTTTTTTTTTTAAACACAGCACTAGAATAATGTTTCACGCATTTTAAAAAAGAAATCTGACACGATACCACTATTACCTAAATGTTTAGAATAGAATGATGCAAATGAATTTCCTATGCTCAAATCTAGCACTAACAATTTTTATCTTTTCTAAAAATAATTCCATTTTAGCAATAAATAATCTAGCCTAAACCTTCCGGTAGTCATTATAAACCTATTTATTTTTGCAAGGCCACTGTAACAATATGAAATTCTGTTTGCTCATCCTCACTAAAAATACCTAAGAAATTTTAAGTGTTCTATGTATGTTTATGCAGGCTGAAAAGCATATATATTTTTGTTTGCCTAATGATAGATACACTGACAGCTGGAAAATTATTTGTTTGATGACAGGATTTAATCTTCACCTGGTAAACACGAGAGAAAAAGGAAAAGGAAAAGCATTTGTCAAGTGCTTTTCCCTTTTAGAATAAAGCACAGATAACTACAAATGTAACTAACTAGAACCAAATCAAAACCACACTGTGTATAAAGCACCGACTATGCAAAGTAGTTATAAATTCTTGGTTAACAAAGGGCACAGAAAGCCCTTAAAGGAAATATTTTATTTCTGCTAAATTAATACCTAAAAGCATTACATTTCATCAGTTTCACTTAGGTTTAAAGTCCCCAAAGATTCTCCTCCTGAAACTGGCTATATTTTATGTGCAAACCAGGCTGAGAGCTATCTAAATCTAGATAAAACTCATTGGCTTGTAATCTTCACAATGATCTATACATCTAAATCTATATGCAAATCAAATGCTCTCATGCATTAACACATTCCAAAGCATCTCGGAGTAGCAGAGTGCTCTCTCCCTCTCACAAGCCCCCTCCTTCGCTCCTCTCCCCCTCTCTTTATTTACACTAGCTATCTAAATAATTCACGCTGCCTTCTTTTCAGCCCGAACGTTCTTCTGTTGGAGGCTGCATTGAGGTATTGCAGTAACCAGATGGACACATGAATGCAGCAGGTGGGACAGATGGCAGACCGCCCTGTCTGACGCTGCCTGCCTCAGCCTGGGCTGACTTTTCCTTCCAGGTACATTATCGTCAGTGCAGCAGAAAGCAGTACACAGAGGGAAAAAACCCTTTGCATACAATACTGTATGAATTAGTTAAATAAATGACCAGTTGCTTATCCACTTTCTAAAACAAAATGCAATTTAGTTAGAGTGTGTAAGAACGATTTCCCCTCTTCCCTTAAAGGAGAAAAGTGCATCTCTATTCTCTAGCAAGCCCTCTGAGTGGTGTGCATACAACAAAATACGTCTGAAATCTGATGAAGATCTCACTACTTACTCGTTACTTCACAAAAATTTTGATTCAGTCTCAGTTTCCAAATGCCTCTACCCTTTCACAGGTAACTGTTCTAATTTTTTTTATATAAATCCATGTATCTTCTGGTACACAGTCACAGTTTTTAGGTGAAGTCTTAACAGCTATGATAAATACAGTGAAAAGCCTCCACTTCCATCTGCGTAATATGTTCCTTGACTGACTTTCTTCTGCTTCCCATTTCAGGAGATATATAAAACTAATAGTTTATTACAAAAGATTTGGTACTTATAGGGAAAATGCAAACACAAGCTGAGGCAGTAAGTATTTCTTTGACTGCAAAAATTAACATTTTAATATTTGCTTTCCTCTCTGGAACGTTGGGCAAAACACAGTGAAGATGACAGTAAGAAGAAACTATAATATGTGTTTTGAGCATGAAACTGAGAAAAAAAAAAAATAAGGTGGTGATACATCTGGCAGTTTGACTGGTGTCAGCATCACCGTACCACAGAAGTTACTCTTTTTATACAAAACGTATTGCTGTCTAAATAAGCAGAAGCGATTAACTTCACACTCTTTTCAAATCAGCAAGCAACTGATTCAGTATATTAACCGAAATCACTGTTTCAAGAACAATTTTTAAAAATCATATGGAAGAAAGGTATTAAATGTAAGCAGTATTAAATGTAAGATGGCCTATGCAATCCTATACTGTCCAGATTTGTCTCTCCAGTTCTCCCACTCTTTGTGCTATGCCAAGGGCAGCAGCCTGTGCTGCTCCCTGGTCTGTCCATCTCCCTTTCACGGGGCTTTTCCCTCTACCTCCTTTTCATTAAATGCGCTCTCTCTGAACTGACAGAAGGGAAACCACCCACTTCTCCCTCAAAAGCCAGGCAGATTCCTTCTGATCTACAATAGAACAAGCCGTACTTCCTTCTTAGCCTGAAATTAACACATTTATTTTAAATTGAAAATACAAAACCATACACAAATTTTAGGCAACGATGTATGCACACATGCAGAGTATGGCTGCATTTGCCATATTAAAAAGTATGTTGTGCCCTTTTCTGCAGCTTTCATAAATTGCTTGTATTTGTAGTCATCAAAGCTCTTGACTAGGAACTACCTATATATTTACACACTGTACACCACAGTAGCATGACAAGGGCCTCTACATACTACCATAACAGATATAATAAATAATAACAGGGTAAATCATATGGAATTGATTTGCAATTACGCTCAACTACAGAGTCAAAGTAGCTTTTTTTTTTTTTAAACCAGAATAAGCAATTACATGACGTTGAAGGTAAAAGACAAAGTGTAAGTCAAGTCATGTTCTGTGCTGGATCCTGCTTCCTCTGAGCATACTGGTATAACTGGAAAAAGAAAGTGACTGTAAATAAACCTGTATGAGTAAACGAGGACTGGTCCAAACTGGCAACTAAAGCCTGAAATGAACAGGAACTTATCTCTTCAGAGATTTAAACACGCTCAGTGACGACTCAAATAATAATAAACATAATATAGCATCTAGTTTCATCTGGCCCTGGAAGAAGACACAGCACCATTATCAAAAAGTTTATTCTTGTTTATTTTTGACCTGTCAGAAGCCAGGAATTACAGAAAAACTCAAGGGACAGACTGCTTTCACGGGATGCCCAGACTGCTTTTGAGGCCAAAGAGGTTAAGTGCTTCAGATAAACTTTGGATAAGCAACACAACTTCTGTATGCTTATGTGTCCTAACTGAAATCCTGAACTTTAAGGATTTATATTACCACTTGTCAGGGAAAAAAAAAAAAAAGAAAGGGGGGGGGGAGGAAAGAAAAAAGAAAAAAGGTGAAAGAATCCAGGGATCATACACACAAACTGACAAAATTATGCAACAGATTTGCTACCCACAACTTCAAGAAAAGGTGAACTATGCAATACCAGCTTCAGAAAAGCATTTCAAGTTATAGTAACTAGTTTACAACATCACAGAGAAACAGGAAAAACAGTGCGCTTTATAGTCAGTTTATAAATGCTATCACACCAGTCATGACTTCACTATGTTGATATAAGCTGTTTTCTCAACAACAATATAGGAACAGAACTCCGAACATGCAGGAACACCCTCTTTAAAAATAAACCTCTGAGCCACGGTCAGGCTGTCTCAACAGGAACACACACGCTATTGCAGCGGCAATTGTAGAACTAAACCTGGATTCAAAAAGTGTATTACATTGGTAAGCTTTTTTCACCACTGATAAAAAGTTAATACAACAAAACATAAAGAATTCCCAAGACTTCTGTTTTCATCAGAAAAACTCGTGGTTGAAACTGGTCCTGTATATTCTTAGTGTTGAAACTGTTTGTGTATTTAACTGTATGTGGGCGCAAAAAATAGGAGAAGAAAGAACGAAATAATTCATATTGTAAGGCCACAAGACTGATAATAGGTTTTCTCTAGTTTGGAAATATTCTCACAGTTTAGGTACTATTTTAAAATAATTGCTTTTAATGGATTTATTAAATCCACTAATTAATAAGGTGATGTGACTATTCAAGGTATTTTAGAAAATATATTAATTCTTGACTATTTTTTGCTGTCAAACCTATTCAGTTCCCTTTAAGTTCAAATTTAAACTTTGAATGTCATCTTCCTGCTTGTGTAATGCTTGCCATTGCTATGTGGACACCATGCGTAAAAAAAAGCCCTCATCATCTGAAACTTGAGATATCCCCTCAAACATCAGACCTGTACCTCTAAAGAAAGAGTGGGCATCTTGACAGCAAAAGGAGTTGAGTTGCACAGGTGCCTGAAGACAGGATCTGTACCCTACAAAAGTAGCTATTGTTCATAAAGACATTTCAGTAAAAAATTTTGCATGCCTAAATACATATCTATAATCTGATAATTTGCAACGGCTTACCACTGACTGAATGATAAAAAAACCTTTCATTCTTTTCTTTGAGGAAAGTAATTGTCAATCCCAATCACAGGAGAGCATCATAGGAAAGAAGATAATAATTATACTTAAACTGGACTTGATATAAATACTATTAAGTTGATTTTCAAAAGGGTCTAATTTTCCTTAGAGTTCTGCAAACAGAAGATCTGATGAGTTTTCCTAGGGATAAGGCTGTAGGACTTCTGAAAATGCTTCAGGAAAAATGAATTGTGTTTTCTTGTGGGTTGGGGTTTTGGTTTTAGGTTGGGGGGGTGGCTGGGGGGGGGGGGGGTGTTGTTGTTTGAGGGTTTTTTTGTTGTTTGGTTTTGGGTTTTTTTTCCAGATCAAACTGTGGCTATTGTACAAATGTAGCCTGATAGATAGTAGCCTCTTTTCAAAGTCTGGTCCAGGAATAAAAGGAAAGAGGAAAAAAAAAAAACCAAATAAACCAAACAAAAAAAAAACCCTGCAAGACCAAACAACAAGTAAAATTACACACAGTATTTATGAAAAATTATGTCACCTTAAACACAACCTTACCTAAAACATGAAAATTTCCCTGGTCAGGTAATATACTGATAGAGGCAGGGAAATGAGAATAGCTTATAAAAAATCCTAATATAAACAACAAGTAAATTCTGCTTCCACTGCAAATGTATCCCTCTAACTTTTAATACAGAGCATACGTGAGAGTAGAATTTGATGCTGCATGTAATGGATATAATAAATATATGACTTTAACAGCTCCCAAATATGCAAATGCTAAGGAATGGAAAAGCTGCCTGTTGAAAGGAAATGTGTACAGAAGAAATAAGCAGACATTAAACTCTAAATCCTAAAGGCGTAATTTCAAAAAGACAATACAATCTACCTGCTCCCCTATGTCAACGACCAAAAAAATTACACACTGAATGCTGATATCCCATCCTCCCTTCCCTCTGCTGCAACAACTGAAGCACTAACTTTGAACACCTTGACATCTGCCTCTGGCTCAACACTAACAGAGGTCTACTCTTAACGGAGGAAAAAGTGTCTTAAAATCTCAAATACATAATAATTCTTGCACTTATTTCTCTGCAGCTGAGCAGAACCATTTACATAGTCCACTGAACACTGTTTAGTAAACACGACAAGAGAGCTTCTGTCTTACTGCCCTTGTAAAACCAAGGCAGGGGTTCTGTTTTTAGTGCACACTCTGGTTCAGCGTTAATCCTGTTTTATGTTGTTCACACCTGCTCCTGACTAGCAGCCTGCTGACGGGCTGCGGTTTCTGCTGCTCTGAGACAATCCTCACCAGCTTTAACAAAAAACTAATCACTAAAGTGGAAACAAAACGCCAACTGCTATGCAAACACTGTAAAAGCGAAGAACTGACATGCATGCCTCAGTTTTCCTTACTCTGCTACTTCTGACTGATCAAATTTTAACATTGGGTTTTAAATCCACATGCTTAGATTTAGTCCTCACACCTAGCTTTTCTAGGAGTTCTTCTCCAGATAGCAAATCTTAAAAACAAATGTCATGGACACAACCTTTATAAACATACTCTGTGTAACTCACCTTTTCATATGTGCCTAAGAAAATAATAGGCTTTGCTCTGATAGAAATACTGAATGTTGATAAAGCATCCTTTTGTGAACCTGTACAGACACAAGCTTTGCAGATTTTCCAAGAAACTTCCTTCAACATGAAATTCAAATGTTACTGTTTCAGAAAATAGCTTTAAAAAAAAAATCACAACACTGATCTACACATTTAAGCATTAAAAAAAAAAAAAAGAGAAAGGCCATAAAGTCAGATCCTCCTCCCATTGATCCCAGCAATAAAACACACCTATGCCTTCATTTGTACAAAAGATTGAATGCTTTACCAGATACAAAAAGGTGATCTGTGATTAAAGAAATGGGTCTGGAATTACAAAGGGCTCATATCAGAGAGAATAAGACAATCAAGAAAAGGAAAACCAATTATAGTAGGAACCCTTTGTTTGGAGAACACATAGCTGCAAATTGTGCATTGTGATCAGGGATAGAAATCTCATGCAATCTCATCAACTCAGAAACTCAGATGTAGGCACTGACATTGACAACAAAGCTCTGCACTAGGAAAGTCTCTAAACTGGAGGGCAGGACATACTACTGTCATACCTACTTTAAAGTACTCTTTATATGGCTAGAGTAACATAAAGAAGCATCAGAATCTTTGGAGATTGAATTATCTATATTTCCTTTATCCTGTTATGCCATCTTGGCCTGTTTCTTTCTACAAAAGAGAAAGCAGAAAAATGCTTTCTGTCCAAGAGCCAAGTTCCTATATCTCTTAAACACTATATGAACCTTTTCATAAATAAAATGTTGATCGGAGGCCAGTCAAGGCAATTCTCCATCTATTAAAATTTATTTTGCATCTCATGGGGGAAGACGTGCTGATTGACCATGACCATTCTCTGTGACTTTTTAATTCTGCAAAGGAAAATCAAGGAGTTTCTGCCTACACAGGAAGATAATATGCATCAAGCAGACATATGTATTCCATGTTATGGCTTTTCATCCAAAATTCATCATCAGAAACAAAGCAAGATCAATCAATCTTTACGTAAATTCAGCATTTCAACCTCTCTTGCAGTTCAGATGTAAAATCAAGGAAAAAAAGGGTCAGTCTCACTTTGTCTTACCATCTCCATCTGAAGGATTTCTACCTCCTCTTAAGTCAACACAAGACTGAAGATACTGGCGTAATGCCAACACTGCTTTTAAGCTCACACAGAAAATATTATGGGGTAATCTTAGCATTTCCTGGTCACACTCCTTTAGGCAACTTTATACTGGTGCAAATGTCACATCCTGGCAGTGAATCCTTGGACACAGGCTCCATTTCTTCATTGATTTATTTTCAAATACTACCAAATCATTCATTTTTTAAATCAATTATAGATACTGATCCAAAATCTACTAAAATGAATGGCATTTTTTCCATTTAGTTTTGAATCAGGCCACTACCAGTAAAAGCAAATGATTTCTTAAGACAGATGCAAGAGTTTGGCAGCAGGCTGTCTTTCATATCTTGGAAAATCTCCGCTAACTTATCTAACAGTGGTACAAAAATCCAACAGTAATTTTGTCAAACAGCTGCATCTGCAGTATTTCTGTTCCAGCATTACCTAATGTGCAAGTATCACACATTTTAAAAAAATTTAAAAAAAAAAAAAAAAAAGATGAAAAAAGGAGAGAGAAAGAAGCCCCGCCCCAGTCATCCATCAAGTGTACATCCAGGCCACTGCTCCTCAGAAATTTAATTCATGCTAAAAAGATATAAAAAGACATAAAAAGCTTTCAGAAATAAAAGTGCTTCAGAAGCTGGATTTTAATATTGCCAGGTGGGATTTTGCCAGCTTATAAAGTTGACTTAAATGCCAGGATATTGCATTTCAGAAGCAGCAGCAGCTTACGTATTGTCTAGTGTTAGTGGCTGAAGTGTTTTGCTGATTCCAAAGCCAGGCTATCATTATCTGTGGCAGAGAATAAATAAATAAATAAATAAATAGAAATTGGCATTCCCTACCAAGCTTGCTACCTGCTGCCTTCAAGCGCTCTTTTCAAGTATGGTCTCCACAGAAAAAAAAAAAAAAAGACTACTTTATTTTGATTATAGTGCTTTCCCCAGGCAGGAATTTTTATTTCAGTTTGAATCTTTAAACCATTACATTTTCAGTGATGCATTTTTATATTTACAGTTGACATCTTCATAGAAGAATGAAACCTTTGAGCAACAGCTCTAAAGCATGAAGGTTGCCTGCAGTAAGTACTTATATTATTTTACACCCAAATGGAGACAGTTGTTTTTACCTAAAATTTAATAAACCTTAAATCAATGACCTTTCTTTTACTGAAAGCTTGCACTTGGGAAAACTAACTTTCCCAAGAAACATATTTTGGTGAGTAAATGCCAAACAAAGGGCTATTTAAATCTGAACATTTTCTCAATTTATAGCTTGTGAACATTCAAGTTCCTAAATTCCCAACTGCTATCTAATGTACAGAACAGTGGTGTCTTGGTTTAATCACATAGCATTGATTTCAGAGTGTCACAGTGATCTCATTGACGGTAATCAATAATAATCCAAAATCAATCAAATCCGATCTTGCAATATCATTCATCAAATCTGAATATACCAAAATTAATTGTGGGCATGTGAAAGAAAAATAATCTGGAAACAAACAAACAAAAAAAGTTATAAAAACAAAAATCTGTAAGCTTTGAGAAGATAATAGTGCATCCAAGCATGCTTCATGCCTGCTGGTGTAAGTTAATGATGAATCATACCTTGCCTTCCCAGCAAAGACTCTGAGATATATTATTTTTCAAACACAAAAATACACAGCAACTGAAGGCAGAGGACATACTAGTAAATGATCAAGCATTATTTCATGAACAGCCGTGTTATATGCTGAATTTCAAGTGTGTTGCCAGTATATTACAAAATGCACAGGTATGTTACACTGTGAAGAACTGGATGTTGTAAGTTAGCCGCTGCACTTTATAGAGCAAGAGAGGATAAAATTCCTGAATTTCTGTACCAAATGCATGAATAGATGTAGCCACTTATCAAAAGAGCTGTTATTGTTGCCGAGGACTCCCCTCTCAACATATTCACCTGTAATTTTGTCAAATTTTGTCAAGGTAATAAACCCTTCCATTCATTACAGCACACTCAAAAGCACCCTGCTATTTAATTTAAATGGAAAAAAGGCCCAAAGTGGCTAAAACATTTACTTTTGCTAATGTAAAAGTGCTGGCATTTTACTCCATTCCCGATAAGCCGGTGCCAGTGGATGTGATTATTCTTTTCTTATTCAAAGCATATCAGTAGTTCGAAAGCACTCTCAATCTTATCAGGTGTATGAACAGCACAGTTACTGAAACAGTTTGTACTGCTCCTCTCTCTTTCTGCCAGGCTATCAGATAAACCCAACTAACTAACTGTATTTACACACAATCAAACATAAGCTGTGTCTTCAATACATTGTAGCCTGCTTCGGGCATGCTACAGGTTTTCTGCTTGACATCAGTTGTAACGAAAACATCAGCAGTGATTTCACTTACAATAAAAATATAGCCATTCTATAGCATGTAACACAAAAGAGATGTGGGGAGGAAAAAAAGAAAAACCAACCAAAAGACAGGGGGAAAGAAAAGGAAAAAATTTTGTGAAGAAAAAATGATCACTTCCATCTCAATATTTCACAGGTATTTATTTGGCTGGTACTACTTGGAAAAGCGCATGGAAGCACTAGGATTCAAATGCGTTCAAAATATAGCTGAGGCAGGACTTAAAAGCAGAGATATAATTTCTATCTGCTTTTTTGTTTATTTTATTTTTCTGTCCTCTAGGAACTGTCTCTGATTTGCAAGGCGCAAGAAAAACAAAAAGAAAAAAAAAACAAAAAGAAAGAAATAAAAGAAAGGAAAATTATTAGTGGCATTTAAATGCCTTTCCTGTTTTTGTCCAAACAAGATCGTAATTTCTCATGATCCAACCTTCGTCTGGCACTATGATTAAAAGACCCACTACAAAACCAGAAAAAAACACTCCCCCCAAATAAGCCTCTCAGCAACTCTCCTTTTCATTCAGCATCTTGGATACTGAGTTTTCAGTGCTAACTATTGGGGAATAATAAAAGATCTACTACTTCAGAAGGGCCACGGCTTTGAAGATTTTGCTTACTGCACAGCCATAGGAAATAGGTGCAGGATATCCCTTCATTCTTCTCAGAATGACAGTTATAACGTAGTATTTGAAGAGTAAAACGTTAACCTGGCTGTGCGCTTGACACTCTTGGCTAGCTAAATGAAAAGTTCTGGAACACCAGGAGAAATCCTGAGTTTTAGCTCTTGATTAATTACAGCCTGGTTCAGAAGCTGAAGCTTCGGTCCTGGAATGGAGCGCGCCTTCCCACCAACCCCCAGCCTCTGACAGCCTTCTGCTGAATACCTCTGATGGAGCAGCAAAGGGCAGGCGCGTGCCACCACCTGAGCCCGTCCTGTGCTTCTGTCTGGACTCCCGGCGCAGAACCAGCCATCTTCTAGATTTGTATGAGAACAATGAGCTGAATTAAGCCAAGTGTGCAGTGCCGGGTAATTCAGCCGATTGCTGTTTCTCCATCTGTGACACCAAGGCCTGGTGATTGATGGGACAGGTATCATTCATACTAATGTCCGCCACTGACAGTGGCCGCTCAGCTCTTTAAATATCACCCAGCACCAACTGGGCCCAAGCAGCTCCGGCAAGAACAATGATGGGGTGCCCGTGAGCTCCGCTCGGTTGTCGGGAAGCCGATTCTCACCCCTTTAACGCTCACGGGAACAGTTCATTAAAGACATGGCACTGCGTGCCACTTCAAAAACACCTAATCTGTCCCACTACGTTAACGGCTGCTATGAGAATGCTGCCAGGGAATTCTTTCATTGCTGGAAAAGTGAATATAATTTAGTAGAGGAAATCTTGCATTCACGGAACATTAAACTACTATAGTGAAAAAAAAAAAATCCGCTTTTTACTGTAAGACTTCTACCATTCTCCAAAGCTTATTTTGCTAGCAATCCATGTGCATTTGCTTTCAGAAACACATTCTAAATCTGTTTAAGATGACACATGAGTTTTAGCTTTTATTTTTACTAGATTTTTTTCTCCTTTAAAAAAAAAAAAAGGTGAAATAATTGTGCTGAAGAAAACCTCACAGACTTTCTGAAATTAATTCCTCTGAAAACTATTTTAGCATTAATACTTGTCAACCGAGTGCATCATAGTCCATCTAAGCAAGAAAATACCAGCTTAAACATAAAAGGGCACTGGCATTCATCCTCCAAAAAGACAGGAATCAAATCCTGCAGCCAATTTGAAGACAGAATATTTTGTTAAAAGTTAATAAAGAATACACAGAAAATTGCTTGAACCCTTCTCTCTGATGCATTTTCAATATATGGAGAATTATACAAACTGCCAGTAACTGGCTATACTAAGAGCACATCTAAGTACACAAAGGAGTATGATTTCGCCATTTTGTTAACTATTGTTCTTTTTGTTCTTTGTTACATTATCCCATCTTGTATTTCCTTAAAAATATTTATGCATGAGATTAAAAAAAGTGTTTCTTCAAGAAATAGCTCTAGAAAGCAATCCAGAAATAGGAGGAAAGGAGAAAAGAAAAGCAATATAATAGAGAAGGATGGACTAAATAAAAAAAGCCAGCTCCTCCTCTCCCCACCCATCCTGGCACCTTTATATGGGAAGGAATTTCAGAAATGCTCGGGAACAAGTTAGCACTACATTTTAGATAGACTTTTACATTACACTTGCCAGTATCGCTACATCTGCAGGACTTTAAATTGTTTAATGTCTAGGTGGCGGGGGGCGGGGGGTGTGACTTATAATCTCTTAATAATATTTTTAGTTAAAAAAAAAATTTCCTCTTTTTTCTTGTTTTTGTTTGTTTGTTTGTTTTTTTCTGAGGCCATTCAAAACAAGCAACAGCAACTCCACATCATCTTCTCATTTTAACTTCCCAAAGCCATCAATCTCTGATCACACCTATTAGAATCTCACTGTAGCCAGCACTACATTTTGAGACAGCTTGACCAGTTGTTTAAGGAAAGAGTGTGTGATGGAGCAAAGCTAAATCGACACATCTGTGATACTTCTGACACCCCTCAGCATGGCTAATATTAATTTGTTTTCTTTGGCTAGGTAACTGCTGCCAAAACACATTACATATGGTATGTAGTTCCAATCAAAATGATGAAAAGGATATGTGCAGTTTTTTTCACTTACAGCAACACGAAAAGATACAGAGGAGGAAGAGATATCCACGCTAACCTACGGAGTAATAACCTAAAAAAAAACTCAAATCACTTTATCTTAAAGTTTGGTTTCAGAATGCAACCCTTTGAAAGAATCTGCCCTCCCACATAAAGACTGCAGCTCAAATCCGCGAAGAGGTTTTACTCAGGGTAAAGAAATATAATTTTCAATATATGATAAAAGGATATATTTAGACTATTCTCACATGCATAGAGATAAACTACTGAAACATGATGAGTTATCATATAAATAAGTGTGCACAACTCTGTACAAGTATATTATAAATGGCTTTATTAGACCAAGGAAAAGGAACCTCTATTTCATACACCCCGATATACTAACTTTCCGCAGTATATGGAGACTCTTTCATGTTTAACGTTCTGTGTTGTGTCATGAAAAAAAAAAGAGATTTAAATTTCTAATAGTATTTTTTTGTTTTGCCTTGTAAGTTATTTTGATCTAAATTAGGAAAATCCATCTAGATTTCATACAAATTCAGAACGGTGACCCACAGTAAGAATCAGACATTCAGCAGTAAAGAAAAAACAGCATATGCTCGTATTACACGCTGTAGAAGTACCTAAATCACTCTAACATTCATTAGAATGTTAACAGAGATTTTTCCTAGCAAGTCTAGGAAGCTGAAGAAAAAAAAATATTTCAATTTTAAAAGAAGTGAGAAATTATGCTCTCATTAAAAAGCTATGCTTCTTATAAGAAGATAATTAGAAATTAGACAAGATTCCCTTTAATGCAAACCTGCTATACTAAGGAACAGCAAAGAGAAAAGCCCCTCTTTGTTCAAGGGAAGTATGAATTAATTGAAAAACATTACAAGCATTATGTAAACAAACCCAAGAGATTTAAAGGTTCTGTAACATAGCAAATACATAAATTGTTTCACAAGACATAATGTCAAAAAGCAATGTTCTACCGTACGTATCGAAGTTACTCTCCCAAGTGCTACTGAAAGAGCAAAAGAAAATCCTTTAAAAATAACAATTAAGTAATACTATCTGAAATAGCAGTACATAATTCAGTTTAATATTTTGCTTTAATGTTTCACAGTATTTTTACTTCTAGACAAGCAAATCCCAACAAAAAACTTATACGATTTTTGGTGAGGACTAAGGACCATTAAAATGGAATGTGCATTTTGTATTTTTCTCTGACAACATAAGGATTTATATGAACCACCATATGTAGGAAGCTTCCCCCCCTAAAAATAATTATATTATTTAGGTGTAAACACACCCGTGTGTCCAAGGACATATGTTGCTGAAAAAACAGTTGTCTGATTGAGAGCCAAAACTTACTGGAATATAAATAAATATTCCTGTATGAATATGAATAAATCATGTAAATTACTTGGAAGACAAAATTTTAATAAAAATACAGCATCTTTTAAAAGCAAAACTGGGAGTACAAATACAGAAAATGCCAGATTACATGGAGAATCTGATACAAAATTTGGTGCAAATATTTTGCTGACCAGTTCTCTTCCCACAGATAAGAAAAAAATAAACACATAAAAGCAGCAGGTTTTTGACAAGCAACTGCATACAGGGAAGTTATATAGCTCTGTGTATACTAACTATATACATGTCTGTGTGCATACACACAATAGTAGATGTACATTGCACAAATTGCTCAAGGAATACACACACATGCCTAGATATATATGTATCTGAACTCAAAACTTGTTGTACATATACATAAAACGCAAATATGCAAAACATAAAATCACACATATACGTGCTTCTACAGGTATGACAGTATGCATGTATGATTACCTAACAAGACAAAAAGTAAAAGAGGATACACAAAATACAAAAGAACATGTAATAAGTGGAATGTCAAGCTGCAGCGACTGTTGGTGTCATCCCTGCACTATCAAACATACACGAGTATGACTGGAGACAGAGAGGCTAAATATTTCACTGTCAGAGCATGTCGAGAAATGCAATTCATTTCTCTCTCATGTGCTTTAGGACAATGACAATTTAATACAAGGCCAGTGGATGTAAAAGAGATAAAAACTGAACAAACTGGCCTGGCATAATCACAGATTTCCTCTAGAGAGCTTGGTAGCGTGAGGCTTATATGCACTTGTAACGGATCAACATTTTATTGTTTCTTCCCTCCATGAATTTGCTACGAAGAAGAATTCACAGAATTCACAGAGACTTTAAGCTTCAATAGGAGCAAGAATTCCTTCAATTTTTTTCCCTACTTATCCTATGCATTTCATTTATCCTAAGCAAAAAATAATTATTTGAGATACTTCATTGAAAGGGTCAAATAAGTGTTTTTTTCATTCCTACTTACACTTCCACAGGGGTGCAAGCAACCTCCCTGCAGGTCAAGGGTCAGTCCTTTAAAAACATTCCATAAAATGAATAATCATGTCCCTTATAAATAATTCATATTTTTATACCATAGTTTTTCTATCTTAATTTCACTCTATAACATAAATAGCAGCACAGCATATGGACTGACATATCTGTGAGAATAGACATATCATACTTTTCAGCTACTCTAAGCAAAGTAAGCTTCAAGTATTGTTAAATTATTATCATAGACTAGTTACCTTCTGTATTTGATGAATAGCACCATGTATTTGAAATTAATTGCAAAAGTAGAGTTGGCTAATGAGGCGGCCCTTATCTTTTCTCAGCAGTGCAAGCACAAGTATTTTTCTGCTGGCTCAATATTTTTTAAGTGCCCAAAGTGTTATTAACTAAGTTGAAATCTGATTAAAATATGAATGCTAAAATATCCACAACAGCTAATACAGGCACAAAAAAAAAAAGGGCTAAGGAAATTCTTATCTCCTTTCTTATCATTAAGCATGTGTTTTGAAAAATAATAATTAAATAAATTGTTCCCTACAGATTCTCCCAGTTGTTTTGCTTCCCATTAGCATCTTTGAAAACAGTTCGTTAAGACAATAGTTATTCTTTATTATGGAACTATGGGGATAGTACCCTTCTACCTGCCTCGGTTCAAAAAGAAATTTGTAGGAAATGTTAAAGCTTACGGATTGTTAGAAAAAGGATAGCATGGCTTAGGAAAAATATGGGGGAAAAAAAGTACAGAATAAATGATCAGCCATTCAAGAGAATTAATGGATATCCACAAGGGCTTTGCTAATAACACGGGTTAATTACCGCTGCAACGCACCAGGCTCAGTAAATAAAAGAGCACAACCATAAACACATTAAAATGAGCAACCATCACTAAAATAGAGGCAAGCCCCAATAAATGAAAAGCTGTCAGACAGGCGTTTCAGCACAAACCCTTTATATATTCTGCAGGATTTAAAAACTTGCCAGCAGTCTATCAAAACCAAAAAAGCAAAGACCTACAACCGGAAACAGAGAAGGAAGAACGGGCCAAGGCCGGCCTGCTGCCCAAGGGGAGGACACAGGCAGGGTCTGCTCGCTCACCCACACTTAGGGGCTGGCTTCACACCAGAGCTGTGTGCCATGTTATGCACCACGTACGTGAACGGAGACCTGGGGACTTTCGACTCTGATATTAACTGCGGGCTTTATTTCTTAAGAACAACTTTAAATAGCTATCTAATAAGGCAAATACGTTAAGTTAAAGATCTCCACAGCCTGGAGAAATCGTGGAGTGGAATCAAGTGCTGCTTCCCGCTTCACAAAGAAGTGTTCTTCAGTCCACTCCTTTCCTCCCTTTACAAATGAAAGACACTTCTAAAATAAATTATTCGGGAATTTGAAGCTATACCCAAATATTTTCAAGAAGAGTGAAACTGACATAAACTCTTTTATGTTTATCATAGAATCAGCTTGCACACACACAGAAATACATATATTTACATGCTGAGTATACACACACACTTACATCTATACGTACACAAACGTAACCCAGACAGGCTAACACGGTAACTCTACAGACCGTTACCACACTGCCACATGAGAATGGTTCAAAAAAAATAAAAATCGTGTATACCGACCATCATCGCACAGAAGTATTCACATGATGTGACACCTATGTCCACTTTTAAAATGTTACAGCCATTCTACACAAAATAGATGACAAGAAATAAAGATTATCTATTGCACTGTAAGAGGAAAATCTGTGCACACTGTAAGAGCTGATTTTGTTTTATGTTTAAACGCTGTTGCACATTTTTAAATGGAGAAAGTAAGGAAACTGCTGAGGGTTCAAATTAAGGAAACACAGTGAGCCGCAAAGGGCAAACGTACATAGTGCACAGAAGCTATCTATCTGGAGTTACAAATCTCCTCAGTTTTCTATGTCTGGCATTCAGAGATCATGTTTAAATTTACTAAACTAGTCCCGTCCGTCCGTCCCCCCCGTCCCTTTTTTGGAGTGTTTCAATTGCCTTTCCTTCTTCCAACAGCTGTGACAACTGTTAAAACAGTCAGTAAAATTAAGTCCGCTCTATAATCCTTTAGTCAACGTTACATTTTAATCAGAGGTTGAAGGAGATTTCACATTATGAACGCACTGATTCATTTAGAATGATTAAACTGACACATATGTCAAAATGAGCAGATATATTTATTGCATCTGTTAGCTTATTAACTATTAGTAATTATTAGTATTATTGTAATTGCTGAAAAAGCAAAAAGCCAAGGTTGCAGCTGGCTTTCAGTTATGGCATTCTTTAACATGCTCTGCCTTAAAATCAAAGCATACCTAGTGACGGTCAGACAGATGTCTGTGCACTCCCAAAACGTTCGGACAATTTTTAGCTCAAATCCTCTCTGTCCTCATCCATAACACAAGAGCTGCCCAAACTATTATATTTATTTTGGATGTCCTTATGCTTATATGTGCACACACGTGATGATATATAGTCAAAACAAAATTATTATGAATATTAATAACGTGTAAAACTCTGGAGCTTATTAATGGAGACAGAGAAGCAGGTATGTTTCTTAACGTTAGTTATTTCTCAGTGTCCGCCCAATCACACGTGCCTCATATTGGAAGTGTTTTAAGATGACTTTTAATTGAGCCAAAGAGGAAGAAAAAAATTAGTTCAAGTCTTGCACCAGAGCCAAAAAGACATGTGCCCCGATTTCATTTAAATGCATCTACTCTAAGAAGCTTATCTAAACTAATCATTCAAATTAGCTGTAAGAACGTAAATTCAAGAAAGCTCCTTTGGGGGGCTTGGGGGGAGAGGAACCATCCACAGAAAAAAAAAAAAAAAAAACCACCCAAAAACCAACAAACCAACCTAAACTTATAATTTTTTTATGTATTTTATAAAAAACATGTCATTGTCAGTAACAGCTGTGGAAACTGCATTCTTACATTTATGAAGCTATCTTATGCTATACAGCAGCTCACAGTGTGCTGACCTATAAACCATATCTGAGAGGGCATCCTTGTTTATTTCCTTTTATTTATCTCCGAACATTACAGTGGGTTTCCCTGCCTCCCTTTCTCAAACTGTATTCCTGGGAGCCAGGCTTGCTTGTTACTTCCCGTATTATTTCACCAATACGTGATCGTGGCAATTCACTTTTCGTCTCTGCCTTAATTACAAATGGCAATGCAATATGCAGACAGTAAGGACAGCTAGTGGGCATCTCCCTATAATACACTGTCACCTCTCAATCCAGCCTTTCCACAGACTGCGTCTAGGGCGATGCTGGCTGTTCGCTTGGGTTTTTCCTTCGGTGTCACCGTCACCCTCAGCGTAATACGAAGGCACGGCTACGTAAGTGCTCGACATAAAAGAAAAATGAATCGGTGACAGCTCCCGTGATATAGTAATATTTAATCCCGGCCGTGGGCTGAAATCAAGTTCAGGAGCCGCTCGCCAGCCCCAGGCCGCCTGGTTTGGTTCGTGCGCCAGGCTTTTCGCCGCAGACGCTCTGCCAGGTAGCCGAGCAAGTGCCAGCCAAGAACTGCGCCCGGTTAAAAAAGTATTTTGCTGCCTTTGGTAGGGAAAAGCAAGAGCAGAGGGCCGCTGCAAAAGTACAGAACAGCCGCCCCTCGCTGCCTCACGCCGTCCGTCCGGCGGGCCGGCCGCTACCCCGGGGCAGGCCGGCCGTTACCTCGGGGCAGGGCGAGGGGCGGCCGCTCCCAACCGCCGCCCCAGCGGCCGGCAGGCGCGCTCCCTCCCTCCCACCCGCCCGCCGCCGCCTCAGAGCCAGCGCACCTGTCAGACTGCGAGCGGCGGGGCGGGCGGCGGAGCCGGGCGCTCGCCCGCCGACAACACCGGTCCTCCCTGCTGCCGGCCGCCTCTCGACCGCCTGCCCTCCCCACACACACACGCACCCGGCGCGCAGCCGCCGCGCAGTGCCCCGGGCCGGGCCGGGCCGGGCCCGCGACGGCTGACGCCCGCAGCCCCGGCACAGCGTTACCTGCAGCAGCGTCTAGGCGCCTGTCATGTTTTGGGGCAGGCGGCGGCGGCGGTGGTGGTTGGTGGTGGGGTGGGGGCAGGGAGCGGTACCTACTCTTCTTCGTAGTGCAGGGAGAGCGGCTCCGGCAGGCAAAGTTCTACCGAATCCATGTGCGCCCGGCGACCATTCTTCGCGCGCCCCCGCGGCAAAGCAAAGTTTCCGTGGCCGAGCGCCGCGCACTTGGCACGAGTGCTGCTCTCCGGGCGAGGCGGCAGCAGCGGCAGGCGCGGCCAGTTGGGACCAAAAGCTCGCCCGCGCGCCTAATCAAGGACTTAAAGCCCCGCTCGCGGCTCATGAATATGAAGTAGGGCTTTACATATGCAGTCCCCCCGGCCCGGGGGGACGGCGGATTGGTGGGGCGGCGGCCAATCAGGCGCCGGGGGGGGCCGGGGCGGCCCGGCGCGCGGGGGCCGCGCGGCAGGTAGAGGGGTGGGGCCGGGGGAGCGGCCTGAGGCGGCGGTGGGGGCAGAGCGCGCAGACTTGTCCGCGCCGCCGGGGCCTCCCCTGCCTGCCCGCCCTGCCCTCCCCTTCCCTCCCTCCCTCCCAGCCGCGGGGAGCCCGGCTCCAACTTCCAGCGCAGTTCGGCAGGTACCTCGGGCAGGCTCCCTCCCGGTTAAGGTCGCGGAAGATTGAGCGTAAAGGTAGAGGATGAAGTTTCCCGCTGCCGTTGCCGGTTGTGGCGTTTTCGCCGTGGCGGCCGGGGCCGGGGCCAGCTCTCGGCGTGCCCTCTTCACCGCCGCTTACCCCAACCTTTGGAACTGCTCGGCGCCGGGGGAAAAATAAATAATGATAACGCCAAGCGCAGCCCGCCGAAGCTTCTGGGTAACTCTCAACTTTTCATTCTCGTCCGAGTTGCTGGGGGGGGGGGAGGGGGGCGCTGGGATTTTGTTATGTATAATATATATAGATTATAAAAAAATATTTTTAAAATATATCATTATCTCTTTAAAAATTTAATCTCTCATTTTGTACTTACTATAAAAAAAACACATTTCTAACAAAACGAGCGCTCAAATCCAGTCCTGGACAGCAGGGGTGCAACTGGGAGCATATACAGGCACGTGTGTTCATATACAGGTTAGCTACGTCTTAACATGGGTGTATTTAAGGTGTATGTCCCTGTGCGAGTATTCAGATGTTTAGATGTAAATATTTAGATATAGTAAAGAAAAAGAAAGGCTCCAGAATGTCAGTTTCTTCTGTAGCTGTGGAGGGGTTATAGTGGACTGGCTCAGCCTTCTTGATTTTAACAAGATAAGGACTGCACAGTAGTAGGTCTGCATTAGTAAATGAGTGTGCATAGACCTCCTCAGTGTTTGGGAACTTGGGTTTTTGTAAAGTAAATTTTACCAAACTGAAAGGGACATAAACACATAGCTCTGCCATGTACGCCTGCATAAACGCCACCAGTCCAGCAAACCACTGCTTAGAGCCAGCTCAGAGTTGCTTGTTTCTCTCGTGATGAAAGCTCCCTGATTAAACTCGATCCAAGAAAATTACTATACTCAAATTTAGAGACATTGTTTGCACTGAAACACACACACCCCACACCCCTCAGACCACCCTAGTTTTGACAGAAACAGTAATGAATTGGGGGTGTCATTTTTTTTTTCTCTCCAAAGCTACTATTTTTACTTAATATTACAACTAAGGCACCATACTTATTTTCTAGGTTCAAAGTGTTTCTGCCTCTACCTCTCCACAGTGAAAACAGACGCAGGCTATTTCTGGCAAGAAGAAAAAAAAAAAAAAAAAAAAAAAAAACAACCACTGGAAAGACCATATTTTTTTTTTTATGATTCACCTCAACTCTTACAAAATCTCTTGTGACTGTAGTTCTAACATGATGCAAATAACAATCTTTTAGAGCAAAGCAAATCAGTGCACACCCTCAAAATGCATTAATACCATTCAACAAATAGGAACGCAAATGCCCTCTCCAAATCTGTTTCACAGCATTTTAGCAAACAAATACAGCAACAGAACCCAACTACAAAATATGTCAGTTAAATAGACATGTTTGTCTATGTTCACAGCAGAGAGATTCCAGTGTTATATATTTAGCCTTATGTGAAGACAGGGCCTGCTTCCTACAGACCTGGTATAAATAGATGCAAGTTTAGAAATTGGAACTCACACAGCAAAACTACAGCTCTGACTACTGTATAAAAGCAGGTAATAAAATCTTAATTACCAGTAGCATTATGCTGTCTATATTGTTAAATGTGAACTCTGTAATTAAGACATAAATTCACTTGTGAGCAGTGAATTAAAAAGCTCTGACATGTAGAGTAAAATCCAAGTACTCTGTAGAAACAGCAGAAATAAAAATCAGGTTTTATCATTTTTTAAAATTAGGGGCATTTAATCATGTTACAGTATCAGAATGCCCTCTTTTAAGTAACAGTTTGAGAAATGTGGAATTTTGGAATCAAATCAGAATTTGAATATGATGTCTTTGTGTATAGATACCTGTATTACTATATCAACCCAAAATACAGTTCCTACAAACTGATTTACATGTGCACATTGGCAAAACAGGAAAATACAAATATATTGTTTGTACTGAGTGTCTCTCTGAGTCTCTGTTTATAGATTTATATCCAAAATTGCTATTTTTCAATATTTTTATGCTAAAATTCCTTGAAATAATTCCATGTGTATGTGTTTTCTAATTTAAAAAACACCCATAATGGATCACTATACATCAGTAATTTGATACGGTCACACTTTTCTGTATTAAGTTCCCTGGAATATATACTCCTTAAAATATTACAGCTAATCCAGTTTGAAACTTAACAAAGCACAGGCTAGCCTGATTTCTACTTTCATTCATTATCTCCTAAGATTATATATTTATATTCAGATGCTGAAACACATCCTTCTGTCTTTCCTTCTGTCATGGTCTGTCTTCCCGCAAGCCCTCCTTCTCATGTTCACATAGTTTCTGCTACCTTATTGGCTTGTCATCCTCCACTCTCCTTTACGCTCCCAAACAATACATTTTTCCTCTCCCTCTGTGAACCATCACCACCTTTCTATCAACAATCTTTCATCCAAGCAAGTGGCTCTCTTCCCTGCCAGTGCTGCTTCTTGGAGAACCAGAAATACAGTGCTGTACTTTGCATGTTGATAAACAAAGCAGTTGGCTTCTTCCCCTGGGGACTAAAAGTGTCACCTCCACCAGACTGGGGCCTGGAATTCCAACTGCATTCTTGAACTTGGGTTTCACAGTTACCGATTGGTTTGGAGGAAGGAAAAAAAAAAAAAAGATAAGGAAGAGGTTGTAGCAGCAAATAAACTAGGATTAAGCATCCCTTCATTTTATCAAGCTTTTCTGTAGAAATAAATAAAAACAGCAATAGGGGAAAGAAAATAAAAAGAAGAAAAGAAGACTAGGTATTAGTTTACTGAATTTTATCAGGGGATACAGAGTAAGAACATGCAAACACACATCTGCACTAAATTATCAAAACATACAGTGCGAAATCTTACCACAAGGAGTCCATACAAAACAGCGGTGATGGAATCGGAGAAGAAAAGGAAAAAATCACTGCCCCTGTACCAGGCAAAGGGCATTACTGAGTAGCACCTACATTTCCACGTCTCCCTGTGCATATAATTTTTGCTTTGTGCCGAACAGTACATCTTTAAGCATGTTCACATTTAACTACTACAGATATTTCAAGGCATCCAAACAGCCAGATTGTTAAAACACATCTACCGCAAGGCAACTGAAGTAGTAAGATAGTGCGTTGTGTCAAATGTGTATCTACCAAAAGGAGCAACAAGTTCAGGCCACCAGGAAAGGAGCAAGAATATGAAAGAGTCTATTAGCTGCTGAGAATTTATTTTAAAACAAGCATACTGTTACTTCAGATGGAAATTTGCCATACACCATGACACCTTATTCAAAGTCTAGCTGAAAATATCATATTGTTAAGAGTTTGAAGTAAATATCGAAGTATCATTAAATATGTGATTTTTCTCTTTATTCAGAGTCACCATGTAAAGAAACACCACTCAGATGTGCTATGCCACAGTGACATCAATGTTAGAACAATATTGTTACTGGCTTCTGGGCTTTTGCCTTTTGTGCTTCTCACTGGAAGGCACTTGGTACATCCCTAGATATACTGCTAATAAGTTAAAAAAACAAATGCTACAAAAGTTCCAAGTTCAGCTCACCTGTTTGTACATAGTTGGACAAACTGTAGCAGGTTATTATTTTAAA
Organism: Chlamydotis macqueenii; assembly: GCF_036417535.1. Taxonomy (NCBI): domain Eukaryota; kingdom Metazoa; phylum Chordata; class Aves; order Otidiformes; family Otididae; genus Chlamydotis; species Chlamydotis macqueenii. The sequence goes on along the minus strand of NC_141558.1, from coordinate 75,781,293 downwards.
GCCATCTGCTACTTCAATCTGTATTTATCATTAATTACTCCTTCTTTTGATTTTAGGGAAAAAAGCTAACATAACACAGTCTCCGAATGCTCCTTAGAACTTTTCTACAGTACATTCACAGATACACAGAGCAAGGCTTTTAGATTTTGCTGCTACACTCAGTTCCAGCATATAAAAAAATGTCTCTGTGAAATAACAGCAATTGCCTTACCATGTTACCGAACTATATTCAATTCATCTGGTCTCAAACAAATACTCCATATTTTCTCCTCATTTTATTTTCAAGGGCACAGGCATGGGTATTTAAATGACTGCCTTCACTGGTACAAAACAGAAACCGTTCACATTGCTATAAATGAAAATTATTCTCTTGATGAAACACCTTTTCCAAAGCCTCTGACAAAAAGAAAGAGAAAAAAAAAATAAAAAGGGAGCCACAAACACATTGTCTGTCACCCACCAAAAAAGGTCTACTCCCTAAAGATAATTCAGGCACACACTTCAATATGGATATATCTCACTATTACCCCAAGCTCTTTTTTTAGTGTAAGGTTCTTCAGAGAAGCTGAAGTGCGTTACTGTCTCAGACAGCCAAGGATAAGATGACTGAGGGAATTCAGTTGCTCTGTTTAATTAATACAGGATTATTTCACTTTCATTTTGTGAAGCTAATAATATGACTGGTGGAATGTCAGTAAAAATTAAATCATAAACTAGTGCAGTACCAAAGGGAAAACTTACTTTAGTTATGGAGTATTCCCAGCAGAAATCTTGAAAATCTTATACATATTTACACTGATAAAATACCACATGTACTTCATGGGATGCTGCAAGGTTTCTACAATCCTTGTGGCATGTATTTACAGAGCAAGAGTTAACATTTTGAGATTATACATTAATAAATGAGTTGCGGTTATATTGTTTCTTGAATGTTAAGCACCACATACTAAACGCAGGAACACATTCAAGGTCAATGTCCTATTTTAGACCTTTTCAGCAGCTGTGATATTATGATAATCACACTTAAAATATTCCTATAGAAAGAGTAAATTAGCCCGTTTCTCTAGAAGGATTATTATGATAAACAACAAATCTGAAAGAGAACAAATTCAGATTTCTCTTTTTTTTTTTTTTTTCCTCCCCAAAGCAATAAATTGCTGTCCCTTACTGAGATGGGTTTTCTATCCAGGAATTTTTTTTTAAAAAATCCACATTATTCTGCACTTACACACATTACCTTTTGGGTTTTTTCTGGAGGCCTCACCTATATAAAAATATCTTCCTTAAAAAGCACTTGTGCTCTCTGTTAGAACCAAAACATTCCAGTTGACATCCCATTCCATCACCTATACGGCACTGAAATGTAATATGCCACCAAACCAGAAGGGAAAGAAGAAAACTTAGCATCTGCAGCTATTCCTAAGCAAGATTAGGGGTTTAGCTCCATCTAATTGAGGGATGAGACGTATCCCTCAATGGGTCTCTTCCCACTCCCCCAGCAGCCCTTCTACCTGATTGCAAGCTCAAAGCGCTAAAAATAGAAGAAGATGGAGCGTAAATATTTCCCCAGTGAAAACACCAATAATCTTTACTGTGAGCTGACATGAATTGCTTGTTACACTGCCCTAGGATATCATGGCTCGAAGCGAGAGCGCACACACACACAGAGCCACCAACCATCCTCAAAGCTCCTGTAATGTGTATTTGTGCATGTGCATGTCGCAGAGGCTCCTACGACATCTGACGTGGAGCCAATACACCTGCTGTACAAACCACATTCTCTCTAGCCTGTTTTTTCCCCCTGCCTTGACTGTCCCAGCCCATCTTCCATCACTCTTCTTCCTGTTTCTCCCCCGGCTCGCCCTCCACTCCCTTCGCTCCGGCATTTTTATTATTAATGTTATTGCTATTATTACTGTCCAAGCATAAGCTGATCCACAGGGGAGCCCGTGTAATTTAACCCCTCAAGCACTAAATTCCTTCACATGTGCCAAAGACACAGGTTTGTTGTTGCCTCCAGCAATATCCCAGGAAGACGAGTGATGGCGGTGTCATATCATCACACAGCGACTTAATCTATTGCGACACCCAGGGAACGGGTAACTGAAGAGATTTACAGAACATGCTCTCTGACTGAATACAAAATGTTATCCCCTTTACCAACAAACTCAAGTCACATGAAACAAAGTGAAACAAATTTTACCTTCCTGCGGCTCATTGTTTCCATGACTCTGCTTTATCCAGTCCCACCACTGCATTAGCTGTCCCACTGTACATCATCTAGCAATAGAACTGTTTTTTCAACATTTTTGTTCTCCCTCCTTTGTTCTGCTCGTGTTCTCTGATTAACAAACAGCCAGATCATGTTGAACTGCCAAGTAACATAGCCTCAGAAATCTTTTATCCATACACTAGATGACTGGAACCATCACTTACATCAGGGTTATCTCTACATGCTGTCTTTATGTTGTCTGACATCTAATGCATGCTTTTTAAGACAATAGATTAAAGGGGTTGCACTTTTTAAAGGTGCAAGGAACACTAAATTAAACACAATTTAGCTACAATAAGTACCAACAAGCAGGAAAACATCTGTTTTAAGTACTGAAAACAAAAAAAAAAACAAACTGATCTGCTTGTCAAGCAGAGACTTTACACGTGGGTTTCCTACTTTTGTTATCCATAACTATTAAGGAATAATTCAGTGTCATATAGAAGTATATCACTGTTCTCTCCAAGATCAAGATGAGATTATCTGCTAACACTTCACTGACCTGGGAAGCAAGAATTTGGCACGGAGTTAATACTGGAGACAAATGAGACTAACGAAATGTCCTCAGGTGAGGAATATCTGACTGTGCTGGTGAATCGGCTTTTATGGTGGGGAATTTAACGCTCTGAAACAGTCAGAAGAAACAGGTAACAAAGGTTGAGTTCACATGCTCAAGTGTAAACAAATCCTTCCCATAAGCTTAACTCATCTCTAGACACCCCAGTTCTAAACCAGATAGAGACTTCCATAATGAAGGCCACTGAAATCTGTCTCTCTGGTAACTTCTGATTAATCTTTCTGTATATATGCCTTCTTTTAAATGCATATATCAGCTTACTGACTGAGCCCTTAATGTTGTAAACTTTGTGTAGAGGCATATTCAGACTCCAGGTCAAATGATTTGTTGGACACACAAGAATGCATATAAACCAAGCACAGGAAGACATTAAGCACATCTTGTAGTTTTCCCCAATCATTAATATGAAGAGACTTAAAATAAAGGTTTTCATGGATATACAGCTCCCATATGGGTAACTGTACAGTTCCAGCAGTTGCAAGGAAACATGAAATTCACCACCAGTGGCTCTTTTTGCACGTCCTACAGCTCCATCCACCTCAAAGTCAGAGATCTGATGATCTTAAAGGATGCTTTTACAGAACGTATCAGGACCCACTGAGATGCTGTTCACCACTCCTATATTCATTTCCTATGTAGTGGTGGGTGGAAGGTCTAGAATATCAGTCAAAAATCTGTCAGTATACACCAATACAAGTGAAAAAACCATGCTCTCTCTTGTAGGCTTGTACACTAACATTTCATGGAATCATATTAACATCTTTAATACAATACATAAGAATCACACATTAATTAAAAAATGGTCTATTTGTTGTGGTTATAACACTGAAAACTTTTTTTCTGGCTATATTGGTAAATATGATTAAATGAGACACTCTAATAGTAACGACATCCTTCTGCAGCTAAAGCCTTCTATTATCACCTACGATTCTGTCCTACAGCAGCTTCACTCCTATTGACCAGACAGTTAGCCCTATTCAATTATTCAATCTCAGATCAATAGATTTAGCTCTGTGTAATGGTTAAGTGTAAATACTATGCATATGCTCTTCCAGCTTAATTCATGTGCTTGCAAATTCAGATTTATATTCTCATTTCCATCTTAAGAAACATGCAAAGTTAAGTTTTTTGTGTTTGGTTTTTTTCCTCACACGAGTTTTGCCTCCATTTCAGGTGTGACATTTCCAGAAATTTAGCTTAACTTGCCTGTGATAGAAATTTCTGTCTTTCACAAATAAAAAAGGAAAAGTGAGAATTGTAATTATTTGATTCAACTATGCTGAATAAAGCAATAAAGGAGCAGTATGACTTTTAAGCAGATCCAGTCAATATTTTCCTGCTAAAGCACTCACTCAAGGTGTGAATTGATCCAGAAAGTACAGCTTTTAGACTTACTGCACTTCTGACACCTGTATCACAAAACATTTGGTTCAATTACCATAGATGCGTGTGTGTGTGTGTGCCTATACCTACACTAACACACACATAAATGTATTATATTATAGGCTCTTGGTTATCTACATATATTTACACACAAAAATACGTAGTAAAAAAGTAAGCTGAGCCAACACATGTATGCAGCAGTGAATGGCTCTATCTTTCATTCTAGTTGGAAGCGGCTTTATTAATTTTGTCCCTCTGAAGTTCCTCTTCTGTGCTTAAGGAGCTTCCAGGTGAGCTGATTTGAGAGCACACCAAAAGTTATAGTGTTACATGCCTTACAACTTCTCACCTGAGAGCCAGATTTTACAGTCCTTTCTCAGACAAATTCATGTTAACTTGAGTAGCACTGCCCCCCCCCCCCAACAAAGCCTTGTAGAACAGATTCCAAATTACCTGCTTCCTGAGACTACATCCGTTTTTGTGTGCCTAGAAAACAGATCTAATGCCAACACCGTAATACAGTATCTTTACTGCCCAGGTACCCAGAAGAATACAGTTACAGCTTAACCCAAACATGAGTTCAGACAATACTACCCGAGGGATTACTGAGATTCAGGGGAAAACCCTGGTGTTAACCTGGCCTTGAAACTGCCTGGGCTTGGGGCAGTTCAAACAGTGAAGTTTGTAAGCAGGAGACTGATGGCAGGGAGCTGTTATAATACAAAAATCTAAAGCAATTTCTAAATGCAAGCATTATGATGTGATTTTTAAGAGACTGGCAAGAATTTCTCTAATACTGTCAGGGAAACAATAGGCTTTAAAAAATTGGAAAGGCTTTTAGAAAAAAAAATAGCAGAAGAAAAAGTTACAACTTGATCTTCCTACTGACCGGTTTACTCCAACTTCAGATTATCTGCTCCTGAGGCATTAACATAAACTGCTCCAGTCTTATAAAAGGCCATATCTATATTCTTTAGCACTGTTTGCAGTTGGTACACATATTTTAAAAACACTAACGGTCTTTATTCAGTAATGAATTTGGCAGCAAAACAAGAATCAGCTCTCTTTTAATGTTATTTTTCTAAATAAATTCTCTAAACCTGATCAAGTTAGATCCTTGAATCATGCTTTGGAAGACACAACTCAGAGTTTCTGAATAAAGTGAAGCACTTAAGCAAATCAGACTTTTATTCTTCATCCACTGAGAAGCTTGAGATTTAAGATGAAAGAGCTGGGCTGCCTTTCTCTTTCCTTATCCTGCAAGGTCCCTTCATTTTCCCTGTTTTCCCAGAAGATTTACTTGTAAATCTGGCGACAGCCACATTTGAAGTCCTGAGGTCTGACTCCTGACCTCAGTTATGTTAGCCCTTCCCTGCAGAAGAACTACCCCTTGGATCACTGACTTGCTATTATTCTATGGTTAATAGACCTGACCTGTGCAATATTTTTTTTATCTGGCTACAGTCCTATCTCTAAATTCTCTATTTTGAATGAATACCGATTTTGTGACATGAAGTCTGCTATATAATGAAATGCAAACAATGAAAAGGCTAAACCAGTTTACAAAAAATCTATTTGTCAAACAGTGTGGAGATGCTCCCAATTTAGTCTGGGCAGCGCATGCAGCTCTTGATAAGGGAGTTAAAACCGAGCCGTTCCACCGCATAAAAATAAAAGCATCTGCAAGAGAGATACATTTTCTTTCGGAGAATGCTCCCTATAACCTGTAGCTAATTATTAAAAAAAAAAAAATTAAATAAATACAGACCACCCCACCCCCCCACACACACCTCCCAGAGCCAGGAGCAGTGTTACAGTAGGGAACAGCAAACGCCTCCCCAGCGCCGTCCCCTTATGTCACATTTGCATTTCTATTCAGCTACATTGCCTGACAATGAAGCAAATGGGTCTGCCTTATCTGTACAATTCTGGACAACAGAGATTTCTAAGCCATACAAAGGAACGAGCTTAACATTCAGCACTCAACACCTCCCGGTGCCCCCCCCAGCTCCCCAGCCCAAGCCCTGCGGGGAGCGCAGGCACACAGACACCTGTCCTCGCCAAAACCTGCGACCCTCACATGACATCCGAAAAGAAACCCGATAAAATAATTATTAAAAATTTAAAAAAGAAAGGAAAAGAAAAACAAAAAGAAAAAGAAAAGCCATCGAGACTTTGAAGAAGCTTGCTAGCCTCGAGGAAGAAAATAGACCCAGCCCTCAAGATTTTCAGGCTTTGTTTGGACCGAAAGAGAGAAGTAAAGGAGTGGCCCTGGAATGTAAAAGTAGACAGTTTCTACTCAACCATTTGTGACTCCCGCTCTCCCTTTTAGGCTGGTATTTAATACAGCAGATGAAATCTAGAGATCCTTTTATCGGGGAAATTTCATATCACCCTAGTTTTCATTAGAAAACCTTTAGCAGCTAGGCTGGCTAACTCATGCCATTTCTTTGCAGTATGAGGAAATTTCCGGCTAATTCCTTCAAAATTAATATCGTCTCATTTAAGAGTTAGAAATTACATAAAAAGACCTGCACAAGCTGAAACCTCCAGATCAAACTTGTGTTATGACAGGACTTAAGCCAGTTATAATACAGGCTAGGGCTTTAAGCAGCAAGGAAAAATATTACAGTGACACGATTCTGTAGACACTTTGGCTTTAGTCTGGCTTTCCATGATATATATACATACACACACGCATGTACACGTTGTATCTGCCTTCTTGGCCCTCTCCCTCGCTCCTAAATGTTCAGGGTAGCAAAACAGGCTTCATGCACACAATCTGGAGTACAAGAAACTTTGCTGTCGAGGGGTTTATCCCCATGTTTATTCACATACACAGAAGTAATCTGGGGCAGCAAGCATAGAGAGAGGGGTGGGAGGGTGTCTCTCTTTTTGTCCTACTTACTATATCCTAAAGCACAATATACATTTTACATAGCATACATAATTTTACATTGCTAGCTTATACCTTAATTGTCCTGAACTTCCAGGTAAGGTTATTCTTTGCTGTTGAACAAATGCTGAATTTCTCCCTAGAGGTGGTTGCAATGAGTAGTGATTCTCTATCTTTTTCTCACTCACACAGTTTTGAAGATTTACAGGCATGAATATCATCACGTTAACATAAAATGATATTATTATTGCCAAAAAACAAGGCAGTTAAGCACAGAGACAGTGAGGAATGCAGAACCCTTACTAGGATTCAAAGGAAACATGAGGCTCCTTAAAGCAGCCCATTGTTTTTAATTTTACTAGTACTGATGCTTCAAAAGATGCTGGCTGTTGTTGTGGCCTTTGCGTGAGTTGGAGCAAGAGGTTAGGGTAGATCCAGCCTCTTCAAGTGCTAGTGAGCAAACAGCCAACTTTTATTATCCTTAGCACTGAAAATGGCTTTATTGCCGAGGAGGTATGAAACTACCAATTGTCCTGGTATCACACCTCCTAAAGCACTCCAGATCCCTCAAATGCTGTCAAAGTGACGGATCACTTTTGCCCTCAACCGTGCGGGCACATGAGAGAACTTCACACAAGGCATGTATGTATGGTGCAGTACAGAGCAAAATTTTGTCCTTAAACTTGCTATGATAAAAACAAAACATAGAACAAAATTAAATAAGTGCTACTAATATGTCAATATTTTAAAACCAAGGAAAACATTTTCCACAGATTGGTCCAAGGTCTGCTTGAAGCTCAAGTCAGGTCATCTAATAGGCTTACATAGCTCTCCAAATGAAAATAACCCCTTATCTCTGCCCCTCATAAACATGCGTGGACAGAAGTTGCAAACTACACCTTGCTGACTGCAAACATAGTTTAAGCCTGTGTATTGCATCTTGAAAATACCTATCGTGATGGTTTCTACAAGCCTGTTCCTTCTGGAGTAGAGTAAGTAACACAGCTGACCCAGAAGGATTAGATGAGAAATTCAACTAATTAATGAGCCCTGCAGGCAAAACATCATTTCTTCTGCTCTTTGGGGCATTTACAAGGTCAGCTGTGGGGTTTTTTTTCCTCAGCATCAGGTCAGACTCATTCGTATGTCAACATACACAGGATTTGTAAGACAATAGCAGCCATGCAAAATTCAATTGTTCCCACTATCAAGCCAAATAACATGATATGTTTTGTTTGATTCCCACAGTTAGGATAGAACTGTTCAGGCCAACTCAACTTCAGCAAAATATGCTTCTCTAATGTTACTTTGCTCCTCCATAGAATTATGAATACAATATTTCCCACTTAAGAAAATATTCTGGAACACAACTTCAAATATCCTGGAACACAGCTCCGTTCCCTCATCGTGCTCTGCTGTCTTTCTGATGATTGCTTTTCTGAGCATCACATGGCACAGTTTTCCCCCATCTGCCAGGGAAGTTTCCCAAAAAAAGTATACCAACATCAAGAAATGAGGAAACTGAATAAGAGACACATTCAGATAGAATTCAGAAAAATTATCAACTCCCCTCATCTGTTTCTCTAGCAATATGTGCACTGTTACTATCCAATGGCCTCTTTGGTAATAAACTTGTCCCACCTCCCATCTGCTCTTCTTGCTGGCCTCCTGCCACTTCAGCCTGAGTCCTTTCCTGTCTTCAAGATGTCATTCAACTTCACTTGCTCCCCTACCCATTTGTTTCTCTTTCCAAGTGAGATCAAGCATACATCTTTCTATGTCTCTCGCTCCAGCCTTTAACTTCTGCTCCATCTTTTTAGTAAGTGTCCATGTTTCTGCTCCATTTATCATAGTTGGCAGTATGCACTATGCAGGTGTCAAGGAAACCAAGAGAGAGTTCACTACGCATGATATTGCCTTTTCAGCCTTCTTGGGGCTTGCCATTGAGTGTCAGCTCCTTAACACTAAGCTATATGTTGAGCAGAATGTGTATCAGTTAAAGACAAATTACTTTAAGCCAATACAAGGGCACATAAAGAAACAAGGCTGCTTTAAAGTTAGACTTTTTCAGCCTCGTTCTGGTCTCTTTCAAGATTATTTTTCTTTTTATTTGCTCATCACCTGAGTTTTTATGTCACCTCTACAACACTTTTCCTTACATAAGCATGCAAGCCACTGCACGATGCCGGACATAACGTGCACACAGGCCTCTGTCAACATGAATGCCTAATGCTTGACTTTAATACGTGCTTCGTTTTCACATCAATATGGACTTGTGTTTCACTAAATGGAATCCAACTCAGAAAAAGAAATGGATTGGACTCAGCAAGACGGCAGTCAAAACTACATCAGAAATACCTAGCTGTCTTTCTGCAAAGACTGCAAGCAAAAACTCCACCCATCCCCTCCACTGTCTGGAGTAGGGAGGAGGCACAACCTCCTCCCCTGAGGCTGAGCACAGGAGACCTGCCTGCCCCCCCCCCAGCTACCAGCCAAGACCCATTGTTTCTAAGGACAGCACTCAATTCCATAAACATATCACTAAGGGCAAACCACATTCATATCCTGGAAAACTGGTTTAATTCACTGTTGCACCTGAGAGAAACTTCCCCATACGTACAATACTTCAATACAATAGAGGCAATTAAAAGCAAGTGTAGCATTAAATGCTCAAGTCCAATTGAAGCTATTGCTTTAGAATTGTAAACGGCGGGGAATGTCACTTCACTATAAAGAGTGGAACGCTAGGAATAACTTAACTATCATAAGACTCTACCTTAGCAAAGACAGAGTGGACTTGATGAGAACTCACAAAATGCACATATGACAAAGGTTTTCAGGCCAGACAGTTCTTCAGACAAATGCAGTTCAGAGAGATGATGAAACAAGGGGAAGAACTGACCACTGAGGTACGTACAAGTTATAGTAGATTCTGTGTCACTTAATGTCTTCTGTTGCACTAGTGCTTTTTGAAATATATGATGTATCTTGAATTGTTTTGCATAAAGCCAAGTACAAAAGTTTCCATACAAAGATTTTCTTCCTCACGATGTACAGTCAAGCTTGATAATCACTACAGTCTAATTTAAGCTCAAACTCGACAAACTTCTACATTGCCAGTGCACACATCCAACATGAGCACGATTTACTACTTTTTATTCCATGTGGCAAAGAACTAGACAGCCCTTATAATCATTAATTTCTTACACTTCTGCCCAGACCACCTTCCTGGTTTTACTCATCATTAGTGCGTCAACAATTATAAAGGTATAATTTTTCTTACAGTAAAAGAGACAAAGTCTCCAGGTTTTGGCCCAGATAAGCATCATCTAATACATAGTTTAGACTTTTTTTCCCTACCAATGCTATGCGTTCCTTAAAACAAACTTGCAAAACAGTTTTATCATTGGCAGAGCCCCATCCTACAACCTTTCACATCTTCTTTCACATAATTTCTATGGCAGTGAGAATGACTATTCACATAAATACAAATATAAAACAAAAACTAAGAGCCTAACATAAAAATTCAATTTCCCACCTTGCAAAATTTCTCAGGGAAGTAAAGTTTCATATTTTTCCAATGCAGTAAATACTACGTTGCAATTTGAAATTCAAATCATTTAGACAAAGCATTTTCTGGAATTTCCCTCTTTTGCTAGAAGGCAATAAGATATATTCTAGCCCTCCGATCAACTATATCCCTTTGTGTTATTCAAAGACCGCTACACAAAGTCCTCACTTAAAGAAAATAGTAGAATATACAATTGCTTTAAATACTGTAACCTGTAACCTATTTTCTGTCTCTGTTACACTACCTGAAAAAAAATCCATGCCTACAGAAGAAGGTCAACAGCATGGAGTGGAGTGGGCCAAGGTTACCGCTGAAAAGGCAGAAAAAGTGCAAGACAACTACACACTGGGAACAGGTAACACAGCTTAGTGGGCAACACATACAGCATGTTATGAGCAATGGCAGATTACAATAGTATAATGAAGGGATGCCTCTCATACCCTGAAAGACAAGGACAGCACAAGACAATGACCTATCCAATTATCTCTACTCTTATTTTATTCTTCATCCTTCAGTCACCTATCTCAAGCACAGGAAGCACCCTCCTAAATCAATCCTACATTCATTCCCTTTATGCCTTTACAGGTAGGCTCATTTTATTCTGGTCCACTCGGTGTCTGGCACGATTGAGAAGAACAAATTAACGTGAGCATAAAAGTCTAGCAGACTCCATCTGTAAGGAACTACCACATATTTTCCTTGTCGCATCCCCTCCCCTTTACAAAGTGCCATTCGCCAGCCTCTGTGGAAAAAAAAAAAAAAAAAAAAGCTATTTAGTACCCTGTGCCATAATGTGCAGTAGGGCAAATCCACACCCTGTTGACCACCACTCCATAGTTGTTTGCGTTGTCTCTCTGGTTCGACAAGTCTATGCTGATGGCACCTGTTAAAGCTGCTTCAACTAAGCTGTTCTGCATTTGGCTGGCCGGATTTGGACTTCCTGGATCCCTGACTGAATACAAAGTGATTTGAAAAAACGGTGTTTGGCAACAAGCACAGTGGGGAGTACACTGTGTGTTGGTATACAAGAGCACAATGTGTTCTTCATAACATCACTGAGGGAGCATGCTGCTAGAATCTCTCTGCTGTCGAGATCAAAATGGTCTCCTTTGTTGTCAGCTGTTTAATAGCAGCTGTTTAATGTAATTCCAAATGATCTGCTTGAATGAAGTTGTCATTCTTGCAGTTCGCTTTAATGTAGTAGGAAAAAAAACCCACAGCTTGGCCATGTTATTTTTCTATTGTTCTTCTGAAAAGTTGCACACTCTTATATTTCCACTAGCCTATCAAAATAATAAAAGCCTGATTTCTAGAAAATAAACCTGAACTAAGAAAGAAAAAAAATTTGCAAAGGATCAAATATTTATTTAAAAACACTTTCCTTCTGGATGCTGAAGAATGGTTCAATTAAAAATATCTTTACTGCTAACAAATTACCCACAGAAAGAAGTGAACTTGTCAGCAAATATGTGAGCAAAAAGAATGTCTATTTCTATATGTATTTCAAGACATTTTCCCCTAATGGGGGTTATAATTTATTTTATTGCATTTTATAAAGCAAAAAAGTTGCAGCAGAATGTTGATACAGTGAAAAAACATATGTACTCTCCTCGATGAAGCAGTTTAGCTTATAGAAATATGCTTTCATAATGTGCGTGGGGTTTGTTAAAATCTGTTTGATACCAAGAGTGATAATAAGGAGCATAATCTGTAAAAATATTTGCAGTTCTCTGATGAACAATAGAGGGCACTAATGCTTCTAATCTGGCAAACGCATCACGCACCAGACAGACAAAATAGTGGTGGTACTTGTAGCACACAAACCACATCATCTATGCTAAATACGTAGATAGTAGAGAGAGGATTTCTGTCTCTCCGAAAAGTTCTCTTTGTCCTTTAAACTTCCTTTTTTTTTTTTTCCTGCGGAAAGTAAGATGTGATAATAACACGCTAATACTTGCAGCCTTTCAAAGTGTTATTTTCTTTTGTTCATTGAACAAAGCAGACGCAACTTTTCCTCATACAAATCCCTCTCCTGTGTACTTTCTCACCACATTGTTCTCTGTTTACCTATAGCTCCGTACAGTAGTTCAAGGTAAAGCAATTCCACTGATAAAAGCAGAAGCCAAAGGATGCTTAACATGTGCGTTACCTATGTTCCCAGCAAGCTAATGTAGAAGTGTCAGCTACAAACACCAGCAATTGAGACACATTGGGGTACCACCTGAAAGCTCTAAGTTAGAAGGGTTTATTGGGGGATCTGATACAACCAAAGCGTTTTAAGCAGTTTCACTTAGCTCCAAAAAGATGCAGCTACTGAAAGTGCTACTTTCAATAAAAGGCAGATGCAGAGCAAGTATTTTAGAAAGGTCTTGCACCTTAAACTACCTTTTCTCTACAAGCATTAAAAACACCCATGTAGAAAACAATTCAGCCTTTCTTCCAGAGTAAATCTCAAGAAGATACAAACTTTGTTAGAACTGCTAGTCGCTGAACACCCTCTAACTTCTTAAAACGCTTACCAGTCTTTCTCATTGCTATTCAAATAAATAGATTTATTTCTCAGCCTTGGAGATTGAAACTTTGGCAAGAGAGAATTAAATACCAAACACCAACTCACAGATTGTTAGTAACATTGTGAAAAATTGGTAAATGCACTTTGATTGATTCAGAGTAACTGTCATCTGGAGAAACACAACAAATATTAATATTCTGGTGTGGTGATTTCAGCACATATTTTAAATGAAAAATGAAACATATGTCCCTGTACACACTGCAGACTGCAAAGTCATCATGGATTGTATGGCTTAATTTCTGAGTCCTCAATTTCAGAAGCGATGCATCAGCTTTTCAAAGATACCAAACTCTAGCAGCTCTCACTATGTTAGCATCTCATCTGAGTCAAACGATACAGCTTTAAGGCCATGTTAATAGCTAGGCTCAAATCTGAAAGCTGGACTCAAGTTACCTCCAGTACAAAAGCAAGATACACACAATTAGAGAAAATAACTCAAATTTCTGTCCTGAGTCAGTATGAAATATAATGTGTTTCTACCTTCCAATCCGGAACTTTTAAAGACTTTTTGGCCACGGATCTGAGATAGTCAATGCAAGTACTAGACATATTTTATTTGATTATGCTGAAAAGGTCAAAAGCCTACACGCTATTCATCCAACCCTCACTGGAGATTTCTGACATCAAAAGATTATTCCCTAACTTCAAAGGGTTTTGGGGTTTGCTGTTTTTTTGTTTTGTTTTTCTTTTTAAATATGACCTTAACACAAGCATTCTGCCTGTTGTCTCTTTATTTTTTGTTCCATTCAACAGACTGGCCTTTGCATATTTCTCCATTTCTTTCAAGCAGTCATAAGAGACATTGCAAATTAACAGGTAAAATACAAACCATGTTATGAGAGATTATCATTCCAATTCAGCATATTATATTAAGTGCCATCATACCGATGACACTCAATTGTGTCTTACTGACTATCTTGAGAGACAAGTAACAGCTTGACACAAGACTTAGCTGTCTTGCAGTCATCGCTTGAAGTCCTTTCCTAGGTCAGAAGCTATGATGGCTTTCCTCTTTCCCTCTAAGTCATAATTATTCTTAAAAAGTAAGTTTATCACAAAACTGCTGGATACATAAAACTGTAGATTCCAAATATTTTGAAGGACACATGATATGACTTGTCTCTGCTACTTGACCCCATCTCTACATTTTCCTCAAGCTGTTGTCCACAATTTGAAAACACTGTCTGTCTTTATCTCAGTTGCTGTCTCAACATTATTTTCCTTTCATTCTCTTTATTAGACAGTACTGTACGCAAAGTGATCCAGAGGCCATCTTCATAGAGGTATTAGAATTCACTGGTTCCCAATCCACAATTTTTATTTGATGGATACTTATAACTACACTGGGCCAAATTTTATTACTAGTTACATCACTAAATCTGGACTCGAAAGGTTTTACTTCAATAGAGTTAGAATGGACTCATACCAGCACAAAACTAATCTAGAGACTAATGAAATAAGAAAGGACCTTTATCAAACAATGATTCCAGCAAGGTCATTTTTATTCTTTTCCTTTTATTATTGACCTGCCTGGAACAATAACCAACATGGCTTAGAAACGCATTAGGAAATACCTAAACTACAGTTATGCACAACTGCTTAGATGCTAGCAACCTCAAGAAAACATCCAAAGTCATAGAAAACATATATATATATATATTGCACACGTAATGATTTTTACAGAACTTTTACACCATCTTTGCGGAGTGAATTCAGATACTTCATCAAGTACAGCCAGATATAAAGATACAGCTAATAAACGTTATTGCAGGAAATGCTACAGATGCCATTTCTTGCATTTTCTTCACATCCACCCTTCAAATTTTTCTGCAACTAATCATTTGCTCTCTGTCCTGGTTCCTTAATAAAAGAGACTATGTTAATAACCAATCAGAGATTAAAAAAAAAAAAAATCCAATATGATGGAAGTAGAAGTAAACTCAACAAAACTTCTCTAGTCTTAAAACTAGGTGAACTCTGGACTTCTCTTACTCCTTACAGAATAAGGGGCAGTTATTCATCCTAAGCTTCATTCTCACCCAGGACTTTTGCTCCAAAAGAGAAAAGAAGGAGCAAAGCAGGTAGATGTTTGCATTGCAAAGGTGCGCCATTACCAACAGCTGGCATAAGGGCTGGCTGCTCTCTGTACCAATGAGACTTGCAGCACTGAATGGGTAAGTGCATTCCACATTTCATGAATCCCTAAAGCAATAGTTAGTTTTCCAAACAAGAGGCAAGTTAATCAGCAAATTGCAGAGTGTATCCTTAGAGCCAAAAGTATTCTCCAACTCACCCTCTCAGTCCTTCATGTCAATAATGCAGAATTATTATTTTAAAAATAATTATGTACTCCTGATGCCTAAGCATAAACACAGAAAGGCCGCTCCAGCCTCAAAAAATTATGAATATCCTTTCTTTTAAGCAGGAATCTATTTCCTAATGGGAGGACATGACTTTGAAGTGTTTTTTCTTTTTTCTTTTCTGTAAGCAATATACAGAAGTTCAATTATTCATAAGAGGGACTAGTCATGTAAATAAGGTCTGGAAGACTGAGCACCATGTTGCCAAAACACATCTTAAAGCACAAAATACAATTTTAGCCTAGCCCTTACTAGGAGGGTGCAATATCAGGAACCCTGGTTGGAGAAGGCAAGGTTTGTAAATCAGCATTTACACCGCATGGGGATACCACTTACAGCAAGTTAGAACATACAGAGTGAAGTTTTACAACAGGAGATTTGCAACGGCCAGAGTCGATAAAAAAAAAAAAACAAACAAAACCACAGAGCACCTATCTATCAAATGATAGCATGAAAAACAAAGCACAACTCTCACAATGCTAGTCCATGTGAAACCGATGCTTTGATCCCTCCAGAAAGGCTGAGGGTTGATGTGCAGCTGTATTCAGAGGATTCAGTAATTCTTTTGGTGTGTCTTCATAAGGAGCATCTCCTGCTCTTTAAAACAGCAATTCTGCCTGCTTCAATCAGAAACAGGGAATGATTGAGTATTTTTGTTGGCTGGTTATTTATAAGAGATCTACTCTAGATTAGTCCTGCTTGAGTGGCATCATAAATGGCTCCATTCCCCAGCAGTAGTCTACTTCAGATGGGAACCTGACAACCTCTACTTAGTGTGTCTTTCATAGTACACAATGAAGTGTAAAAACTGCTGTGAAAAAGCCTGTGTTTCAAAACAAACCATCTTGGTAATAAGCACTTAAACCCACTTTTTATTAATATATTTCTTTGTGTACAAAACAAAAGCGTAATACTACAACAGGCTTTTGACAATGTTTTTGTTTGTTTCATCAGGTTTTTCTTTCTCTAAATGAAGTACTGCAGCAGCTTTTAGGAGGTCCAAAATAAATTATTTGAAATAAAGTGGTGAAGTGAGGCTTATGAAAAGGTTGGGTTTTTTTTTTCCCTCATCACAGCTTAATAATGTGGGGTTTTCAACCAAAAGCTTAATCAAAATCCAAAGTGGAAATCCTAAATTAGTAAATATTGAATTTAACCACTTTTATATCTCAGGTATTAGCAAATACCTTTGGTCTACAGAGATACAGCCCCTTCTAATCCTTATCTGAATTTGCAATTAAGACTTCAGAGCTACAGATATCTGTACACAGCTCTGTACACAGCTCTGCTCTCTTATTTTTAAATGATTGGACCCAAATCAAATCAGTCTTCAAATACATTGAAAAGTAAATGTCTGATGTCTAGTTGAACTAATAGATAACACTCTTTTTAATACTGTTAATGCTTACTGTGGGCCTCACACAGATAGTAGCAAGGGGAGGGAGAGAGCTAGCAAAAATCTGCACTGAAAACCTTGTCATTATATTATTACCATGCAGCTCCTTGGTATAAAAAGATAGAGTAAAGCTAATATTTACAAATTATTTGCCAAAAAAAAAAAATTCTAAATGCGCTCAGAGTTAGATTCTTCTTCTCTTTCGCTAATTGTCACCTCCAATAGGACATTGTAAGAGCCTGAAAATGAAGCACTTATGAGTTTTCTTTTCCAATCTCTTGTGGGCTTCTCTCAGTTTATCGCAAATGAACAATCGTGTTGGAAGGGGCACCGTCTGTTTAATGTCATTAGTGATTGTTTCATAAAACAAACAGCCGCTCCGCCATTCTGCTGCAGTTAATCTTAAATCTAAACGTGGCGGCACTTGGGGAGAGTCTCAGACATGGTTTGTTCTAACCAATGCAGGGCTCTTAATCTATTGCAAGTCAAGGCGCTTATCTCTCTGCTCAGCTCAGAGCAGTGATTTCTTTGTCCAAATATCAAACCAAACCCAGTTAATATCGTGCTTCCAGCCTTTTCCCAAAGATTTTTCCTCCTTAAATTGTGGCCAAAGCCTAAGGCATATTTATTTATTGCTTATACCATTGCATGCTTATTTTTCAATATTAGCAAAGTCAAACTACTTCCAAGTTAGTGCACAAGGGTATTTCAATGAGCTTAATCAGCCAGGTGAACTGATAACTTGGAGATTTACCTAACTGTGCTGGAAAATCATTCATTCTGGATTAAGCCTATAACGGCACATGTGTTTATAACAACTGAGGATTTTTATACAAAGACCCAGTCCAAAGGGGGTCACTAATTTCCCTGGAAGCACAGGTTGCCCAGCACTTCATGGGATCAAATTTATAGCAGTAGCAGTCATTTAAAAAAAAAACAAAAAAAAAACAAAAAAAAAAAAACCCCCAAAATTACAAAAAACCTGACAACCACCAAACTCAGTGCTGAACAAAATTTCACAACAGCTTTTACCAAGTGCCTCAAACCATATTCCTCCTTCAGAAAAATGAGAAGTTTATCCCATACACTCTTCAGTGTTACCACACCATTAGCTGCTACACAGGGGTAGGCATACTTTGGCAGCTTACATAATTAGGAAAATTACAACACTTGTTTGCAAGGCTATTTCTGAAAATACAGAGAATATGTATGATGTATACGTATACAGTAGATTTTAACTCTCTTGTCAGCTTTTCAAATCTCCTCGAGTCTAGCACAGATTTCAAAGTCCTAAATTTGGAACAAATGCATACTTATGTTCTTGCAAAATCAGAAGAAACAAGTTTCTTTTGAACTCGTGGTACTCCAAATGAGTGGGTCTGAGTAACAGGACAGACACCTCTGACAGCAAGTACTCACATGGTGGGAGGGTGGGAAAATGTTTTGCTGCTCTAGGAAAGCCTGAAGCATTTTTTTTGGCCTTGCTGCTGCCAATGCATCATCCCCTAGGCGCTGAGGAGAAAAATCTTGATGGTGGAAGAATCCCAAGCTTCTTCATCGAGAAGAAAGAACTAAAGAGTCAAGCAGGATTAGCATTCACCTCTGAAAATTCTCAGAGGTAAACAAAAAATTGTGCAGGTATACCAAAAACTTGTAAAATGCCACAATCCTAATGCTTATATAGCTTACGCATATGTTCCCTGGTTAAACCCAGCAAGCTGGGCTACAGATAGATGTCAATGTTGTGAAAGTACGCAAATTTCCGCCCCTCTTTTCATGCAGAAAATGCAAAAGAAAACAAAGCCAGTCACACACATGAACCTCCACTGTTTTGTGGTCTGTCCCACAGCACTTGTATCAAACTCCCCTAATAAACACAAACAATTGTCTTTTTCTTTCCTCTTTAAACAAAACAAAACAAAAAAAGAAGCCAAAAAAAAAAAAAAAAAAGAAGAGAGAGGGAAAAATCAATTCAACTCAGGTTTTTCCACATCTTCATATCACTTCCCATCTCAACTGTCTGGAGTAGAATTTCAATTAACTGGTACGAGTCCAGGAGAAGCCCGGCTGCCTCTGTTCCTCCCGGTCATGCCCCATAATTGTAGAGGGACCTGCATTTTTCAGCCAATGACACGGCTTACAAAAATAGATACACTGAGTTATTTGATAAAGGAACCAAAGCCTGTCACTCCTGTTCAAGTGCCAAACAACATGAGAGTGAGTGAGATTGTGTTCAGATCCCAAACTGGCCAGGCTTATTATTCCACGGAACCACCTCATGTTGGGGAGAGAAAAGAAAAGAAAAAAAAAAAGCAAGAAAACAATAAAAGCAACGTCGCATGCAAACCAGTGAGTTTCAAAGCCTCCTTTTTTTGGAGGAAAATTATCTGCCATGTTTCCAGTCTGTCACCCATCCAGAAAGCTCTCCACTGCAAGGCAGAAGAGGTATCTTTATGCATCTCCTACACATCTGTTCTCGGAGAGAAGAAATGTTGGCAGGTTACATCCTTACTTGTGTTCAAAAATGATCTTGATTCCCGAGTAAAATCTTCTAAAGATCAATTGTCAAAGCACTGCTAAGAAGAAAAAGTAAGTGCTAGCAGCTCTCTGTGCCAAAATTCTGGGCAAAGATGGTTGTAACTCTGTATTGTTACAAAACTTAATCACCAATGCATTTTACCTGACAATTAATTGATCCATTAAGGAAAAGTACTTTCGTCAAAGAGAAAGCAGCATGTTTGTAAATAAGTGGCTGATAGGATATATTTGGATTATAAGAAACAGTTAAATAAATGTCCGTACTTTTAATTACCCTTAGTACCATCCACCAACATTGGTTCCAGCATTTTTCTTCATTAGATTTATTTCTGAGCATCAGAGGTATTCAAGTCCATAGCAATTCAAACAAAAATCCTAAATGCTCCATAATGTTCAATATTTCCTGATGATATGCGTCATATAATATTACAAACCACATTTTCACAGAAATGGATTGCAGTACCTGTCCTATACAGCCCCATAAGCGAACAAGGCAAGCAGAGTAAGTACTGTCGTAGCGGTATTTTATGCTTACCCTGCTCCAGGTGTGCCCCATACTTTACAAATTAAAAAAATAGGTCACTGTTTAAAAGTGCCTTTCCTAATACACCAACATATTAGGTTAATATTTTCTACTTAATAATTGAGAACTTGTGCCCAGTTTTAAAGCTCAATTATTGAAAGAGCCAGTAAAAATAAAGCCATAATTATCAAGTGCAGACTTTCCACTTTCAATGTCCAATCCAGGTCAGATGATACATATCCTCGTAATAAACTCAACCAACAAAACTCTGCATATCTTGCAGACCTACTCCCAAATTCAGAGCTTATTATGCCACAGAACCACCTTGTTTCTGATCAGAAACAAGGTCTATTCCCTTCTTTTTTTGATATGTCAAATGCTGTCATACAGAATAACCCCACACACCTGTTACCTGCCTTTCCCACTGCAGACTCTGATTCATCTTCCCCAGCAGGCATAAATGGAGGGCAGCAGGCCTGCTACTGAAGCTGGTAGCAAAACTTGAGCAGACAATGGCAGGGAGATGCTGTTATTCCCCTCTCTGAGTACCGTACAGACACTCTTGAAGACCTTGTTCAGGTGGGAACTACAACAAGGAACCAAAGAACAATTTCCAGCAGAAGCAACACAAAAAATTCCTTGATTGCCATGAGCTTCAGATTTATTTTTATTTGGATAACAAAAGAAATGCTTGCATCCGTCCTGGAAAACTTATGCCATGCTCTTCCTTCTCAAGAAAAATGACACTATGCTGTCAAACAAGTAACAACTCAGAGCACTGGGATTAGTAACTCTTCAAATAAAATAATCTCTGCAAATAATCACCTCCCAGTTTCTCTCATCTTCCTTTTCCTAGTTCTTGCTCTTCCTCCTCTTGGTTTCTTTTCTTATTGTCTTATTCACATATTAATTGCCCCTACTTTGTTCTAGTCATTCCTCTCCGTAATTTTTCTCTCTACCTTAACGTCTTACTCTCTGCCTGACCAATAATTTTAATTAAATCTGAATTACAGAAGTCTAACTTAAAAAACTTTGACCAAAGTCAAAGTCAGCAACCACTTCCATTTGAAAAGAAACACAACCCCAAACCAAAATGCCACACACAGACATGAACACGTGACCCCACACATACAAACACACAGGCATTTGTGCTGGTTGGAAGTTCAAAGACCCATGTGCTTTGTTTATTAATAATATGGGTACAAAGCAAAAAGAAAAACTCAGAACTAGAGCCTAAAAGGCCATCCTGATAGGCTAATCTTAAGGCAATCACCAACACTATTATATTGTTACTTATCAAAAGGCTATTTAAACAACGAGATAGAAGCCCTTTAAGCAACGTAGACACTTGGACTTTGTAACAGAGGTGGCCATACAGATCAGGCTGGCTTTGAGTTCTGAGCACTGTAAATACGGAAAATTTAAGTAAAGTCTGCTCATTAGTTGGCACTCTGGGCAGTTTACTTAATCAGTTGAACACCTTCAATGAATGAAATTCCCATAGGAAAAAAAGTTTCATAATCTGTTCACTGGAAATTATTATTACAAGAAATACTGTTATGAGTATCATAAGAAATGTTCCTCCTTCCTGACTACTACCTTGTCACTATAACTCCCCAAAACTGTCTCTGCTTAGTATTGGTATGTTTTTAAACTGTCCAGTCTTCAGGCTCTGAATATACTGGATTTCTGTCCAAAGACTGGAAGATTCACCCAATAAACCACAATGCCATGTCTTTTAAATTACTATTAAAATATATATATATATAGGTTGGATCAGAATGAGATTTATTATCTTTTCTTATTTTTACACTGCTATATTTACACTTGATATGGAGTATGTTCTTTTGTGGAACATTCTGCCTGTTAGTCCTGAACTAGCCTCCTCTGTCAAGTTTTATATTAAGACATTTTTCAGGTAAAATACAGATTGGTAACTGAGAAAAGAAAAAACTAACTACTTTTGCCTGATTTTGCCAAACATCACAGCATGCTCGAAGGCTTCTCTACCTGATCACCTCAAAAGCCTCAAAAGAGTACTAATAACGCAGAAAACCAGAACTTTTTTTTAATCCCAATAATGAAAAGGGGCAAGCAGAACTTCCATTTGTAGTTTATTTTAAAAGATTGAGTTTTATTTAGAATGGTCATGGATCTACAGAAAAACCTGGTGGGGGAAAATGGGGACTCTTTGTTTGAGAAATGAATACAAAATAGTGTGGCTTGAACAGCAGTAGCACAATAAACTGAGTACTTCAGATAAACAAATTTAATTACCTTGAATTTTCAGCAGCCCATAAATGCAACAGTCTGGGAGAAGAGAGTCGCTCCGCATTGCGAACAGAATACCAAAGTAAATCCATTGCACAGTAGTTATTACAAACTCAAAGCCAGTTGGATAAGCAATAGTTGCAGGCCAGCAGAAACCTTCTGTGGCACCCAAGCTTCTAATAATAATAATCACTGTTGTTATTAATAAAAAGATCAATGCAAGCAAGTAGTACTAGGAAAGAATATCCACAATTCCCTTGCATTACCGTACATGGTTTTCTCAAGGGCACATTTGTTGTCAACTGCTACCACAGCTCCAGATAAGATCATGGTGGAGGTTTTTCAGATTCATAAATATGAATATAGAAGTCTAAACCTGACTTTTATGCTAATTTTACTTTCATGAGATTCTGCTTTCAAAATGTATAGCTGTAGAGCAGTTTCACTGCAAGCACGCAGACAGCAACAATATGGATTTGTCTGCATACTGTAGTTTCATCTCCAACTTCCTAGTGCAATCTGCTAGGGAGTAGCACTGTAACAAAAAAAAAACCTGCCAGTACTTAGAATTATAATACTATTATACTTTTAATAATGAAGTCTGAAGACAAACTGCAGCTTCTCTTCCATGCTAAATATCTACAGAAAGCTTCACATATTCATTCTCAAAGGAAGGAAAAAAAAAAAAAATTCCTTTGGCTGTGTTGTGCATCCACTTCCAGATTGCAGCAGAAACCTCTTAGACTGTTTTCCGAAAACAACAAAAACACGGGTTCATGTCAGATAGATGGAAAGTTTGACGGCTTCTTACAGTCTGTGCTAACAACTCCACTTGATTTCTCTCTTGTCTATGCACAAGAATCAAAGCAGTGCAGCAAACTTGCTATCAATGCAGATAACTATCTGGACAAAGCAGGGGACTTGATGGTTAGTATCTTATTCGTTTGCCATAAGGACTGAACAGACTGAAAAAATATTCTCCAGTTTTTCTTCCCCTTTTTTATTGAAAAGGTTGGGAAGAAAGAATAATAATAATAAAAAAATACTTCAGATAATAAATGGTATGTATAATACCACAAGTAACTTCTTATAGAGTGCTTTCATATGAAGAGTTCAAGAAACCAAAAGCAATAACCAACTTGCAATAGGCCTAATGTATTTTGCATCCCAAATGTGCTCCTGAAGCTGGCTAGCTTGCTCTTTAGTTTTAAACACAAATTTAATTTCCGCTAGAGATGCAGTGAATTACACTGATCTAATTCAAGCAACAGTGAACTTTATTAACCTCATAGGATTGTCGAGATTTTCAGTGCTTTATTTTGGGACTGCACACTGGTGCACTGAGTTCCCTTGAAGAATTTTCAACAGCAGGAGGTGGTCATCTCCTTCAAAAAATTTTCATGTATATACATGTTTGTCTATCTATTAGGATACATATATTTGTGTGTATATACACATGGACTTATACATACATATAGTTGTATGCACACATAGTCTAGAGGCTGCTTTTTCATAAACTTGCGTTTCTATAATCGAGCAATCACTAGATCATAGCGAAGGCACAAATATTCTAAGGACTATATTCTCCCTTCCAGAACATGCTGTAGTAGTATGGTTAACTGCTACACATGTATTATGGGAAGGATACAGCCCTGAGAGTCTCTGAAGACCAAAGGTAGTTCATTTTCCTTCACTAACTCAAATACTCAGCTGAGATTTTAAAGTGGGTCTTGTGATGCTTTTGCAATGTAAAGTCCTGCCAGTTGGGGATTAGGCAAAACCAACAAACATTATTTTAGTGAGGACCTCAAGGTGGAGCTGGACACTGGTTTCCAAGGGGAAATGTTTTACTCACTAATATCTTCCCTCCTGCCACAACTTCCTTCCTGCATAGAGAGAAGAAAGCGTAACAATTGCAATAATAAACAATTCCCATATATGATGCGTAACTGCTACTTCAAGTAGTAATTTATTTTTGCAGTTGAGGAAGTTTTCTAAGTGTTCACATGAACAATTACTATTTGTTGTTTGTATTACCACACTGTGCCTATAACCGTGCTCATAGACCATGACCCACTGTCTTGTAAATACTGAAGAAGTTCCAAACAAAAGGACAGTTTATGCCACAAGTAGCTTGCACAATGTAATATGGCTGTAAATTTGAGCTGGCATCAACAGCCGTTGAAATAGCCTGACAATGAAACAACCAGGAATACAGAAATTGCCACATGGGCTCAAATCTAGTTTCATCTAGACCTATAAGCAGAACCTGATGTGTCAGCGGAAAACGCAAAAAAACCCTGCACTAGGCAGATCTGGGATAACCCATCCCCCAAGAAAGCGTCCTTGCAATGTCTCCTAGCAATTAGAGTGCAAACCTAAAGCATATAATTTCAGATCTATTTTAGTAGTCTTTTTTTTAAAATAGATAATAACAACACAGAATATTCTCATTCATAAAAATGGCCAGACCTTTTCCTAAAACACATTAAATTCCTTAGCAACTTCCCAGACCAAGGAAGTCCATTACCTAATTGTGTGTCAGATGAAAAATTATTTGTCAGCCACCTTTCTATAGCCTTCACTTGTTCTTATATCATGAGATAGAGAGATAACCTCTTCCCAAACTGCCTTTTCTATGCAAAATAATGAATGTTAGAGCCTTATCATGTTCTTTTTTATTCATCTCCTCTAAACGGTAGTAATCCCAGTCTTTTCAATCTCTTCTCATATGAGAGTTTTCCCATGCACCTGATCATTCTTCTTGCCTCACTCTGAACTCCTGGTAGATCTCTAATACCCTAGTTGAGCTGGTGTCACCCACTTGATGAACCGGCCCCATTTGCATAATGGTATTACTGTATTTTCCATATTATTCTTTATTCTTTCCTCATGTACCTAAACCTGTCTTTCGACTCAAGCTGTGCACTGAGCAGGTGTCTTCAAGTAACCACCAGATTGATGGCTGGGTTTCTTTCCTAAGTTGATATAGCTATTTTATAGTTCAGTTAGACAAATAGTAAAAATTTTAGGAAGACAATTAGTAAAATTTTCCATCCCAGTGGTCATTACTTTGCATTTATCATCAATGAATTTCATGTATCATTATGCAGCCAGTTAAGTTCTTTACAAGTTCCTTACAGTCTTCTCCTCTAGATTTGACTAAATAATTTTACATCTGACAATTTTGCCAGTGTTCATTTTTACAGATAAGAAACAAAACAAAAAAAAATAGACATGCAACAGCTTCCTTAGGTTATTAACATGGCTTAACTCGTGTCTGGAAGTAAAGCTTCACAGAGGTGAGAAGGTACGGGAGTGCTCATACCAGTTTCTCTTATGAAACTACCAACTAGGTGGGAAAAAATTATTACATATGAAAGAGTTATCTAAATACAACTGAACCCTTCATGTAAGCATTCAGCTAAGCCTCCATCACCTGGAAATCATACTCATTTACTATTGTGCAAGAGACTGCACTCTACTGCAATTAGAGTGCTGGATTTTTACTTCAATTGCTTTCCTTATTATAACTCAATACACTAGAATTCTTAAAAATAAAAGTAGTCTCAATCTTTCATAGCAGAGGAATATCCATGTATATGAATTTGGTTCCATCTCTCATCATAAACCAGTGCACCACAGCTTATTCCAGTTTCAGTCAAAAAGCTGTTCTCTTAACTGATTCGTTTCAGAATAAGAACAAATTATAGTCAGCAATCCAGAGATCAAGTAGACAGAATGACTTGACCCAAGTCGCACCATCGGCGTATGCCACAGACAAGCATCAGACTGTTACATCGGTGTCTGAGCTATGAAGCAGTCATGAAATAGCAATACTTAATATTAGTTACATTGTATTCATATAACAGTAATTTCTTACAACTAAAAACCTGAATTAAATAATTTTAGCCATTTATTTTGAGGTTTTTTCCAATGCTTCTTTTCCCAGCTATCTGTTCTCTTAGATACATATGATCCTCACAAATTATCTCTTTGAAACAGGCCCACTTAATTTAGTTAACAGCATCAAAGACTGATTTTAAAAAAAAAAAAAAAAAAAAAAAAAAAAAGAGTGTTTCTTACTTCTTAGGATGACCAGTTTCTCTGCATTATTCAGTCACTATCTCCATAGCTTGGCCTTTGCTCTATGGAACTGTTAAGTCAGCCTGAAAGAAGAACTAGTCTAGTCTACAGCCAAATTTCCAACATTTTTCATGAAAAGACCCCAAAAACCTTCATTCTTAATTGTCACAAGAGACTAACAAGTTGCTTTGACCTAGTGGCCCAAAAGCCTTTTCCAGGAAATCAAATGAAGTTAAAAGCACAAATTCTCCAAGCACCAGACAAGAGCGTGAACATACTCCACAGCACAATTAAATTTGAATACAAAATACTGAGAGGCTGTCAGATTGAAAGAACCTCATATCTTTTTGAAATACATTTTAGGACCTTCACTGGGCCTACAACTTTGTCCAGATTATTCTGAAACAGGGCACTTTTGGTATAAAAATAATTTGAATTATTCTTATTGCTACCAGCTCTGCAGACCCCCTAGCATTCACATATCAATGCTTTGGAGCCTTTGCCACCTTAGCACCTCCATATCTAAATACAGTACCAGTGTACCCTATCATAGCTGAAATACTTCCTCTTTTGGGACAAATCCTGTACATCTTGCTCACACAAAACTCCCACAGAAATTGAAAAAGGAATGATGTATAGATGTGCAGCAGTTACGTTATGGATAGGAAAGCCCTCTGGACCCAGTATCATAGTCTAGGCTAGGTGTGATTCAGAGCGCACATAAACAGGAGCCAGACATCCAAACACAGTCAACGGATGGAGAGGAGGTCTTCAGAAGGTTATTCACACACTCTAACTGGACATCTATAAGCTGGGTGCGAAGATCCTCATTTGCAGCGTGCCTTTATAAACATATAAAAGCACAACTGTTCCGGAAGTTCAGGTGAGGTACTACAGCAAGGCATGTAAAGCAATCACAACTTACCAGCAGCCTGTCTACAGAAAAAGGAAATCAGAACAATGCTGCTAAATTCCGCATTAATCTTACCAGGCCTTGTGAGGAATAATTTATACTATCCTCTTGAGTTACATCTAAAATATCCAGCTGCACCTAGAAAAATTATTTTACACATCTTTGCTACTTAAAGCTGAGGGAAGGGGACAGAAAATAGCATTGCCTTTGAAAAAGGCATATTTGGATCCCAAAATGCAGTGACATTTTGCATGCTCTGATATACGGTGAAAACATTAATGTGTTTTCACCTTAGCAATAGCTTTCAATTCTCAACAATAGCTGTGTAAGTGATTAAAAATAAATTCTTATTTGTTTTTTTTAGAAAACAATAACATTTGTCCTTGTTACAAGTTGACTTAGTAACTCAGTGCTGTGCCACATACAAGTAACAGCACAGTTGCCTCATTCTTTGACCATTAAGCATCTTCTCTCTGTGTCTGTGACTCCCTGTATGTATTAATACACAAGCTCCACGCTGGTTATCAAATTGCAGGCAAAAAAATACCTACTATTGAACTGGAAAGAAGATGATGATTTTAAATAGCTATGGAGAAATTAACTTTCCAATCAAGATTTCAACTTGTTGACTTATATGAATCAATATGTATCATTTCCAGTCTTTATGTTATTGCATGTTAGAAAAGTTAGCGCTAAGCTGCAGAATTAGGTCACTTGCATTAGATCTTCTAATTAACCAGTTCTTCCTTTAAAAGAGCACTCGCTCAGCTTTCAAGACTACTCCAGCATTTTGTCAATAGAGTTCAGAACAGGGCTAATGATTACCATTAAAGAAAGCCCAGAGTGATTTTAAGAACTTATCTTTCTGTATTTTGTTCTTTTTATCCAATTGTGGGATCCAGGAGTGAAGTCACTTCAGACAACTGTTCAGGTTTAGAGGAAAAAAAAGAAAAAAAAAAAAAATTGAGGTCAGGGAAGGAGCAGGAGGAAAATTTTCTGTAAGTGGAAAAGACAAGCAACTTCAACACAAAATACTCCCCTCCAGTTTACAGGCTGATGACAGAAGAACAACACATCCCTAGGCACACTATTAATATATATATTTATAATGGTCTAGTAGTCTTTCGGGGGAAAGTTTAAGAAGAACATTAATACAAAGACAAAAATATTTTCCTTATACTATTCTCTTACTCTGACCTTTGTAGTTTATTCCATTGTAAATAAATTCTGCCTAAATTCTTTGAATGTCTGGCCCTTGCTGTAACTATACTTGCGCTCTCCTGTGCTTGTGTACATCATTAGCTCAAATGGTCTTCAGCAGTCTGCCTCATCTACTGCTTACAGAAACGTCTAGCCAAACCCATGTCTCCTTTGCCAATCTACCTCGATACTTATCTTAAAAATCCTGCACAGACTTTCTTACTGAATTTCACTTTCCAGTTTCTTAAACCCATCTGACAGGCGTTCAAACCTAATTCTGATCGATTTCAAAGAAACTGAAGGTGGCTGTATGCTCTGTAGACATTGCTGTTTTGCATGAGATGTTATTCTTATCTGCAACAGCCCTTTTACATTGCTGCTGTATGTTTCAAAAAAAAAAAAAAAAAGATCCAGCCAAACCCAAAAAACTAAGTGAGAAAAATACTAGTCCAAGCTACTTCTAAAGAAACCTGCACTGCTCAGCTGTGCACATCACCACAGGAACAGTGGAGGCTGTAATAGTTTATGCACAGTTATATTGTAATAGTTATATCCACAACGTTCATCAGGACCCACCTACACGTGGCAGAGGTAGTGAGGGCCCCTGGGTGTGCTTAGATTTTACTCTCCCAGTGTCCTATCCCAGCAAGGACTACGGGGTAGTTACGAGCTGTGAAGTCAGGGCCTGGATAGGAGGATTCCCAGCAATCTGTGCAATCTCCTGCCGGGAAGCCCAGCTTCCGTCTGTGCTTTTCACACCCTTTTAGGGTGTGAAAAGGGGACCTTTGGGTCAAAAACAGGACCAGCATGTCCAAAAGTACATTGCTTCAGCTTACTGCTCTGCTTAGCATGCTCAGTTTATGTTCCAGTAGTTGAATTATCCAGTTAACTACTTTGTTTGCTTTTTTAATAAATCTTTTTGAATTCTGTTATCTCCTCACAGTGCTATCTCAAGTTACTGAGAGTTTTTCCTTTACATTTCTGTAAGGCTACTCCTCCTCCCCACTGCCTTCCTCTTTGATCTCCTCTCAGGAGTTAGAAATTATTGACTGCACACGCTGTGTTGATTTTCCTGCTTGCCATTTGAATGAATTATTATCATTATGCAATTCCTCTCGAAACAGTAAAGTTAGAGGGTGAAGTTTGTCTGGATGGCTAAACAGCCTAATGGCTCCTTTTCACCTAATAGGCACCCTTGAATCAAATTTTGCACACAAGGGAAAGGTAAATTCCACAAACTCCAAGGCTAATTGATCTAAAATACAATAAGATATTGGGCAAAAGCTTACCTGAAATCAATGGGAAACTCCTGCTGGTTTTAACCCTAACCCTCTTCTGCACTTGCTGAGGAATTCCTATATGACTTGGCATTCGGGTAGGAAGTATTGCTTGAATTACTATAAATTAGTAATGGGGAAAAGTAGCCAGCTGGGCTACTTCCATTTATTTCAATGAGTAGGATTCCTCTAAGAGTATACATTTCCATGTAGGCTCTTTGCTTTTCATATGACTGAGAACCAAATTTAAAGGAAATTATGTTATCAATATTTTAGTGGATATACTCCATTTTAATGAGATTTGTAAGATACAGTTTTGGCCCTAGATTAAAAATAAAACACATCAGTTTGTTATGCCCATTGCTTTTTTGGCCAGTGTTATTTAAAAATAAAAATCACAATAAAGTATATCTTGAATAATTCATTAATTCGATTTTACATCATTTTGGTGCTTTCTCCCCCCGCCCTGTATGGACATGGCTGTTTCTCTCAACAAACAGCAATCCTCAACTACTTTCACCTTGAATTCCTGTGGATGAGTAGATTACAATTTTCAAAATGTGGTTACTGGGATAGCGCTCCAAGAGGATTTATGAACAAAGATGCCCAAACTTTGCAGAAGAGGTATCCAGAGAAAGTCCTCTGCCAGAACATAGTAGTTCATGTTTTAAAATTATGAGGGTCCTTAAGCATATATTTTTAATCCAGTTTTATGTCAACAATTTGAAAGCTGCAGAGTACAAGAGCCACAGCACAGCTTCTAATGTCTATATTGTCACACTTTAATTTAAAAGTAAAGAGCCACGCTACCCTTTAAGATACAATTAAAACAGCAAATATGATTTGATTTATTAAAAGCTACTAATAAACAAAGCTAGCCAGCTGGGCTCAATCTACAAGGGGGAGAACGATGGATGAATTGATAGATTCTTAGTTCACCTGACAACCAATCCCTGCAGCAGCTACAGCGGCAGTTCTGTGGGAAGTGGTGCAATTGGGCACAAATCATCATCATCACCGTCATTTGTATGTCTACGGCAGCTTTCAGTCCTCTATCTTGCAGAACTTTGCGGACGCTTAATTAAGCCTCATGATATCCCCTCAAGGGAAGTCAATATTAGTTTACCTATAGGTAAACTGAGATACAGCAATGTATGACTTGCTCAAGGTCATAGAGTGGGCCAGTGGCAAAGCCATGAATAAAACTCTCTAAATTTGACCCCAGCAGCCTGATTTAATTACCGAATTATGCTCCCCTTCTATTACCAGTTCCACACTGGAAATAGCAGTGGCAGATGCTTTTGAGAAGGAAGTAAAATATGGCAAAAGCAAGAGGTAACAAAGTAGTAAAAAAAAAAAAAAAAAAAAAGAACCTATGCTCAAAAAAATCAATTTGATAAACTCTCTCTAAATGTGGGAACAGATCTACTGAGCATCTTTTGTTGAATAAATAAAATAGTTTCCTTTACTGAGGGGAGAATGTCATCATTTTACTTGCTTCCTAAACTACCACTCTCAACAACTCATTAACGTTAGTGGCTAGATAAGTAAACTAAACCATTGTGGTAGCATTTCTCAGATGTTTTGCATGTATGCAGACAGTGAAAAAAAACAGATGGAGAATACTATAATGAATTGAAATGTTCTATTTAAAAACTGTTTGTCAGCTGTAGTTAAGTTGACACTGTCATCATGGCAACAAATCACAACACTTCACATGTTGTGCCTCCGTGCTCAAGTTTGCTCCTCGGAGCTGAGCTGTTGGAAATTGGAAGTTCTCGAGCAGCCCAGTGAGTGGAACAACAAACAAGCGATGGCTACTTCAGGTTCCTACAGCATTCGGACTAGAAGGAGAAAGGTCAACGGAGCACTGTTTTATAACAAACTGATGGTTACCTCTACTACGCTGCACCAGATTAAAAAAATAAATAAGCCAATCTACATAAGCAAAAACACTCAAAACCATACAAAGCGACTTCATGGTTCGGGACACTGATAACAGGCTAACTTTTTTAAGCTCAAGGTCACCAGCTGAAGTAACATTTGCTCTTGATGTAACTCAAAGTCATTACAACCTGTCGTTCAAATCCAAGCCTCGGCAAAACATGCTTTTGGTCTCTCTGCAGTCCCTAGTGGACTGGAGCCCACAGATATTTAAAAAGCAAACAATTTCAGCTGACACTGCTTGGCACCTTTGTGGATATTCTCAGTGGAGGAGTGAGTGGGCACTGACACAGCGTTCCCTGAGCACCCCAGGGACAGCTCACTCGGTTTGGGAAGTGCCCTGGCCGGGCTCTTCTTCTGGACACAGTCCACCTCTTTTATAGGGACCTCACCCCTTAGTGCTGCCGCTTTGATACCATTTGCCAATTTGTTTTGAGGGCTTTTTTTTTGTTTTCCACACATGAAGGGAAAAAAAAATACACATTTTCTGGGTATTTTGTATGAACATACATTTTCATACTCATAATTTAATGCCCAAATCCAAAGCCAGTTAATCTGTAGTGAAGGAAAGAGCAAGGCATTTTACAAGGTGGCAAAGAATCAGACCCTTAAATTCTTTGTCCGATTAAGCTGCAATCCCTGTCGAAGCTCAAATGGAGATCTCTGCATCATCCATTCGTAATTATGGTTACCCTACTATACATTGTAGACAGTAATATCATTTGCCAGGACTGAGATTTCTGTCAGCTTCTCACGGGCCTTTTGAAATTAAGTCATGCTGCTAAAATAGCCTGCAATTCTAAACTACTCCAGATTAATTTAAATGGATTTGCATTTAGATTTCCTTTACTTGTATTAGTTATGGCTAAGCACAGTTAAAAGGAGTAATTAATAAAGAGTAAAAATGCGCAAGTCTGATTTTTCTTTATATCACCAGTGACTAGTTTGAATCTAATAGAAATAATACTTGTGTAAAAGAGTGGAAAATGATAGGCAAATAAGTCTCAAACACTCTCCCT
The DNA here is from genome assembly GCF_036417535.1 of Chlamydotis macqueenii. Taxonomy (NCBI): domain Eukaryota; kingdom Metazoa; phylum Chordata; class Aves; order Otidiformes; family Otididae; genus Chlamydotis; species Chlamydotis macqueenii. Next base: position 75,748,492 of record NC_141558.1, on the reverse strand, counting down.
GGTCTTAATTATTCCACTTTTTTAGGAGAGGTGAGAAAAATGTCTGCAGAACTGCCTACTCAATAGAGCATGAATAATGAAAATATCTCTACACAGCTTGCAACATCCTATAATGATGGTTGTAGAAAAAGAGTACATTATTAAACATTGAGGCAAATGCATAGGGCAGTTATATCACAGTTCTTTATTTTGCTAGATTTATGTATTTAGTTAGTTGTGATCAAAATTATTTGCAATACTTTTGGGTGCAGAATTGTTCTTGCTATTGTCTCAGTTTTTACACATGGAAAGATAGAGATTGTCGTGAGGGAAAATCAGACACTGGTTTTAGCAGCAAGGACTTGATTTATTATTGCTTCAAACAAGTTTCATGCATTAAAGATCCCTGTACAGAACATGACATGTTCTTTCTTTAAAAACAGCTACACAGTTTAGGACAAGTGACATGATCCAAATGGTCTCAGCTGACGTTGATGGCTATTCTAATGCAGCACAGGAATGTCTCCCTGACTCAACATGTTTAACATTTTTTCAAATAGAGAGGAGAAGAATAAAAGGAAAAAAATACTTAGTTAAAATGAAATCTCTGTTCTACAAAAATTCAGTTTTCATCTCACTTTCTGTATTGACTGCTATCCCTTAGGCTAAAGAAAGCATTTCTACATGCATAAACACACACAGCCCCCTTTATTCAGATGTGAATTTCAGCATCTGATAATCATCCATTGAGGGTCACGTATGAAATCCACGGATCTGAAGGGAAAACATTCCCTCATCTTCACTTGCCTTTGGATCAGGTATGTGCAGATATTTAAATTATAAGAAATAAATTGCCAAGTAACACCACTGAAGAAAAACCACGAGCAGACGTTTTTACTGGGACAAAGAATAGCGGGGGGAGAATCGTGAAGACTGCCAGAGCTGAAGGGACACAATGGTATCACACAGGGTAATAACATAGTGTTTTAAATTGCTGTAACAAAATTCATCTTGAAAAATCCTAAAGCACTTCAAGATAGAACACAGAAGCACATTTTTAGTTTCTCGTATAGTTATAGGCGGTCTGGTGAGGTCCCCGATGACTGGAAGAGAGGGAACATAACCCCAATTTTTAAAAGGGGGAACAAGGAAGACCCAGGTGACTACAGGCCTGTCAGCCTCACCTCTGAGCCTGGCAAGGTCATGGAGCAGATTCTCCTGGAAACCATGCTAAGGCACATGGAGAGCAAGGAGGTGGTTGGTGACAGCCAACATGGCTTCACCAAGGGCAGATCGTGCCTGACCAATTTGGTGGCCTTCTATGACGGGGTGACGGCATGGGTGGACAAGGGACGAGCAACTGACATCATCTACCTGGACTTGTGCAAAGCTTTTGACACTGTCCCGCACGACATCCTTCTCTCTAAACTAGAGAGGCATGGGTTTGATGGACGGACCACTCGGTGGATAAGGAGTTGGCTGGATGGCCGCACTCAGAAAGTGGTGGTCAACGGCTCGATGTCCATGTAGAGACTGGTCACGAGTGGCGTCCCTCAGGGGTCCGTGCTGGGCCCGGCCCTGTTCAACATCTTTGTCGGCGACATGGACAGTGGGATAGAGTGCACCCTCAGCAAGTTCGCCGACGACACCAAGTTGTGTGGTGCCGTCGACACGCTGGAAGGGAGGGATGCCACCCAGAGGGACCTTGACAGGCTGGAGAGGTGGGCCCATGCCAACCTCATGAAGTTCAACCAGGCCAAGTGCAAGGTCCTGCACCTGGGTGATGGCAATCCCAGGCACAAATACAGGCTGGGCGGGGAACGGATTGAGAGCAGCCCTGAGGAGAAGGACTTGGGAGTGCTGGTGGATGAGAAGCTTAACATGAGCAGGCAATGCGCCCTTGCGGCCCAGAAGGCCAACCGCATCCTGGGCTGCATCAAGAGGAGCGTGGCCAGCAGGTCAAGGGAGGTGATTCTCCCCCTCTACTCTGCCCTGGTGAGACCCCACCTGGAGTACTGTGTCCAGTTCTGGAGCCCCCAACATAAGAAGGACATGGACCAGTTGGAGAAGGTCCAGAGGAGGGCCACAAAGATGATAAAAGGGCTGGAGCACCTCTCTTATGAGGACAGGCTGAGAGAGTTGGGGCTGTTCAGCCTGGAGAAGAGGAGGCTCCGGGGAGACCTGATAGCGGTCTTCCAGTACCTCAAGGGGACCTACAAGAAAGATGGGGAAAGGCTGTTTAGTAGGGCCTGTTGCGATAGGACGAGAGGTAATGGTTTTAAAATAGAGGGGGGTAGGTTTAGATTGGAAATTAGGAAAAAATTTTTTACGATGCGAGTTGTAGAACACTGGAACAGGTTGCCCAGAAAGGTGGTGGACGCCCCATCTCTGGAAACGTTCAAGGCCAGGCTGGATGAGGCTCTGAGCAACCTGACCTAGTCAGGGATGTCCCTGCTCCTTGCAGGGGGGCTGGACTAGATGACCTTTGAAGGTCCCTTCCAACCCTAACCATTCTATGATTCTATGATTCTAAAATATTTTACAGTGAAGTACCCCCCCAAAAGGCAATTCATTACATAGAGATGAAAAAATAAAGCTAGTTTTTTGGTTTAGTCCCTTGCAAACATACAAAACACATGAACCTGTCATTTTCACCATCTTTTTAAATTTTTTTTTCCTCCTCTATATGGAATGCTATTCTTTCCTTTTAAGACATATCATTGTTCCAGTATTACAAGACAGATTTAGTGAAGTTTCTTTTGGATCCCACCTACACAACATGATGGGTGACAATATGATGAAAGTTATTTAAGTATTCCTTTCTCAAGGGATAAAACAACATCAGCCCCAGTTTTGTTGCCTATTCGCACATCAATATAACATGAAGACAGCAGTAATTAAATTCTTCTGGATTTATATGTATGTAAACAGACAGAACAACCCTCCATCCCTGAGGTTCCACAGAGTTATAGACAACTTAAATACTCTTTCTTCCCTTATCATTTGCCAGCCTAACTTCTCTCCTGCTTTCCTCCTACAGTCCCTGTCTCATTATGACCCTCTCATGGCTCCGATTTCTTCTTTCCCACCCATACATCGAATCCCTCCAATGACACGACCTGTTCCTCTGCTCGGCTTCCACGCACGCACTCCAGCTACAGAGAAACTACTCCTTTAATTCAACCATATCTCCTTCTTAACATCCAGAAGAGTAAACTAGCTCAAAACATGGCAGGCTAAACTGTCAATGATCATATAAGACCTGATCTCAGCCTCACCACCTCATGTACACCAAACCAAGCAGATGGCCCATTGACCAAAGCAGCTGTTTTCAGCACTAATCTCAGCTCTTCAGTGCCCAGGCAACCACCATGGCAGGGAGACCAACACCAACCTCCATGCAGTCACCTGGCCTGCAAGGAAACAATTGGGCTCTGAAACATACCCACTCCCCAAGGAAGAAAGCCCAGTGAATTAAGCAATTAAGCCACCAACCCCTCACCATAGTAACAGCAAGTTGGAACCATTTTAAACACAGAAGATTTTTACTTCGATTTTATTCTATCCCTGCACAGACAACCTTTGCTAAGGAACATATCCCAAAAAAAAAGCCTAATCAGAGCACACAAGTGAAAGCACCTAACCAGCACCTGCAGTATTATCCCAGTTCGTGTCTTTTTTTCACTTTAAAAAAAAAACAAAAACCAAACCCAAACTGCTATTTCTCATCTTTAAGTGATCACATTTTTTCACAAGACACTGTGATAAACCTCCACAGAAGAACTGCTACATACTGACTGCTGCTTAGCATGCTTTCAATGTTATTCTTGATCTCCATGTAGCAATTGCACATGATTTCCTAAATCTTCCATTCTGCATTATGGCCCATACCTATTGCTTCTTTGGTTCATCTCTACCTTAAGCTAGGAATGGAAAGAATACTGGTACAAGAAGAGAAGATATATCAGAGCAACGTATTTTCTTTTAGCATTCCTCTGAATGGATTCATAAATTTTCCCAGAATGTATTGGAGTAAATGACTGAGTCCACAGATTTGCAGCATTTATTTGTGGTTTTACGAAGAGAAATGAAGATATTGTGAGTACAGAACAGCAGTACCTTTGAGAGTAAGTTTAAGAGTAAGTTTAAACACCCTGTATTAACTCCAGCAGATTTTTACAGTTAAAAGTATTTTTACGCAATAGACAGAGGTGTTCCAAGACTACAGATAGACGTGTGAAAGCAGCTGAAAGCATAACCAAAATGTACTGCCAATCTGCAAGAACCTCAACATTTCCGATGTACAGCTAGTGATGTAAAAAATGTGGGCGTCCAAATCCCCTCTAAAGTCACAACATGTGGGTTTCTTCTGACTAGATGAGTGTGATACCACTGAAGTCACTCATCTAGTATGTCTTTAAAGTTGACAGAGGGAGGCAGGTACTTACAGTGTTGAATTTCTCTCTTCCAAAGTAGCTATCTGAAACAAGATGAATGGCACCCTAGAAGGCCCCATTTCTCTCCACCAGCTATAAAGAGTGTCGAGGATAGAGAGCTCAGATACAGAAATTTACACTGGAGATGTCTAAAGTTAGGTGAAATGAATCTCATCGTAGGAGGCTTTCCAAGGACTTGAAAGAGGAGTGGATTTCGTCAAAGGGCTATTTCAAGATAACTGTCATAGTCAAAAAAAAAGGAAATAATTCACTTAGCTATGGCTGGCTTTAAGTTGCGCTCATTTCTGCTTTGCAAAATTGGTTTAAACATCACATTCAGAGTTATTTCACTCTATCTGTTTGCAACAACACAGTAAGTGGGTCAGAACAGAAGATGAATGTGAGCATTTTTCCTCTTTGTTCTTGATTTTACAAGTGAGTGACTCCAGGGTCCCATTTACCGTCCCTTAATCTGTCTGCCTCTCCACCAATCTCTTCTTAAAAGCAAAGGTAACAATATTTTCATGTTTCACTGGGACTTCACTAATTACACATTTCTAAAAGGATCTAGATTCCTTGATACAAGGATCATGACTATCACATAATAACATTTTTCTTCTCAATTAATTTTTCCTTCTGCATCTCCCTGACATACTTCTAATGTGGCTCAAGCTGCACAAACTGTCTTTTTGCTTTTCCTACTTTTTCAAAGGAAGAGGCAATTCACCAATTTATATTTGTTGTTGAGCCTCATTAAGCTTTAAGAAAATGCTTTTATTAACCATAGTGTGTCCATTTTGCTTGGTAAAGCCACAGTGAGCGTTACGTAGAAGGTCTTGCACACAACTGTCCAAGTGCTACTGGTAATTACATAAAAACACAGAGACTGAAGACTACAGGCAGGAGCAAGGCAAAGAGCTTAAAAAAAAAGTGCAAAGGGTGGGGTTTTTTCTTGTAAGAAATGGATTAAGCACAGCTGAAGATATTCATATATGTGTGGTTAGACTCTAACTATGCTGGATTATACTCACGTTTATTAATACAATTTAAAGTCTTCAGTTAATAGGCTCGAACTCTCTTGGCTTTACACAGGATGCGTAAGAGATTGGTAAGAGATTGACGTGGCAGCACAATACTCTCAACTTCTCCATTTCTTTTCTTGACATTTCTCTTTGACCACTGTCAGGCTAACATTTGCATCTCGAGAGAAAGAAGTAAAAATCTCTCATACACGGAAAAAAATCCTCCATGTATTCATCTCTTGTTATTCTCTTACTGTTACTCTGCCCCTGTCATTGTAATGTAGCAGCCAAAGAGCCCAGGCGGGTGCATTTCGACGTGCAGCTGAAACGCTTTGTGCTGCTAGCAAATTATGGTCAAGATTGCAGTCAATACAGTTTAGGCTAGAAGACAGAGACTAGACAGACAAAGTGACTGAAAGCGTGCTCTCAAACTTTCTTGCCTATCCTGATCCCCTTCCACCCTTCTCATTTCTCTGGCAGATAGGTGCGAACATGGCAGATGTAAGGTATATATTTATGAAGGAAGAAGAGCCAGTTATCTGGCACATGAAAGAAGAAAGAAATTAGTCCAAGACCTGCAAACAGAATGACAGAAGAGAGGAGTAAAGCTACATGAGGAAGGTTAAAAGAAAACATCAAAGATAAGGAAAGAGCTCACGTGTTAAAAGCAGTAACAGTTCATTAAGCCGAAGTTACACGTACACTTCAATAGTGTTCTTCTGACAGTAAGATGAACCTACACAGGTACATAACCAGCCAAAATAAGTATAGGGTTTTTTTTCTGGATCATCAGATACAGATGATACATCTGGAAAAAAACAGAAAATCTGACACATCACTTTGATGTAGAAAAAAAAAGATTAAGTTAATACACAGTCATATTATCAGAACAAATGGCCCAAAGCACAATTCAAGGATCACTTCTTGGATTAGTAGCTGTTTTGCTTTCTGTATACAGCAGGTAATTTTTAATTACACCCCATAATAAAGTCCTAGTTTGAGGAATCAACAGAGATCCAGTGGGCCAGATTTCACTTTTCTTTCCAAAAATCCAAAGTTACCTCATTACTATTGAAAAAAAAAAAAAAAAAGAGCCTGCAATTTTAACCAAAAGTCAGGTCTAGCCCTCTGTTCCAAACACGAGTGAAATGAGATTGAAAATCAACATCACTGAATCACATTCAGTAAGCATTTATGTTAGCATCCAATAGGATTTAAGAGTTTTCCATGTCTTCGGCAGCAACAAGCCTGTTTTTAGATGCATCAGTGGGCTGAGATATTTCACCTAATGTCCAGTGCTATAGGTGTGAATACTCATGAAAGCGAACATCTGTTTATTCACAACGCAAAAGTTATATAATCACACCACCGACCTTGGTGGATTCACCTCCCTTCAGGTTTCCAGTGAACTCAAATTAATTGTTCTGTTGCCAAGAATATTGCATCAGCCTTAACATAAAGTTTTTCTGGTACCTTGGAAACTATGAAGTCATGGCAGAACAACATCTAGGTGATTTCTTTTATGCAATTTAAGAAAAATATAATTGAATGTCTGTCCTTCGCTTACAGACTGCTTACTTGTGAAAATTACAATAACTGACACAGATACAAACTAATACTATGAGAGGGCTAAGTTTTAAGATAGCCAAGCTCATTTAGGAAAATAAGTTGGAGCACTTCCAGATCCTTCGGAATGAATCTCCTATTCCATGTCTTTACGACATCTTTGAAGTATTCAATGCTTGGGGAAAAAAAAAAAAAAAAAAAAAAAGATTAAAAATATTGAAGTGTTCTGTGAAGATATCAGCCTTTCATTTCCTTTTGGCCAGCTACAAATTGTCAGGCTGTTCAAACCCCAGACATTATACCAATCCCCAATGCCTAAATGACATTCATCAAACAATTTCCTAATGAAATGTATTAGAAACCACTTAGAAAAAAAAAAATATCTGTCTAAGTTCCCAGAACAGACAAGAGGCTTAATTTTCTTCTCAGCTACACTGGAGTAATTCTAGAATAACTTAATTGATGACATTGAATTACTTTAATTCTCACAGCAGCATACCTGGAAGGTGAATTTGTTTGTGGGGACAACAGTTTACAAGGACCCAAGGTGCAAGATTCAAGCCCTAAATATCCATCTGATTTAGAGCTGTTGTCTTGCTTCCTTAGCACAGTGCTGGGGTTTGGGCAATGGCCACTGAAAACAGGGTTTTCCCTGTAATTTGATCGTTTTGTGAGTATCATGCTTAGATATCCAACTACAAATACAGAGTAGCCCTGAAGTTGCTCCAAAGTACAACAGTACTGGGATGGAGGACAAGTCAGTCCAAAGAGCCTCAAAAGACTCCTTGGCAGCTGCTTTCCCAGCGGCATGAGGAGAGCACAGCTTGCAGTCCAGCCCGTGTGTTAAATGGATTCCCAATGCATTGTCATTGTTATTAGCCAGGGGTAGATAGAAGGTTTCTATGCAGACAAGCTTTATAATACACTGCTGAATTGTAAGACCAATCTCCAATGAAATACTAGTTGTAAAAACAAACCAACCAAACAAAAAAAACCAACACAGAGACAAAAAAAATTCCAAGAAAAATAATCTCTCTTCTTCCTTGTACAGAGAATACAAAAGCTTCTATACATTCATCGCCAGACCAGCATTGGTCACAGGCTCCTTTGTTTTTTTAAGGTATCAGGAAATTTTCCTTTTAGGAAAAATGGTTACAGATCAGTTAAAACAAAATCATTAAAGATGTCTATCAATTGGAAAGGACAAACATATACAGTATAGTTTCTGCTAATCTGTCTGGAAAAGGGAGTGAAAAATAATAGATATATTTAAATCTGTATAGGCTTAGACATAATCATTTTTTTGTAGCATGATACAGTCTTTGTCTTTGAAGCACAATGGCAAATACTGCAAGACCCATGGTAGAAGGCAGGTTCCACAATAGGCAACTGATTTTGAATCCAGTCTGTCCTACATTTCATATGCACATTTGGGTCATGAAAATCTCATTTATATAGCCTGTTCCTCTCTTCTTGGTCATCTCTCTTTTATAACACGACTGTGTAAACTAATATACAAAAACTATTTGTAAGACCTATGCCATGATGCACTCTATGAGTCTCAAGAGACCCTTTATTGTTCATATCTTGTCCTATGGATTTGGAAGTTAAGGTCTTTGTTGTATTCATATAGGGTTTCAGTTTCAGAAGGTCTGTAAACTAAATACATTTCTAATTCTATTCTACTACTTTCTTTTAGTGAACCGCAAACCTGCCATACCTTGTTTTTTCCCCACCCAGAAGTATATCAACTAGATCTTTAACTTCGGAGAAGTGCAGAGGGCAAGTCAATGTGCAAGAGCAAGCAAGGAAGTACACAAGAGTCTAATAATTTTCCATTAAGAGAGCTGATGACAGCCATGTTATGGAAACTGTTTCTTAGAACAAGAGACAGCATACTGTGTAACAGTCATGGACTGGATTTACTTGCTGGTAATGCTAAAAATGGCTAAAATCTCCCACAAATTTTGTCCATATATGGACTAGAATAAAATGCTAAATTATCGCATAGACCTAAGACGAGAAAACAATCCTATCTCCCCAAATGTGTCAGGTCATCAATAAATAACTTGTATTAGAAGAAACACCAGCAAAATAAGCAAAAAAAAAAGCTAGTCTTATCTTCTTTTTCAGAAGCAGAGATATTCATTGCTGCAACCAGCACACAGATTTAGACACAATATCCTCAAGGGACTTAAGGTCTTCTTCCTAATGCAGATTACAGTCTAATACAGAGATCACCTTGCGGATGCTTTGCTTCTTTTAAAGCTGCAGATGGAGTTTCCCTTCCCTTTCACAATCACAAGGCTGGAGAAGCTACAACAAGAGTTCATTTGGAAGCACTTTATTAGGAAACAGTGTAGGGTACTGTTATCTACTGCTTGATGCAGCCTAACAGTTGGAAATGAGACTTTCCAGCAGCATGATACCTACCAGCTACCCACAGCCCACCTTGCAGAACTTCTCAGATCATATGATGAAAATCCCTGGACAGGTCAGTAGTGTAATTCTTTTCTATATCTCCTACATTTCATGTCTCTCAGGCACACATACAAGTGTAGAACTCATTTGAAACTCCCATCTTCTGTCTGTATTAAAAGTAATAGCTTCCTTTGCACATGAGAATAATAGCTTACCTTGTACATGCAGATTATATTCCACAAAAAAAAAGCCCACAAACAAAAGTACATCAGGGTGTTGCAATAAAGGTGTATAGGCTAGCTAATAGAAGCAGTCAGAGCTGGAAAAATAAGGGACACAATGAAACACTTCCTGACACAGGTGCTTGCCCAGCCAGGAACCCATTAGCACCTTGTCACAGAAGCCCCTAAGCACAGAAAAATATGAATCTGGAAGTCATAAAAACCAACGGACATACACAATTAAGTGACCAACGAAAATCTGTCGCCTTCTTTCCCTCTTTGGAACATAGCCAGAAACAACTGGTGGGAAGGAAAAAGATAATTTGGAAATACTTCAACCTCAACTTTTAATGTTTACTGGTTAGGAAAAAAAAAAAAAAAAAAAAAAAAAATTTAAAAAGGTTACACATAGCAAAGGGTGGGAGAGAGAAAAGAGTGGTTTGTGGCAATATCTCCATTAGTTTTACGAGACTTATAAAACCCAAAGCCTGGTTCATAAGGCTGCTGATTTAGCATGATCAAGTGTACTGAGCGTCTCCTGACATTTCCATACAGAGCAAGTTACAAAGCGTCTGCCAAAGAACCAACATCTCTACCTTCACAGTCTCCCACATCAGTTGTCCCAGCTTCCCCTAGCTCACTTTGTCTGCTGCGGCTGCAGCTACCATTGTCTTGAGTATGTTTTCTGTACCTCGATTTTCCAACTCCTCCACTTCAATCACTCTTCAACAAATCCTGAGTCTCCTACCTTCAAATCCAAAGCTTCGCCACGGCATGAAAACTACTTACATCTTGGCAGTCAAACTTGACACGGAGTAAGCTTAAAGCTTTAGTCTAACTAAAAATATGCTCTGCTGGGCTTGTGGAGTCAAACTTCTCTGGTCATAGCTCATAATCTTTGTCTTCAATATCCATTCAAAGTCTGTTTAAAACTTGTTTATCCTTTCTAGGATTCTACTAGGAGTCCACCCATGTGTAACTTCATAAAATAAGCCTTTAATTATGAAAAAGAAAAAAGCCTGCATGAGAAATCAACACACCCACTCTTACCAGCACACCTCTCCCCACCCTGTTTGTCTTGATTATACATACCTAGGTGGGAAACTGTTTATTATCACCAATTATGGAGAAATTTATCCTCACTGCAGAGCCCCATCATATTAGAGATTGCATAAGCACAGTAAAATAAGACGGTCCTTGATGTAAAGAGCTTTTGGCAAGTTTGCCCTGGAGAGGACTCTCTTGGTATTTGCTACCCAAGACACCTCTCTGGAACACCTTTGCTGTTCACCATACAACAAACAGGGGCAAGATCTCAAGAGAAAACATGCATCTGAAAGTATGTGTCAAACACATTTAGAAACACTTTTTAACATCGATTTGAAAGTAAAAGTTGGACCATCTCAATGATTTTCATAGAATCAACAGTTTCTTCCCGTACATTGTTCATTGCACTGTCACTGTGAAGCACAAAAACACCTGGAAAACAGAACTGACAGGCACTTGGAAATACCCCTGTTTTCAGGCCTTAAGAGAATTAAGAGCCTGACCCTCCCACTAGCACAAATCAGAAATGAATGCAAAGAGCCACCTGACTTTATGCTGCTGTAAAACACGTATGCAGTCGAGATGTTGTGCTTGCTTCAGTGGAATAACTTCAGTAACACGTGCAGATTGACATGCAAATAAACCTCTAGAAATTGCACCAAGAAAGGTGGAGAGAGATAGACAGTCTTGATTAAAATTTTTTGAAGGGCATTACTATGAAGTGCTTAGTTATGATCAGCTCAACGTAAATTATCATATAACCCATTTCCAATGAGAATGCAATATGAGCTAAATTCTATGCTGATTTACAGTTTATGATAGCTTCACTGAAAACCCTGGTTATTGTGTAAGTTCAGGTCAGTGCAAAATTTAGGTTTGTTTTCTTTAATTAAACATGTACGATTGTGCCTTAGGGGTGGAAGGTCATAGAAATAGTAAGAAAAAGACTTAAAAAAAAAAATTATCATCCCATGAAAGGAAAAGATTATTCCCCTGTGCAAAGTCCTAAACCTGTGTTCAGTTTGCCCTGAACTGACTGCAATGACGATATCATTTCAACGACGATGTAGATTGTGAAAAGAAATAGAATAACAGAAGTTACGTCTGAAGTCTTCCTCTTATATTCACAGATTCTTGATTCCTCTTTTCAGACAAAAAGCCTCTACCTGCATCAAGTCCCTGTATAGCTTGGCAGTCTGCAAAGAGCAGGTGGTGGCCTACCTTAGACAGGAACAAAAAATGCATTTTTCTCTTCCTTTTCTAACTCACCACAGAGACACTGTGAAAGCTCCTGCTAAAAAAACCCCAGAGTCCACGTTCTGGTCACAGTTGCAGCATATAGCCAGAGAGACGGCAGAAATGTTGATTTATTTGTATTAGTGTGAATGAGATCAGAATCAGAGCTCAGAGCTGGGACTGCATAACAAGACTAGCAACTTGCAAAATTATTGAAAGGCTATCCCATACAAAACAACAGTCACACAGGAGATTTGGATTTTTGAAGACACTTGTGGTTTTTTTTCTGTAGGTTTGGGGGTTTTTATATTATTATTAGACATCATTAATCTGTTCAGACATTATCTCCCTGTAATTTTGTTTGTTGCTTTTAATAGTGTATTTCAAGACATCAGCAATCTCTCTTCTTGTTGCATGTATTAGCTCCACTCAAAGACTGGTGTGATAATTAGCTCTGCCAGCAATCCCTATTTAAAAACTGTTCCAATTTTATCTCTTTTTACTCTGTCTCTGATTTTTCTGTACTCTCTGTGCAGAATACCCACTGCCAGAGCCTTTGTGGAACCCAAAGCTTTGCAATTTTATTTCTCACTATTCCTTTTCCACTTATAGGTTCTCCTGCCGATTTTGTTTGACTGGATAATAACCAAGCAACTTAAAATCACAATCCTACAAGTAGCTGAGGCCCACTATTGATGTAAGCTGAAACCAGTAATTTAGCCCCTTTGAAAGAGCTCAGCACCTTACAGGACAGTATTGATGTGGTTCAGCTTGCTAAGCTATGATTTGCCTGTGCCCCTGTTTCCCACTTAGAAGTCAGCATTACCTTCTAGGTCTTGCATTTCAGGAAAATGAAGGTATTTAAACAAGATCACAGAGGATCGGTTATCGAGCAGGCAACACAGACTCCCAGGTGAACACTGGAAGTGTAAGTTATATTCTCAAAATTATTCTGTCATCCCCGTGACAATTTAATTTTTTTTTTTTTTTTTTTTT